>NC_029775.3:101658319-101678760 GCF_000817695.3 Arachis duranensis
ACTGAGAGCACACCCCTATAATAAAACTACGGAAGGCTTGTTGCAATCCACGATGCATCGAGTGATGAACGAACGCCAAACGTGAAGCACGTGGGGGATGCTGACTGTACATGAGATGATGTTGTTCAGCTTCCCAACGCACACGTTGCAACTCCTTTGTTTGTTTATTTCTAGTTCTAAGATAATAAGATTCTCATATTTGTGATTTTAGTGTCCCAATCCTATCATGTAAGCATTTGTATTTACTCTATTTTTTAAAGTAAAATTAAATTAATCTAATTTTTAGTATTTAACAAAAAAATTAAAAATATAAAAAAAATTTAGTAAAAAGAATATTTTATTATTCAAATATTTATTATAAATAATTTATATTTTTATTTATAATCATTTACTTTTTTAATAAACGGTTAGAATTTAATCTAATCAAAAATCTATATTAATCACCTACAATATTTATTATAAATATTTATCTTATTACATTTTTTTAAATATTTTTAAATTATTTTATATTATTATTCATACTTTTATATACACCCACACTCTTTTAGATTATTCTGTGACCTTTCACAGTTTTCTAGAATATTCTAGAACATTTCGAAATTATCTAAAACATTCTCAAACACTCCAAAAAATTATACAAACACTGATAAATTTAACATTAAAAAATTTATCATGAGTAATCTCAATCCCTTTTGCTATTCCCTTAAGAGGTTCACCCTTAGTATTCACGGGTTTGAACCAGCCATTCTTTTCGGTGATTTTCAATCCAAGTCTCTTTACTTCATCAGGCGTGATGAAGTTGTGTATAGCACTAGTGTCGATCATAGTCATGACGAATTTTTCATTGATAAAAAAGGCTTTGATATAGATCAAACATTTTTTTTTCTGCAGTGCTTGTCTCTTTGCCCTTCACAGCAATCATAAGTTGGATAATCCAACACACTCAGTTACTTGAGATTGAACCTCTCGTTTCTCGGCGATAGATGCTAGAGTCCCTAACTTGGGACGGTCCTTCATTTGGTGTGGTCTCTTGAACACGAAACATCCTCCTTTAGGCACGAAAACCTTCTTCTTTTTCTCGTACTCTTTTTTTTAAGAGTATTTCATTTCCTTCTTAGTTGAGAAACTCTTCCCCTTGTCTTCTCCATTTTTAGCAGAACTAGGTTTGGAAGAAGACTTGAGTTTAGAGTCTCCCCTATGATACTCAGTGAGTGATTCGGCCACCACGATGGCTTCATCGACATCCTTAACATCATTTCTTTGTAGTTCTTGCTTTGTCCAAGGTTGGAGTCCATCAATGAAGAAGAACAATGCATCCCCTAATGCTAAGTTGGGGATTTAAAGCGTGAGAGTAGTGAACTCTTTTACGTAGTCGCTAATCATACTCTTGTACTTCAATTCCCTCAATTTCTTCTTTACTTCATAAATCACATTCTCAAGGAACAGTTGTCTTTTCAACTCCTTTTGAAATCTTTTTATGTGACTATGTTGCAAGTATCCTTCTTTATATCTACGCATTTTCTCCTCCAGCACAAAGTAACATTATCAGAAAGGTAGAGAGTTGCAGTGCGTATCTTTATTGCTTCTTCAACTACTCCTTAACTTTCAAAGTACCTCTCCATTTGTCATGGGAATTTCTCCACCTCTCAAGCGTTCCTCATGTCCTTGAACTTCTTTGGCTTTGGGAGATCAATCTTTGTCGTCTCCCTTGTAATGGTTGGTCAAAAATTTTCCTCCTCGATCCATACTCGAACTTTCTCAAATAACTTCAAGAAAATCTCAAACTTCTCTTTGATTTAGAGCATGTTTTTTTGAAAGCATCTAATTCTCTTAACACGCAAGTTTCGAGGGTCTCTTTGTCATGTTCTATCCTTTGGAAGAACTCATCCATAGAGGGTAGAATATTCTCCAATATAAAAACTCTCTCTTCTAAGAAGTTAGAGTCCTTACCTCTAGACTCATTTGAAGAACGGGCCTTCTTGCCTTTTCATTGAGAAGGAATAATATCCCTTCCCCCTTTGAGATTCAACATGCTCCATAGTTACACTATAAGTCACATCCACAAATCACTTGTGCTTCTTCTCAAAACTTACTCTGATGCCAAATTACCATGGCCTTGGACACACTCCAATGCTACCGTGCTGACACTCGGACTTACTCAACCTCTTGAGTTAAGACCAAGTTAGCCTAATCCTCAATATTTAATAAGAAAGTTAAGAACACATGAGAAAGGAAGTTTGGTGGAAAGAACACTTTATAACTCAAGTGTTTGTTACAAATGACTCACACCCTTATTTATAGCCATTCACCTCCTTAATGGATTATTAGGATCAAATCTAATCGATAGTCTAGATTGATCATCTAGAACATTCACTACAATCCTACCACATTTTTCTAAATATTTCTATATTATTTCATAATACTATTCTAAGACCTTCTAGGACATTTTAGAACGTTCCAAAACTATCTAGAACATTCTTAAACACTCCAAAAAACTATACAAACACTATTAAATCTAACCTTCTAAAATTTACTGTGACATTAGGCAGCGTTTGTTTTTCAATACATGTCCATTAATAAATAGATACAGTGGTATATATTCATTATTTAGTTCGTTAGCCACAAATTTTACTGAATATAGTGATATATAAGAGCACATAAAATATATGTTTTTAATTTTTTAATTTAAAATTCTAAGACACAACTTATAAGATAATTTTTTTCAATTTTATCCCTTTATTTTCTTTAATTTTAAATTTTTCTTTTATCCTTTATCCTTCCATTGTCCTCTTTCTTAGATCAAATTTCTTCCAGGATACTTTCTTCCCTTTTTCTTTTTCTTTTCCCTTCTTTTATCCACCACCATCTCATACATTATATTATTTGTAAAGATGACACTATTTGTGAAAAAATTTTGGAACATTTGTATGCTGTTTTTTTAGATATCAGATACTGTCCATTGTGATATTTTTAATGCTTCATGGATTCACCGATTTTTATTTTTTGATAAAATCCTAATTTGCTATCTAGATGACCCATTTGTAAATTCTCAACTTTTGGGCTGAAGTTAGCATTAACAATAAAAATAATAGACCTGAATTCCTCCTAAAAAATTGTCAGATAGGTATTTAAAGCGTGAAATCCTTGGTGAAGGTACCTACCAAGTTGTATACAAAGTCATTGATACTCGCATATTTTTTTTTACTGTCTTCTATTATTTGATTCAGCTTTTGGACAAGTTTATTAAAATTTTTCAGTGAAAAGTATGATTTCTTATATGTTCAATTTTTTGGATAATGAAAATTGGATTTTCTTTTTTAGTTTATGCAAAAAGATTCACTGAAGTCAAACAAAAATATATATATGAATTTTGATTAATGTTTATTAGATTGATCAATTATACTTTAAAGAGCCTGTTAGATACTATATTGTCTTGTTTGATTGAATTTTTTAATTAGTTAAATGATTATAGAGAATTAATGGTGGTTATAGAGAAAAAGAGGCAATGGTGGTTTTTTTTATAGGGATAATATTGACATTTGTAATTTATTGTTTTGTTTAGTACATAATTATTAAAGAAAGTGAAAATTTTGTGTCTCATTGTATCTATGTTATTAATGTCTATGTTTTTATGTCACTAATCAACCCATACATAAACAAAAAAGATACGACAGGAATTGAATCTATTTTTTTATTTGAGGAGGTAAAGTATGATTTTTTTTACTATACATTTTATTGGTGGGATTAAAAAAAATATTGAAAAGTTAGCGATTACACTTTATTCTCTCAATTAAAAAAAATTTGAGAAGATCTATTTTCGATAAGTGATTGAGAACAAGACATAAAAGATAAAGACACAAAAATTAGTGCTTTTATATTTTATTTGATGATAAATTAAAACAAATTATGAAAGTCCAATTTATTCTCATTTTTTTCATTCAAAAAATTTGGTAAGAAAAAATATAATAATAAAAGATATAATTATAGAAAATTAACAAGAATAATAAAAAAAAATAAAAAATAAGTTATGTCTCTTGTTAGTATCTTTGTATCTTTCTTATCAGAATGGATACAAAGTACACTAATTCAATGTCTCTAAATACAATGTTTATGTCTATGTCTCATCTACAAAATACGATCTTGTGTCTCAGTGTCCCATTTCTGTAAACAAACGCAGCCTTAAGTAGTATTTGTTTTGAGGTACTGATCTGATACAGAGAGTGAAAAACTAAGATTCAGTATCATATTTATTGGATTAAGATTAGAATTAAAATTTCAATCCAAGGACTCAAAATTTTAGTTCCTTTAGTACTTATTCATTTTAGTTTCTGTATTTATTTTGAACCAAACAAAATACTGAAACATAATTCAGTCATGTACATCTTACACCAAATACAATACTGAGACTTAATTAAGTCTCTGTCTTTCAGTATCTGTCCCTCAGTTTCTATCTCTCAATTTTAGTCTCTCTTCCAAACAATATCATATAGTAAGTAGACCTTTTTATGCATTATCCTTTGTTTTAGGAAAAAGAGTAAACACCCAATTCAGTCATTGTTCATTCTAAAATAGGATAAGGAGATTTCTATCGAAAAAATAGACCATTCCAATTTCTGTCCATGTCTTCCGTAAGATATGGCGGTCCCTCCATCATCTCTACTTACTAAACTTAACGGAAAAGACCTATGTGGCACTTAATGTTGTTGATGTGGATGCTAAGTCATCATTAAGCGACATGTTGGCGAATGAGGAATGGTCAATAGTTGATTTGTCCTTTTATGGGCAATGATCAAGGGTCGATTTGTCCCTGTTTATCCATAAAAAACGTCGTCGTTTTATGTACTACACTGAATCAAAATTTATGTTATTTGGAGTGATTATTCACCTCAGTTAAAACCTCTCACTTCTCTCTCAAATCAAATACGAATTGTATGACACTACAAGAAAATGATTGAAAATCGTCAGATTTACCAGCGAAATTACTAAAAATATATGCCGGTAAATTTATTACCGTCAGATTTAGCAGTGGATAAATTCGAATGATAAAATCCTCACCGGCGGATTTTTTAGTTTGCCGCTAATTATTGGTGGATTTAGCGATGAATTTAAACCTCTGGTTAACAAATTTTTGGAGGTCGTTATCATCTTTTCAACAATAACTTTAGTCCTATAAATTTATTTTTCGCGCGTTCTTTACTGTCAAATTTATCTTCGGATAAATGTAAAGATAATATTATTTATTAATAATTAAATTAATTAATACTGACGAATTTAACCGACATTTAAATCTTGAGAGCCATGGTCATGTGGTGGATAATAAAGTGAAAGAGTTAGAAAAAAGGCTAACTAGATTAAAGAATAAGTAGAAGAAGTGTAAATTCAAAATCAGTAAAAATAGTTGCCTTAATTTTGAATGTTGTGTTTTTGCATTTTTTTTTTAGAATTATAATTGCAAACTTGTTTAGAGTATCTGTGTAAAAAATTTATGACTGATTTATAGTATTTGGGAGTTGTTTTTGTTATAGGATGACATTGAGTTTTTAACACTTTTAAAGATAAATAAAAATAGATTATTATGATCAATGTTTAAAATTTCTTCCATAAAATAAAATAACCATTTGTGTAAAACAACAAAGCAGCACATTATTAATATATCTGTAACATATTTTGCCAGCTTCAAAAAAAGCATAGATGTTTATATATATTATATTAATAAGGATAATAAAAAAAATCCATCTTTGACAAATTAACACCTAATGATAATATAATATGGGTAATAACATGGTCCTAAGAAAAAAAAAATCAAAATATTTATCCTTAAATCAAAAGCATTATATTGTTGAGAGGTTATAAATAAGCAAAATAAAAAGCCAAAACAACAAAATATATGACCTTAAGTCCTATAATTAATATCTACACTAACAAATTTAAGTTATCCAATATCAATTCTTCTTACGTGGCAAAAATCTTGGAGGTTTTAAATTTCAAGTGGACACAAATTAGAAAAATTTTGATGAGAGTCCCTGAACTTGCAATAACTATTGTCTCTGCTGATATTACACCATCTCTAATTGTTGAATTTGTTGTAACAATTGTTTGTTCATTCGTTATTCAATGAGTTTGGTGAGTCATGAGGCTTAAGCTATTTGATTTGGAAGAGGAGTGAAAGGTCTCAATTGAGATGAATCATCTCCAAATAACATAAATTTGGTTCAATGGAGCATGCGAAATAGCATCGTTCTTCGAGGATAAAGGAGGACAAATTGACATCTAACCATTATCCATAAAGGGGCAAATCAACCCCTGACCATTATCCATTCACCAATATGGCACTTAACGGTGACTCAGCATCCACATAAATGTTAAGTGGCACATAGGTTTTTCCTGTTAAGTTTGATGAGGAGAGATGATGGAAGAGCCGTCGTGACTCACAGCAGACAAGGACAGGGAACGAGAAAGGTTTATTTTTCGACAAAGATCCTCTTGTCCTATTTTAAAATGGACAAAAAACCAAGGTTCTCAAAATCGGACCGGACTGGTCGGTTCAACTGGTTTAACTGTGAATCGGCGATGCAAGCGATCCGATCCTCCTTTAATAACTGCTAGAGAGAGAACCGCTGGAAAATCGGTGAACCGGTCGAAAACTGACCGGTTGGGTCGGACCAGTGACCGGCCGGTTCCTCTAAACGATGCCATTTTTTATTTGTTTTAAGAAAATGAAACCCGATTACCCGACCCGACCCACTCGTGAAAACCCCCCTTCTTCCCCCGACCCCCATTCATTCATCTCAGTCTCACAGTGAACCCTAACCCTCTGAAGTTTGAAGCATTCCCAGCCCAGTAGCCCTCCATCCGTCGTCGCCGCGGTTCTCAGGTCGTCAGCGCCACTGCCGTCGCCTGGTCCTCAGAATCAGTAGCCCTCCATCGTCGCCTGGTTCCCAACCCAGTAGCCCTCCATCGTCTTCGCTAGCCTCTCGAACCCAGGTGAGTGACTCGTCGTCTTCATCTTCTTTGAACTTCTTCTTCAATTTTTGTTCCATAATATTAATTCTTCAATTCATCTTGGGTCTTGGGTCTTGGGTCTGCGTTCTTCGTTCTTCGCCTCTTCGGTCTTCTTCGGTCTTCAATTTCTGTTTGTTGTTTAGTATAAGAAAAAAATAATCTTAAAATTAAATTAATTCCAATTTCTATTTTATTGTATTCCAAATTCACCCTAGGAATTTTTTTTCCTCAGTTGATAGTTTGATACAGAAACATGAAGACGTTCTTAGTTTACTTGTTACGCGATTTTTGTTCAATTTATTGCTGTTTTAGTGTTTTGCACTTTTGCTGCTTTGTAATTGTTAATTTGTTACTCTGTTTTAATTTGTTACTTTTTAATTGTTAATTTGTTCCTCTGTTTTCTTAATGCTGAAAACTGAAAAGTAGAAACTTACTCTGTTTTGTAATATTGTTAAATGGCTGAATGCTGTAGACAGAATTGCTGATATGGTCTTGTGTTGTGGTTAACAACATGCTGTTAATTTTCATTGTGTTTGGCTCCTGCTTTAGGTTAAGAATGTGGTTAATTTTCATGCTGTTAATTTTCATTGTTAATATTCATTGTGTTGTGGGCTTGTGGCTGTGAATGTTTGAAGTTTTGTTACTCTGATGGTCCTTTTAATTTTGCTCTGGTTACTGATAGCTCTATTTAGTTTATGATTGTTCGGTTCTTCTTCTTACTTTTAATTTCTGAATTTTTTGTTCAAATAATGTTGCTAATGTTCTTCTTCTTCTTTCTTGCTAATGCTCTGTTTAATTTAGTGTTATCACTGTTGAGTCTGTTTCAGTATTTTGAATGTCTGATACTCTAATTTGTGATTTCTGAATCTGAAATTAATTAAATCATTGATTTTGTGTTGTTGAAATTGTTGATTAAAATAGATTTGTTATGCTGCTGCTGCCGTTTTTTAATTTTTAAGTATGATGATTCTGAATTTTTGTTGAAATAGTTATTAATTTCAGGGTTTGAGTAATTATTTGTTGCTAGTATTTAACTTTTGTTGTTGCTTTTTTTTCTGGCTCTGTTAAGTTCTGTTAAGTTGCTACATTCAAACTTGTGCATTGGCATGTTCATCTTCACTTTGCAATAATAAAAAAGCTTCTCATTTGATGATCCATTAACTACCTCATTTTCTCGTACCATTCCTTTTGTTATGGCTTTAGCTGAAGACGCTGTTGGATGAGGATACATTGATGCCTCATAAGACACCACCACCATCAACATATCCTTGTTACTTGAAGGTTTTTTTAGCACAATAGTTGAAATCACAACCATAATTACATAATATGTTTAAATAATTATCAAAAAAAAAAACTCACAAGAACATCTTGAGGTTTTGATGATTGATAAATCTTTATGTTGACATTTAATATTTGATATTTCTTTATACTATTTAACTTGATTTTGTATATTAATAAGATTATATGAATTTGATTGATGACATTTAATGTAGTTTTTTAAATTTAAAAACTATTTTAATATTTATATTATATTATAATTATATTTTAGGATGTTTATTTATAATTTATTTATTATTTTATTTTAAAACAGTTTTTTCGATTGAACCACTGGTTAGACCGGTTGGACCAGTAAACCAATAAACCAGTAACTAGAGTGGTTTGATGACCGGTCCAATTTTTCGAACCTTGCAAAAAACGAATTGGGTGTTTACTCTAGAGAAAAATATAGAGAAGATATCTGGTTAATTAAATCCGTCTCGGAAAGACGGAAATATTCCTAGTTCCTTAAATTGATCTCTAAAAAAATTAAATTAGTTATATTAGTCTTTAAAAAATAAAAAATAAATTAAATTGATATTTCTGTTAATTAGATGATGATGTGACGCATTAAATGTAATGACATAGTATATTAACATTACGTGTTACAAGATGATTAATTGACGTGTTATGTCGATGACACCTTATATATCCCGTATTAACTCACATAGTATAAATTTATTTAGACTCAAATTAATCCTTAAAAGTACAAATATAAATTATTTTCATTCTTAAAATTTTAAAAAGATTAATCAAAATAGTCCTTATATAAACCTCTCTTATTTTTTCATAATATTATATTTTTAATCCTAATGTAGTTTTTTTTTAATATTATTACTACTTAGTACTATTTCTCTTCATCTTCTTTCAATGGTCATATTTTTTCTTTTTCTTTCTAAAAATTAATTTTAAAAAAATTCTATACATAACTAAAATTTGAAAATATAAAATCTAAAAATTAAAATAAGAAAATATTTTTTAAAAAAATTTGATTATGTTTACTATTTTATGTGAAAAAATTTTATTTATTAAGGTATAAAAAGTGGGATTAAAATTAGTATGATTAAAAAATATTAAAAATTTAATATTATGAAAAAAATAAGAAAAATTTATACTAAGAATAATTTGATCAATTTTTAAAATTTTAAAAATAAAAATAATTTACATAAATATATTCAAAAACTAATTTAATTCTAAATAAAGTTATAACATGTCAGATAACACTTAATATGTCACGTATCACTAACATGACGCATCAACTAATCATTTTATGACATATAATACTTAACATGATATATTATCATCTAATTATTAAAAGATCATTTTAACTTACATTCTTTTTTTGAAAGACTAATATAACTAATTTAATCTTTCTAAAACTAATTTAAAAAATAATAATCTTTCAAAGACAAATTTAAATATTAACCTAACAGAAATATTCCACTAGAAATCACATTCATATGACCATATTTGTAGCTAGCAATATTTGGAACTAATTAGCCATTCCTGATGAAACTGAATAAAAACATTCATTTGAAATATGAACAGAATGTCTAAAAATGTAAAGGAAAAAAGAATGCGGTGTCTTCTCTTAATATTCGTTCACTTTTAATTTTCTTTTTTTATGAAAATGCAATTGCATATATCAATAGAATTTAATTTTGATTAATATTTGTAAAATAATTTTACTTGTACATTTACCATAATATCAAATAAAATAATTATTTTTTATTTTGATTGTATAAATAATTATTTAAAAAAATAAATATAATTAAATCATTGTATAAAATATAGAACACTATTAATGTATTGGAATTAAAATATTATATAAAAAATATGCGTAAATTCTCATATATTTATAATAGGATAAAGTACTAAATTGGTTCCTTATATTTGGGCGTAATTCTGTTTTGATCCTTAAGGTTTAAAGTGTCCTATTTGAATCTAAAAAAGTTTCATTTAGCATCAATTTAGTCCCACAGTGAGGTCAAAGTTAAATAATTAACGGAATGTCTTACATAACAACAGGAACAAAATCGATAATCTGGAGAACAAGTACAAGCTCCAGAGATCTAGAGAACAAGTACAAGCTCCAGAGGCACAAAATCAACCGTTGATGCATCAATACATTTATTTATCATTCTCTTTAGTTCTATAGAAAATATTTTATTTATATTATAAGAAAAATAATAAATAAATGTATTAATGTATTAACGGTTGATTTTGCGCCTCTGGAGCTTGAACTTGTTCTCCAGGTTATCAATTTTGTTCTTGTACTGTTGTTATATAGGACATTCCGTTAATTATTTAAGTTTGACTTTACTGTAGGATAAAATTGATACTAAATGAAACTTTTTTGGATTTAAATATAACACTTTAAACCTTAAAGAATAAAATAGAATTACGCCCAAATATAAGTACCAATTTATAGTGCTTTACCCTTTATAATATTAAGCACAAACATACAACCTACCGAGTCACCAAACAAAAATAGAAGAAGAAGAAAAAAAAAACATACAACCTGCTGCATAACGCTTAAAAAACCCAAAAGCTTATGCTAGCCCTTGTTTAAATGTTCTATTATATCTTTGTACACAGATAAATGTTTTTTCAACATTTGTTACCTACTTTATTATCACTGAATTTTGATGTAATTTCTTAAAAGAGAATAATAAACACTATTTAAGTGACACAACTTGTATGCATAACAAGAACTCAGCGTTGGATGTGATGGTATTCAGATTGAATATTTATTATTGTTGCCAAAACACTTGAAGAAAGGGTCACAAATCAAATGGAACCATCTCTGAATGCAACTGAAAATGGAAGAGATGCCCCAAAAACAATGGCAGCAGCAACATCCCTTCAAAAAAGGATCATCATAGGGGCTCTCTTCTACATCATAGTTATCATGCCCCATTCTTTGTAATCTCTGCAGATAGCCACATATGTTTGGTGAAATCAATAAAAGAGCATATGTAGCAACAATCAGTATTCAAATTACAAAAGTTGAAATTTGAAAAAAGTAAAAAGGAACTCACAGATTTGATGGCCTTTTCTTCCTTTCACTTGCCCAAGAAACCATTTTTTTTTTTTTTTTTTGAAAGATTGTAATTGTGTAGTTCCTTATTGTTGTTCTTTCGTTTTTAAAAGTCTTTTGAACCAATTATTCTTTTTCTTTTGCCTTCAAAATGTGGTGAATGAGGATATGTAAAAGCTTTTGTTTTCTTTATATTGGAGGATCTGTAATTTTTTTTATTAAATGAAATAAACACTCTTCAATTCTAAACATGATAAATTAATCTGCACCACATTTATATCTATAATGTTTAAGGATTTTATCCACTTTTTCATCTAGCTAAGCCTTAAGTTTTTATTTTTGTCATACAAACACACACAGACCCACTCACACATAATAATAACATTGGACTAAGGCCTGGCATGTGATATGTAAAAATCTAAAAATGTGAAGAGAATGTTTGCTTTATAATTTTGGTCATAGAACTTGACTAGAAAGAAAAGCCCAACTCAGATCATTATCATCATCAACGCAATCGCACCCTTCTCTCCACGGATACCCATAATCCCACCAAGATTTCCCCTTTCCAGTTTCCACGCCACTCGATACGAGCATACGACGTCGTTTCTCTTCATCCCTGAACGTCTCCTTCCTCTCGTCACTCGCTCACTGAAGCTAGAGCTTTCTCACTCACTCACTGTGGCTCACTGGCTCTCGCACTCAAGCTCTCTCCCACTCTCGTCTCCGCTCTCTCTCACTGTCTCCAGTCTCGCACTCAGTCGCGCTCGCTTGCCTTCCCTGGGCTCGTCGTCGCCGGCGGCAGAACCAGCAGGTCCCGGGACTGGTCGTCATCATCGCTCTCTGTCTCATCATCGTCTCACACTCAGTCGCGCGCTTTCCTTGCGCTCATCGTCGGCGGCGGCAGAACCAGCAGGTCTCCGGGCTGGTCTTCTTGCTTCGAGTCTCGCCGTCAGCTTCCTCCCCGCCGCCGTCAGCTTCTTTCGCGCAACCACAAGCTGGTCCCCGATTGGTGAGTTCCAACACATTCCTATGATCTATCTTTTTCAGTTTTGTTGCTGTAATTCATGACTGCACTTTGATTTTGTTGATGACAGTTGAATTTGTTGCTGAAAATATCACGGAACTAGTTTTTTTTTTTGGGCTGAAAATCATCACTGACATGATTTGTTACTGGTTATCATCACCGAACCTTGAATAATTTGTCGCTGAAAATATTAGCTAGTTTTTTTATTGCTGAAAATCATCACTGAGATGAATTTGTTAATGATTGTCATCATTTGTTGCTGTCTTGCTGAATTATCACTTAGTTAAGTTTTCTTGTTGCTAAAAATGATCAGAGTTGAATTTGTTACCGATTATCATAGAAAACAACTTGTGAATTGGAAAGAGAGAATCTCAATTCTCAAAAGTGCAGGATCTTCACCGAAGGTACTCCAAAACTATCCACACCAAACGAGAATCTGAAGAAGAAATCCGAACTCATCGTCGTCCATTCCTTCTTCTTGTTGTGCGGAAGAATGAGCAGTTCCGGTGGTGGAAGCTCGTCGAAACCAAGAAGTGCTTCTTTTCAACCTTCCGAAACTTCTTCAAAGCGCAAAAGAGGAGTCTTCCAAAAAGAACGTTAGTAACCACTGCTATCCAACCTCCTGTGTCTTTTTTTTTTCTTTGCAATTTTCTGTTTTCCTTTTTTCTTTTTAAGATGAAAAAGAAAAAAGTTTCTGTTATGCTTGTAACTGTCACTAATAATTTTCCTTATGCTTGCTAAAACAGTGCAGCACATGATGTACGGCTTTGGAGATGATCCAAATGTAAGTGCCCTAACCTTTTATTACATCTCTTAATTACTTTTTGGGATGTGAATGTTAATGGATACTAAACTTTGATCTCTTTTATGCTTCGCACAATTAGCCTCTTCCTGAAAGTGTGGCGCTTATGGAGGATATTGTTGTGGAATATGTCACGGAATTGGTAACCTAATTTATTTATTTTTTAAACCTAACTTTTTCATTGTTCTTGTTCAACTGAATTACAGTGTTGTGGATTAATTTGGACCTTTTATTTTTGTGCTTTGAAATTTTTTCCTTTGGAAGGTACATAAAGCTCAAGATATTGGATCACAGAGAGGGAAGCTATCTGTTGAGGATTTCCTTTATTTGATTCGCAAGGTACTTCTTTGTTCATAAAAGAATTTCACATGGAGTTGTCTTAATCTGAAGTTGATAATTGAGAGTAGTTAGATAACAATCTAGTTAAACATGTCAAATCATGTAACGGTCCCAATACCAAATCCACGGCTTTTACTACCAAGAAAATGCACTTATGATTTGCCTTTAACACCATTTTGTCTTCAATTGCTTTGAGGCATGATATAAAGAGCTGTACTGTCAAGAGGCTAATACTTCAGAATTTGTTGCAACTTTGCAACTTTCAAGTATCCATAAACATTGATCGAATTCATGATTGAACATTTTTGTTCAGGATTAATCCCAATTTCTTATACTGCTACAGGATTTGCCAAAACTTAATCGATGTACAGAATTGTTGTCCATGAATGAAGAGCTGAAACAGGCAAGGAAAGTCTTTGAATCAGATGAAGACAAACTGAGGAAGGTTTTTGAGGTAGATGAACCCGTTGAATGATGAATGAGGAAAAGGGCATTGAATTGCATCGTTACTGAATTCAGGATTACTGGAGTATGTCCTAACATGCCTCTATCAAATTTTTGGAATTTTGGAGTATGTCCTACATTTGAAAATAGCCAATGTGGATACTTGGATAGTTGAATTGTAACTTCCTAATATATTTGTTCTCCAATTTATTGTGTCCATGATCTTGTGATTATAAGTTTGAGTATTAGAAAACAATTTTTGACACATTAGGGTAACTTACCGAAATATAGGAGAAATTATTTGGTCTCTACCTTCTACAGTTATTATTTATTTCTTTTGAGAGTTATTTGGTCTCAGCAGGATAGTTTTTATCCTCCTTCTGTTGTACTCTTGATGTAGTAGTAGAATTGGGAATTGATCAGGGAATTTAAAAGGTTATCCAACATTAATCAAATTCAAATAAAGCTTTAAACAAAGTTAGTTTTCTGGTTGTGGCGAAGTAGTATTTCATTGTTTTCTCTTGGCAATTGGTATGACCATTGCTTCCATTTAAGCAAGCCCCTAGAAACTAAATGTTAATACTTGATCTTTAGTAGTAGGATCTAGGTATTTTTCCTTTTCTTTTTTTTGGATTATCACTCAGAATTTGGCTAGACTTGTATAAGCTTAGTGATTTTGAGCTTGGTGCAACTTTCAGAGTACTAGATAAATTAGGTATGTAATTCATTAGTATTGGTGACTATAATCGATTTGATCATAATAAAAATTCTGCCATAGTTTATAATGAAGATTAGATATAAGTCTCATTATACTCAGATTGAATCAAGATATATAGTAGTTTGTTTTTTTCCTTTGTGTGTTCTGTCCAAACTGGAATGAGAAAATGAAAAATCACCTATATAAGCCTATTCTACTACACTTATAACAAAAATGTAAAAAAAATATGAAACAACCTTGATTCAATTTTTCTTCTCAAGGACTAGTAAACTGTAAACTCATATTGTGTGTTAGTGGATATTTTATTCAATTCCCCTTCATTTAATGGATATTTTATTGGTCAACAACATCACTTTTTTGTATGATGGTTTTGAAAACCGAACTATTTAACCGAGAAATGGATGTCTATAGTTCGGTCTAATTGAAAAATCGCAATTACAAAAACTGCATGTGGACTGCTGAACTAGGACCTGGCCGGTTTAATAAAAATGATGCCATTTTGAAATTTAAAGAATCATGCGTGCCTCTCTTCACCCTTCAGTTCAAGCCTTAAGGTTTAGTGAACTGAACAAAGCTTCTCCCCCAAATTAAAAGGAAACTGAAAGAAACCCTAGCTTCTCCACCATTGCCACAAGGAGTGCCGTCGCCTCTCGCGCTTGTCTTCGTCTTGTCGTCTGCGCTTCTTCCTCATTCAACAATTGCAGCCTATTCCTCGAGTTTGGCGTCAGTCCTGGTCTTTGTCTACTTTTCGTCGCACTCTTGCCACCGTCCGTCGTCGTATTTGTTAAGTGACGAGAGAGAGAAAGAGAGAAAATGCACTGCAAAGGGAAAAGAAAGGGTGGAAGTCGCGGGAGGAGGCAACACGAAGGATGAAGTCGCTGCTGTCGCCGTGTTTGAGCTCGAAGAGGGCCGCCAGAGCTTCTGCCTCTGTCGTGGCTTTCCATCATGCTGCCACTGATCTCATTTGCCCTCACTCTTGTACTACTTTAAAATGATGCTAAATTTATGAGTGTCTGTCTATTTTGAATGTGTTTATAAATAATAAGACTATACATTGATTTTTATGATTATGGTTTTGGTATGCAGGGCAGAGCTAGATAAAATATTAGAGGAAGACAAAAAATATTTACATAATAAATAAGATTAAAATAAAATTTTAAGGAAAAATTAAACTGAAATTTACATATAATTTACATGTAAAAAATTAAAATTAGGGGGACGATCGCCTCTTTTTTTATAGGTAGCTCCACCCTTGTTGGTATGAATATTTAGTAATATTGAGCATTGATTTTGCTTATTATAGTTTTGATATGAATATTTGATTTTGTTCAAATTTCATGATTTTGTTATTGGCCTGTCAAAGTTGATTTTTTTTTTCTAATATACTTAACTTCATAACAATTTGGACTCTTTAATAAAATACAATACAAAATGCTTGGTAAATGTTGCAACAGGCACACTGTGTAATAGTTTGGCATCATTTATGTTAGTGCTACTCAGATTGAATTGTTGAATGATTAATTCTGTTGTACTGTACTCTATTTTGTTGCTTTGTTTCGTGCTGTGTGAAAAAAATTATATAAAAATTGTGCTGAAGTTTTGATAATTCTTGTTAATCTTTGAAAAAGTTTGTTACTCTTTGCTATGATTGTTGGAAATTGTTAAAAATAACTGCAATTGAACTTTGTGTTGAAATGATTATACAGTAAAGAATTATTTTGATAAAAATATTTGGGTTAAGTCCTAATTTGGTCCTAACTTTTTAAATGTTCAATTTTTCAGTCTTAAAAATTTTCAAATGTCTTATTTATATTCCAAAAAAGTTTAAGTGGGTTTAATATTGTCACACTATTAAATTTAACACAAATAATTCACATATTGAAGAGTAAATAGTATTCAATTTCAGTATTTTAATAAAGTTAATCCATTGACAATCACTAATATAAAATTATTTCCTTTAATTTTGAAGCATTGATGATTGATTGTTAGGATTTGAAGTTTTGTACAATAAGAAAATTAAAGAGAAGTGTTACAAGAAGGTTTTAATTTTACTTTTTCAACACATAAAAGAAAATATGACTTAACTAGTAACGATATTAACGTCCATATCACTCATTCCGTTAGCTATTAGTGTCACGTTTAACGATAGGATCACGTTGAACCTATTTAAAATTTTTGGGTCAGAAATAGCACGTTTGAAATGTTAGAGACCAAATTAGGATTTGGGTCAGTAACCACTCTCACCTCATATTATTGTAATGATTCACCACTTCTAATAATCCATCATTACTTTTTCTTCTCAGTATTCTTTGGTACTCTCTTTATGGCTCTTTCTATATATTGATCACTTTGCTTCACACCTCCACACCGGTCTTTGATACCTTTCATGGTATCAGTGTATCAGGTTTTGATCCATGGACGATCCTATTGTCACAATCCTTATGCAACAAGCACTGTGACCTCAAATGCACGAACCTCCATCAATACTGTAACACTCAAACTTGATGAAAATAACTTCGTTCCTTGGAAGAGACAAGTGCTCGCATTCATTAAATCCAATGGTATGAAAAATCACCTGAATCCAAAGAAAATTCTACAGAGGTACATGTTAGAAGAGGATAGAATTACTGAAATTGAATCACAAATCTTCCTTGCTTGGGAACAAGATGGTTAGTTAGTTTCTTGGTTCTTTGCCTCAATTGACCCCTTTTTCACAAGTCAACTAACCAACTGTGAGTTTGCATGTGAGATTTGGAACAAATTAGAGGAATACTTTGCCAAACGCCTAAAATCGAAGATAAAGCAGCTGAAATCACAGATCAAGATAGTAAAGCTTTAAAAATCAGTGATTGAATACATCACTAAGCTAAAGAAAATCGCCAATGCATTTTCTGCACTTGGATCCCTACTCATAAATGAGGAATTTGTCGACGCAGTTATGCAAGGTTGAAGGAGTGGCCTTTCTTTTGTGTTTGAGGATTTTTGCCGGCAAAAGCTCTCTTCTGAACTTGAACAATAAGCCCATTAGCTTTAGTGGAAACCGGTTTTTCCATCGTCCAAATTGGCTTGCCTATAATCCTTCATTTGTTTATCTAAAGCCATATTTTGTTCACCTGGCCCATTATGCACGTTATCGATTTGCTCAATAGTGGCTGCATTTAATTCATATGAGATTTCCTCTTCTTTATCATCAAATAGCACATTAAACCTTGATCCCTTTTCTATGATGTGATTACCATTATTATAAGAACCTTCCTTATTTCCTTTGAGGTCCTTGGATTGATTGGTTTGTCTTCTAGCGTGTTGTGGCTTCTCTAATTTCCGTTTTCGAAATTTCCGGACCATCATCCAAAGTCTAAAATCCAGAAAATTTTAATTAATGCCAGAATTTTTGTCACTCAGCCGATCACCCGAGATCTCTTCTTGCCTTTCTTGGCCATCAACAATTGCGTCACCATCGAAAACCACCTGTTTTTCTTTCGTCACCTCCCCCCAGTGATCCTCCCTGATAACAGGTGCCTCTCCACATGACTCAAAGTGGTGGCTATAAATCCCGCAGTTGAAACAAATCAGGTGAAGGTCCTCATACTCAATGTTTAGAGTATTTTCCAAAACAGATATTTTTGGGATCAATTTTCTTGATAAGTCAATTTCTACACATATCCTTGTGAAGTGTTCTCTCGAATGAATCGATGTAGCTTTATTAACCTTCAACATAGTTCCAATGGTCGACCCTACCCTCCATAAGAAATGATGATTATATAGTCCAATAGGCAAATTAGGAATATGAATTCACGCTGCAACTTTTTTCACTTGCTGTTTTGAGGACAAGAAGAAAGGTCTCAATCTCTGAACTATCAAATAGTGTCACGCCACCATTCAAGGTCCTCCAAGAAGGGCGTGAGAATAATCTTCTTCATTTGCAAAATGAACCAAAAAATAATCACAATCCATATCAATAACATTAATCTTATCTTTATTTGCCCAATCTCTGTTCAGACACTGCTCCATGATTCCTAAATGAATTTTTTTTCCGAGGATTTTGACAATGAGAGCAGCATGCTAGAGCTTGCACCATTCATCAAATTCCTCTTTTGAAACTTTAATTTCCGGACAAAGATCAAAAGCTTTATCCTTATTCAATAAGTCCTCGTCTTCTCTGTACCATCGATCTTTCAGATTAGGTTCATCCTCCATGATGCTCTTGTTCAAAACATTATTTTCATCACCCATCGATCCGGGTGCAACCAGGAGAGATTCTTTATATGATATCTTAGGCTTCATCACCATTTTCTTAGCATTGTCAGTACAGATTTTCATTGCGTCTTCTGACTGGTTAAAATTGACATCTCGGGCCTTGACTTTTTTTTAGTGTTTCGTTGGACAAAATCAATCACTTATGTAGGATCCAGAAGAGCTGTCGTGGTGCTCCATTCGGAGGAGGATATAGGACCCGTTTGAGAAGTTTTAAAAGTAACTTTTTTGAGTTTTTGACTTATAAAAAGCGATATTATCAATGTCTGGTGCAATTTTCAAAATCAAATTACGGCTTTCTAAAAAACTATTTAGAAACTTATAGAAAAGTTAAAAAAAATAACTTCTCTCATAAGACTATTATTTTTCACCACATTTTTATAAAATAAGCATTTTTAAAACTAAAAATTCAAATACAAAATAACTTATTTATAAGCTACTTTTAATATAATCATTTATTATTTAAGCTATTTTTTAAAAAAGAACTTAATTAAATTGTTTACCAAACTGCTCATATAATCATGTAAAATAATTTTCCCTTTAGTTGGCGCATCTAATCCTCGACGTAATTCCACTTATCATTTCTTCTAATTAATTGCTTCTATATTAATGCAGCCACTGCTGGAGTGGACCATATTTATTAATTAGATGGCTAACTCTATGAGCTTTTAATGGTCTATAAGTAATTTTTTTAAATTAAAAAAACTAAATACAAAATATATGTCTTTATATTTTAATTTTTTTAAAAGTGTTTAATTAAATTATTTATTCAAATCAACACAAACCAAAAAAAAAATGGAAGATTAGACTTTGTGCTGTATTATCTAATGTCTATCATACGTCCATTCAGTTACCAATCAAGTGTGACATATATGTACTTGTGACGAATGATAAATTGATTGTGGTATAGATACTTTAATGATTTAATCTAATTAGAGATCTTTAAATTAATATAAAAAATTTAGGTAATTAATTTTTCAGTTAATATCAATTAAATTTTTTAAAACTATTTTTATGGATAAGTATTGTTTTGGTCCCTCACGTTGAGGGTCAGAATCAAATTCGTCCCTGATGTATATTTTAATATAAAATCATCTTTAAAGTCGTATTTGAATTTAAAATCGTCCTTTTAATTTTTTTTAGACAAAAATACCTTTACTACTATCAGTACAATTATCTCCTTCACCACCACTACCACCAACACCAACATCACCACCAACACCACCACCACCAACATCACCACCAACACCACCACCACCACTACAACCACAACCACCACCACCACCACCACCACCACCACCACCAACCAACCAACCAACAAACAGCAACAACACCAAATAGTAACAGAAAGCAAGAAAGCAGGAAACAACACCAAACAAAAAACAAAAACAACAAAGCAGAATCAAGAAAGCAGAGGTGAGGCAAAGGCGACGAGGCAGAGACGGCGAGGCGGCGAGGCAGAGGCAGCGAGACAGAGGCAGAGGCGGCGATGGGACCACCA
>NC_029775.3:101679111-101696924 GCF_000817695.3 Arachis duranensis
ATACGTTTTCTTTTATTTTTTTTTAAATTTTATAAATTTTTTATTATAGGAATAGTTTAGGAATAAATTAAAAAATTTATTAGAAAGGACGATTTTAAATTCAAATACGACTTTAAGGATCATTTTAAATCAAAATATACATCAGGGACGAATTCGATTTTGACCTTCGACGTGAGGGACCAAAACAATACTTATCCCTTATTTTTATTTTAAATCTAAATAGTTAACTAGAATAAGCGTTAATAAAAAATATTTTTATAATAAAAAATTAGAAAATTATTACTGACATAAAGTTTCCATTAATCGAGCCGACTTAATTAGTGGATAAGACTGGAATACTAATATTTTATATCTTGACTACATATAAAAAAAAGTGTGACTCACCCTCCATGTCAAGTTTGGTGTCCATTACTACTATTTCCACTAGTATTATGAACAATAAATACTTAAATAGCACTAACAATAGTTAAATAGAACAATGATCACATTACGATATTTACTCCCATTTATATATATTGATCATGCTTTTCATTTATGGCATTATTTACGGAAATGTGGTGCATTGTTGGGATATTCCCACTAAATCCCCATACCCCATTAATATAAGAATGCATTTTCAATTTCATGGTTCATGAGAGTGAAAGATGATGAGAATAGGTGTTTATTTGGACACCATATTGGTTCCTTTGAGCCTCTTCATAACAATAGGGTACCATGCCTATCTCTGCCATAGCATCAAGAACAAACCTTCTCGTACAACTTTTGGACTCAATAAGCTGAGGAGGACTTCTTGGGGTCTCAACTTAAACCAGGTATTATTATTAATTTGTGAGTCAATAATTATTATTATTGGATGTATGTGTAGAGTATATTTGGTTAGAGATATATATAGAAATGAATCCATACTTAATTTAATTTGGATTTTAATTAGTAGATATAGAATGAACATCATTTTAGTTGATCACAAATTTTTCTCGCATTAATTTGGTTTTTCCTAATATAAAATAACCATCAATGTTTAAAACTAAATTAATTGGTCAAATAAACATTGAATTAAATGACTTAATTCATGTCTACTTCAAAACTAGTCGTTGATATTTTTTAAGGACTAAATGTTTAATAAAATTTTGGAAAAGGTTTTTTTAGTAAAATTTTATGGATAAATTTTTTTTATTTACGATAATCTCCAATCCATTAAGTTAAGGATTAATTTGTTGTGAATCTTAGTTCAATTTAGAATTTGTCACGAGTTAATGAATAACTGTACATGAATAAGATGAAATTCGAACTTTTAACATTTGTTCAAGTGAATAAGAGAACTAACTACTTGATCATTAGTTATTTTTAGAGAAATTACTTGTGTGTTTACATTTAATACCTTTAAATTTGAATAATAGAGATAAATAAATTTCTTGTTAGAAGAAACAAACATAGTTACTTGAGTTGAATTCCTAATAATAATAAAATTTTGATTATTAGATTGGGATAATAATTGTGATGTTTTTAATTGGTACAGGGTGATGATAAGAAGAACATGCTAACAGTACAAAGCATGAGAAACACTCTAATGGAAGCCATATTCATAGCTTCCATAACCATTCTAATAAACATGGCTTTGGCAGCTCTAAGCAACAATGCCTATAGTGCAAGGCACTCAGTCTTCACCAGCAAATTCTTTGGTTCAAAATCAGACAATATCATAACACTAAAATATGGCTCAGCATCACTATGCCTTGTTCTTAGCTTCTTATTCAGCTCAATGGCCATAGGGTTCTTAATTGATGCAAATTTTCTTATGAACACTCATGGAGAATTTTTGTCTTGGAATTACACACAAACAATTCTAGAAAGAGGGTTCACATTCGCTCTAATTGGGAGTAGATTTTTTTGTGTTAGTGTTCCTTTGATGCTGTGGATGCTTGGTCCTGTCACAGTGTTCTTAGCTTCATTGGGATTGGTTTGTTTGTTGCATGAGTTTGATTTTGTTAGTAAAGTCTCCAACTTAGCCATAAACAATGTATCAATATAATAATGTAACATAAGATACAAAGTATGAAGTAATTAATGGTGTGCAAGTGTGCATATAATTAGAGTTATATTTCAAGATTATTCGATGACAATTAAGATTAAAAATAATTATATTTAGCGCTCTAATTTTTTTTTAAAAATTATTTTCATTAGAAACATTTTTTTTCTACGATTGGAGTATTCATCAGGTATATATGTAGACATCTTATTTTTTAGACATTTTTTACTTGCATAACTTAATAATTGACGTGTTCAAAATGGAAAAATGAGTAGCATGCGAGGATTGACCTTAAACTAGCTAGTATAACAAACGCAATCTTATAGGTACCATCCCCCACCTCCTCACGAGAAATTTGGAAGGCTTCATCCCTATAGGTGAAGACGTCGAACCTTTCACTAGAAGGCTTTTGAACCTCACGTTTAGGCCCAATCCATCTATTTCAGATAACCCTTGAAACATTAATGCCGTTGCCAGAGATCTGGAAATCAAGACCATGCGATGGCAGACGACATCCCAAAAGATAGACACACAGCTTTCGATTCAGAAGCCTGAGAGGAAGAACAACACAATGACGAACAAGCGTTAGCCATACCTCACCAAGCCGATAGGGGGTGAGGTACGACCAAATCTACCCACACATCAAACCCAAAAGGACACAGGAACAACTCGAAAATACACTGATCTGAAACATCCGAGTCAAGAGATTCCACAGAGATCACGGGACTTGTCCATGGGCATTGAGGTTGGCTGGAACAACTCAAGCAGGAGCTAGAGCGATAGTAAAAATATGAAAGAGTCTTGAGAAGGAAAGTTCGACGACAAAGGGAACTAGAAGTAAAGCTCTTGAAACTAGAGTCCAACTTTAAGGGTAGGAGAACCCGAATTGACCGAGAAGAAACATCTCTGACAAGCGAAGATCCATTCATAGAAGAAATCATACGAGCTAAAGTTCCTAAAAACTTTAAGAGCCGGACATGGATCTTTATGATAGAACCACCGATCCAAGGCATCATTTGAGAAATTTTAAAAACCGCATCTACTTGGCAGACGCATCAGATGCAACCCATTGCAAAGCCTTCCCGACTACGTTAACTAAGCGGCCATGAAATGGTTTGATAGTTTATCACCTAGATCGGTCAGGTGCTTCGACGATTTGGCAAGAAGATTCCTTACCCAATTTTTTATCCAAAAGGATAAGGTCAAGCATGCACCAAGTCTCTTAGGAGTGAAACAAGAAGTCAGAAAATCTCTACAGGTTTATATGAAAAAATTCAACAAAGCATGTTTGGAGATTTAGAACCTACCTACCGAAGTAGTCATCATGGGATTAGTCAACGGCCTTAGTGAAGGACCGTTTTTCCAATCCATATCAAGGAGGCACCCGACCTCTTTATACAAGGTACAAGAGCGAGCCGAAAAGTGCATTCTGCTGAGTTGAGAGACCCTTCTCTGAGATAACACAATCAATATCCAACTCGAGACAAAGAGAAGAAATCAAATAAAAAAGAAGGATACAACTTATACAAAACTCGAAGATATCACAACTACACCTCGTTACGAGTGTCCCTTGATGATGTCTATGGGGATATTTGCCACACAGAGAAGATTACACCCCCAGGCTGAACAAAAATAAAAAAGGAGGAAGTCGGTTCGAATACTGTGAATACCACAAAATCTACAGAGATTCCACCAATGATTGCTATAACTTAAAAATGTGATTGATAAAATGGCTAGGGAAGATCAATTAGGTAGGTATCTAGCAAACAGAACGGAGGATCATGGTAAAAGGAAAAGAGATGAAGAAGACGGGGCTCACCAGGACGAACTAC
Source organism: Arachis duranensis (assembly GCF_000817695.3). Taxonomy (NCBI): domain Eukaryota; kingdom Viridiplantae; phylum Streptophyta; class Magnoliopsida; order Fabales; family Fabaceae; genus Arachis; species Arachis duranensis. Next base: position 101,682,970 of record NC_029775.3, read on the forward strand.
CACGAATTTCTGAGAGGCACATCCATATGATTGCTGGAGGATTCGCAGGAGAAGGAATAACAAAATCCTTCCGTAAGAGACACTTAAAAGAAGTCTACCAGGTCGGTGAGGATGCTGAGACGTCCAACCTCCCTATCATCACCTTCACAAAAGAAGACGCCCAAGGGGTATTACCTGGACATGATGACCCTGTTGTGATCAGAATGATACATACCAATACAAATCTCTATAGAACTCTGGTAGATCAAGGGGCCTCGGCAGACATCCTGTTCAACTTAGCAGACTCCTCATTCAGGTCCAATTTCTCCACAAATACACGAGTGTAACTCTCTTTAGCCTTCTTCTTCAAACCCTCCACCATGATACAAGCTGCTTTGGACTGTTTCACCTTCTCCCGAAGCTTTGAAACATCGACCAAGAGAACTCCTTCTTAGCCTCCCACAAAGAAGCCACCTCGTCTCAAAGATTGGCCAACTCCCGCTAGGTAGCACCGATAGGAGCCTCTTCGAGTTCTTTGAGCAAAGCTGAGCACACCCTAGTTGTCCAAATACGACCTCAGCTCAGAGCTTGTAAATACTTTTTTATGGAGACATCATTCATACTTATGAAGCTATAAGGAAGGATGCGCTCTTCACAGAAGGCTAAGGCGTTGAACCCTTGGTCATAAGCACTACCAGAGTCGAACGAAGGGGCCTTGCATTTCTTGGCACCCGACTCAGTAAAAGGTGGTACATGAGGAATGGTCTGAGGAGTTGACTCTGTAAAAGATAGAGGAGGAGGAGGGGGAGTATCAAGAATGATTTTACCCGACTGAGAAGATCTTGTGTTTGACTTCGAAGGAGAAGAAGTATCACCCGATTTACCATCTTCCTTCAATTGTATAGCTCAGGCAATAGCATTCTTCTTAACCTGCCGAACCCTCTGCAGCGCGTTTGAACCACTGGTCATCTTTGCTACAAAGGATAAAAACAAGCAAAAAAGATCAAGTTATATAACTCGGACAAAAATAGCATAATATTAAACCAAAAAAAAAGTTAACTACCTAGTTCAGTACAAACATAGCTTGGCTTTCTTATCAAAAATTTCTTGGTGACAAGATTAGGAGCTCGGAACCAATACACATAGAAAAAGGCCAGTACACATTCCTCCACTTCATCTAAGTCCTCAAGATTATATTTAACAATATTGAGGACCTCCTCCCAGTACAAGCTAAATTCGGGTTCATCCCTCTTGTTCTAAAAAAAAGGTCAGGCACCCTCTACTGATCTGACCTTGAAGAAATAATTCTTAAAGTCATGAAATGAATCGTCAAAAATAGATAGCACTTTCCTCCCCTGGATAGCCCAGAAATAAATCTAGTGTTACTTTTTAGAACTAAATGGTTTCGTAAGTTGAAAAAGGTCAAAAAAAAAATCTTGGAGGACAACAGAAGATTGAACCCCCAACTAACAAGATGATAAACTTTCATGAAATTCCAAGAGTTAGAGTGAAATTGAGAAAGGGAAACTCTATAGATACAAAGGATTTCTAACTCAAAGTCATAAAAGGGAAGACTCACTCCCAACCTGGTGAAAAGGCATTCATACATGAAAACAAAATGGTGCTCCGACTTGTCAAGTCGAGAAAAGCAAATTCTATCCTCAGGGTCAGGGACCATTATCTCGTACTTTTCCTCGTCTTTCCTTCCCCTACAAAGCCTATGTTGCCTACGAAAAGTCTCTATATACTCATTATGAACATCGAAGACAGAAGAGAGAACAATAACATCTAACCAATCTAAGTCAGATGGGACTTTGATAGAAATGCTGAAAATTACAGAACGATACATAAAGGATTATACCTACAAAACAAAAAAAAAGTAGTCACTACAACAACATGACACACAAAAGAGGTCAAACCATCTTTAAGAATAGGACATTCATCACGTTTTACTAAGAATATGAAATGGAACTATTACTCAAACCGAAAATGACACCATTTAGAAGTAAGATAAAAGCCCAAATATTCAATAAACAAAGTCACAAACAAATTCACAAATTCAGATTCTTTCAAAATTTTACAAAAACTTTCCATCAAATTCTACAAATTCTCAACAGTGAGAAGATTCATAATAACCAAGGAAATAAGCAAGGATAAGAAAAGAAAGAACTTTTTCTTTGCAAGCAATTAGTAAGAGCCCACATTTGCAGAAAAACGGTCTCTCACAACAACATAAAAAACATCAACCAAACAAGAAAAACCAACCTTGATAAAAGAAGAAGTAGCTGTAATAGGTCACAATCCCCAAATGTCTATCAAACTCCAAGATTGAGAAATCTGGGAAGAAGGTTGAACAGAAATAGAATCAAAATAAAAAGGACGAAAGATTAAGAGAAGACAAAGTAGAGTACAGAAAATGAAGCAAAAAGAGGAAAGAGAAAGTGATTATGCTTATATATAGTCACTGGGGGTAAAATAGTAAAATTATTCCTCATTTAATAACACGCACAGTTACCAAGATAACTAAAAAAACGTACAAACGGTTATGAAAAGAACAATAAATCTATTTTTTTATTTCAGACTTTATAAATGAATAAATTAATTAACTAATATAACAAATTATAATTAATGTAGTAAAATTAATTAAGTAATATATATTATAATAAATTATATTAATATTTAAATATCTAATCAAATCAATTAGCTGATATAATTAAGTTATGGTAATAAATTGTATTGAATGAGTTAAAATAATTAAATCGGGAAACACTCTCCAGAGCATGCCACGTCAGCTCTATCATTAAGTGCAGACATCCGATTTTTATATAATAGAATAGATCACTGTTAGAATATAATTAGGATCAATTAGTATCAATTAGTATTATTTAGCATATCTGAATATTTATTATAGGAGATTACGTCTTTATTACTACGATTCTCTTAGTACATATAAATACCTTTTTATATTGTATAATTCCAGACAACTTGAACAGACAACTTGAACATACTCAATAACAAATTCTTTATCCAGTTTAATTTCTTGTTTCTAATATGGCATCAGAGCCATGGTATCCTCCTTGAAGATGATAGGTTGTTTTCTTTGTGGTGAAATCAACGTAGTTTTTGCATTTTTTTTCTATGCTATTCTTCTTTTTCTTTTGTCACTCCTTTGATGCTTTTTCACCTCACAGACTAGTATATTTTCTCTGTCTTGTGTTTTTTTTCGAGTCGAATGATCAAATACCATTGTCATCCGCTGTTTACCTATTCTTATGAAAAAATCATATAGTTTTCGCTCTCTTTCGGTAATTCCGTTTGCGTTCTCTCGTGGCAGTTTCGTCTACATTCTCTTGTAGCAGTTTCGTCTGCGTTCTCTCATGACAGTTTCGTCTGCGTTCTCTAGTAGTTTCATTTGTGTTCTCTCGTGACAGTTCCGTCTGCGTTTTTTCGTGACAGTTATGTCTGCGTTTCGTCTGTGTTTTCTTGTGACTCATTTGTGTTCTCTCGTGACAGTTCCGTCTGCGTTTTTTCGTGACAGTTATGTCTGCGTTTCGTCTGTGTTTTCTTGTGACAGTTCCGTCCGGATTTTTTTTACAGTTCCGTCTGCACTTCCTTCAAATAGCGGCAGTTCCATCTGCGCTTTTTTCAAACAAGCGGCGATTCTCTTCTATCTGCACTTTTTTCAACAACAAATCCTTTCTCCAAGTCACATTTTATATATATATTTGCATAAATTTATAAAAAAAAGAGAGGTATTATCAAAATATCAATTCTATTCTTATGATTCAAAAATCTGCTAGTGAGTAAAGTACAACATCATCCATGCACACTAAATCCCGCAAACGCTGTTTTATTATTTGTGCACATTATACTTCTTTTCTACCCCTACATAATATATACTTCAAATTAAGTAAGGGGAGTATGGCTCGGTCCAGTCTGAAGATTCGGTTCGGTCTCGAACATTTTAGAGGCTAATTTGGTGTGATTTCATCGGGTTTAGAGTCGGATAAGGGTCTCAAAAATAGGTCCGGTCATTATTTCGGGTCGAATCCGGGCCATAGCTCGGGTCATCCTACATACAATTACTTTAAATTAAGCAACAATTATCAATATTATATAAAGGACACACTATTCTACTAAGAATGATTGCCATAAAGAATAATTTTCCAATTTTCTATACTAATATTAGAAAATTTATATAATACTATATAATAATATTATCATTATTAATACTATATGATATCAACACAAAAAAAATTACCGTGCTAATATAATATTATTAATATTATATAAATCATCTTTGTATTTATTTTTCTATGCGTATATAATATTTAATTAACACATTAAGACATATATAATATTTTGTTAATACATATATAATGTAAAGTGATTTATAAATTATTATTAATTCATATATAATGTATAATTAAATTTAATGAATTCAATTAGAATAAACAGTAAATTATTTATTTTATTCAGACTTTATAAATGAATAAATTAATTAACTAATATAACAAATTATAATTAATGTAGTAAAATTAATTAAGTAATATATATTATAATAAATTATATTAATATTTAAATATCTAATCAAATCAATTAGCTGATATAATTAAGTTATGGTAATAAATTGTATTGAATGAGTTAAAATAATTAAATCGGGAAACACTCTCCAGAGCATGCCACGTCAGCTCTATCATTAAGTGCAGACATCCGATTTTTATATAATAGAATAGATCACTGTTAGAATATAATTAGGATCAATTAGTATCAATTAGTATTATTTAGCATATCTGAATATTTATTATAGGAGATTACGTCTTTATTACTACGATTCTCTTAGTACATATAAATACCTTTTTATATTGTATAATTCCAGACAACTTGAACAGACAACTTGAACATACTCAATAACAAATTCTTTATCCAGTTTAATTTCTTGTTTCTAATATGGCATCAGAGCCATGGTATCCTCCTTGAAGATGATAGGTTGTTTTCTTTGTGGTGAAATCAACGTAGTTTTTGCATTTTTTTTCTATGCTATTCTTCTTTTTCTTTTGTCACTCCTTTGATGCTTTTTCACCTCACAGACTAGTATATTTTCTCTGTCTTGTGTTTTTTTCGAGTCGAATGATCAAATACCATTGTCATCCGCTGTTTACCTATTCTTATGAAAAAATCATATAGTTTTCGCTCTCTTTCGGTAATTCCGTTTGCGTTCTCTCGTGGCAGTTTCGTCTACATTCTCTTGTAGCAGTTTCGTCTGCGTTCTCTCATGACAGTTTCGTCTGCGTTCTCTAGTAGTTTCATTTGTGTTCTCTCGTGACAGTTCCGTCTGCGTTTTTTCGTGACAGTTATGTCTGCGTTTCGTCTGTGTTTTCTTGTGACAGTTCCGTCCGGATTTTTTTTACAGTTCCGTCTGCACTTCCTTCAAATAGCGGCAGTTCCATCTGCGCTTTTTTCAAACAAGCGGCGATTCTCTTCTATCTGCACTTTTTTCAACAACAAATCCTTTCTCCAAGTCACATTTTATATATATATTTGCATAAATTTATAAAAAAAAGAGAGGTATTATCAAAATATCAATTCTATTCTTATGATTCAAAAATCTGCTAGTGAGTAAAGTACAACATCATCCATGCACACTAAATCCCGCAAACGCTGTTTTATTATTTGTGCACATTATACTTCTTTTCTACCCCTACATAATATATACTTCAAATTAAGTAAGGGGAGTATGGCTCGGTCCAGTCTGAAGATTCGGTTCGGTCTCGAACATTTTAGAGGCTAATTTGGTGTGATTTCATCGGGTTTAGAGTCGGATAAGGGTCTCAAAAATAGGTCCGGTCATTATTTCGGGTCGAATCCGGGCCATAGCTCGGGTCATCCAAAATCGGTCTGGTGGCCCGGTCACCATACACAATAAATATTTTGTATTATTAGTGATGGATGATGGCTATTATTATGTGGAATTTAAGTATTGTAAACCTTAATATTTTGTGTTATTAGTCATTATATATAAGACTATAAGTTAATGTTTTATATTTAAAATGCATAAGACTTTAGACTAATGCATAATATTGTGTTATTTGTATTGATTTAAATATTTAGTGTTATTAGGTAATATTAGTATTGATTATGGTTATGCTTTAATTTTAGAGAAGAGTTGGTTCTTGTTATATTTTTCTAAGTAAATTTTACAATGTCAAATAATGGTTGGAGCCTTGGAAATTTGGATATTTTTACATGCTAACTTACAAGAAGGTATCAAGGTAATATATTATTAACGGCCCGATTTTCACCCGGTATAGTTGTGGCCCGAAAGGGTATAGATTTCATCGGGTCTAAGATCGGATTCGGGTCTCAAAAATGGGCCCGGTGCATATTTCGGGTCGGGTCTAAGTCACATCAAACCTGGTTTCACCCGATCCATGCACACCCCTAAAATTAAGCATCAATCATTTGAAGATTTTAACTTATTTTTCGCCGTCTCTTCACAGAAACAATCCCTTTTTTTTTTACTAAAAATAAAAAAAATTGAATTCGTAATATTTTAGATGAGTATGAAAATACTATCTCATTTGAGTTATAACTTATTGGCCAGAGATAAGTAGTCAAACCCGCAACCTCTAAATGAATATAGAAAGATTATGTCATTTGAATCAGGAACGGATCTATGTATTTAGTTGTGGGGGCAACCGCCCCATTATAATTTGAAGTTTTTTTTAGTAGTATATGATAATAATATTTATTTGCCCCCACTAAATTATTAAATTTGACCCTATAATAATTTTTTATTCAATTTTTGATACTTCATAATCAATTTAAAAATTTCATATTAGATGTCATTAGAATGATCAATTATTAATTTAAATGAAATTTATGTTTTTTAAAAATCGACTTAAAAGAGTATTATTTTTTATTGTATAAGAAGTAAATTTTTAAATAAGCATTTACTTATATACATGTAAAAGAAATACTATACATCCAAATCTTGTTATAAATTAAGTCTAACCAAGTTAAACAATAAAATTTAAAATAATATTAGTCATAACTGATTTTTGTTGTTTAGACAAATTTGATTGGACTTGATTAACAAAAAAATATAAATATGTAGCATTTATCCTATATAAAAAGACAGATATTTATAAGGATAAAGTATATTTTTTGTCCCGGAAATTTGGCAAAAGTTTTAAAAATACCTCTAAGTTTTATTTTATTTCAATTTTGCCCAAAAAGTTTTCAATTTGCATCAAATATACCTTCGGAGGCTAAATTTTCAAAAAGTTTAAGACCAATATAACAATAATGCATGAAAATTATGCTTGATTTACTTGTGTTGAGGAGTTGTTTTTATGAAATTGTTGTTGAATCGATCTTAAATTTTTTGAAAAAATTAGCCGTCAGGGGTATATTTGATGCAAATCGAAAATTTTTTGGGACAAAATAAAATTTAGGGATATTTTTGAAACTTTATCAAACTTTAAGGACAAAAAATATACTTTATCCTATTTATAAATGATTATTTTAGTATTTTAATTTGTGAAATTAGATATTATAAAAACTAATCAAGTTATATTGATATCGAAAATAACTATCTGTGTAATACACATTAAAAATAAATTAAACAATACATATATTTATATATAAATACATAATGATTAATAAATAATTTGATAACTAATTTTTATGTACACATAATATTTTTATTATAAAATTATTATATATATATATATATTTTGCCCCCACTATCAAAATTTTCTGGATCCGTCACTGCCAATCGTTCCACAAATGTTGCGGTTTAGGGGTGGAGATTTGATTTTGCAGCGGTTTTGATGAACCGCTGGCACAACTGCAGCAAATTAGGTTGAAAATTTTGCGGCGGTTACAGAACCGCTACTATTTTGGTTAGTGGATTTAAAAAAGTCTCCGGCAGTTTTGAAACCACTGCAAATTTGTGTGGGTTTTTTAAAAAAATTGCGACAGTTTTGACTCACCGCAAATTTATACACGAACTAAAAAAAAAGCTTACCAACAACGATAGATTATACCATTTTTTACTATAATCTATTTTCTTTACATCATATTTATTAAACTTGAGATATTAACATAAAAAAAATACTAAATAAACAATATTAAACTCGTACATAATTCCAAAACGTTAACTAAAAAAATATTTATTTATAAATTATTTACTCAAAAAATATTGAACATTACAAAACTACTATGCTAAGAAAATTCTAAAGTTGTATCAAAGCGACATTTATACCGACACCAAGGTCTCCATCAGTTGTTGGTCCTTGACTAGACCTACAAATTATTTTCATCAATCATCCAACGATACAAAGCCAAAAAAACTAGTTTAATTAGAAAAAAAATAGGAAGTCATTCAATTAGAAAATTTTCAAATTAAATATACTAAGTGTATTTAATTCCCTCAGATGGAGATTCAACAACAGAATGAGCACTATTCATAGCAGGAGAAACATAAGCACCAATACTGATGATACTTGAATACGTACCACCAGGAGCACCGACTGTGCCCAATATTGGCCGACTATTACCAGCACTGCTAACAAATATCAGACGGTGCTTGTTTACAGCCTAGATGTAAATGATTCAGAATATTTACAGCTTAAAGGATGGAAAATATCAACAGAAAGATACAAAAGGCACAGTTAAAATAAGTCTCAGAAAATACTTTATTCATAAGGTCGACAAAGCGTCCATAGTCTAGCAGCAATATTGGCAAGAATATAGGAAGTATCACTATATAGCTATAACATTAAAATGTATTTCCATTACCTGTTTGGCAACTACACCACATAAAATATAGTGTAATATAATATCACTATTGATATATATATATAATATTTGATGCTGAAATAGCAGTTTTTTTGGACAAATAAATATATATCTATCCTAAATTTGAGCTAAAATAAAGTGTAAGGAGTAAGGTCCCATCCCATTAAAGGAAAGAATCAAACTTTAAAGTGGCATTGATGCAAGAGCTTACAAGCAAGGCAAGAGATGAATCAGCAAATCATTTGGTTCCTGAAGGAGCGTCAACCACCACCACAGCAAAGAGATTTTGAAGGTGAAAAGGAAAAACTAATTAATTAGTTCATTCATGAAAAAAATGAATGAATTGATATTTAGGGTGAAGAAGGGAGTCTGTGAATGTGAATGTGATTGTGAATTGTGAATTGTGAAGGGAAGCAAATCAAAATAAGAGAGAGATAGAGAAAGTAGAGGTTTCCAGTGGTTATCTAGTTATGAGATGAAAGCATATAATTACTGTCTTTGAAAATTAGTTATATTACCTCCCACTGTCATCATATCTCACCAATGAACAAACTAATTCTTTTTTTTTTAATTTTAACTAACAATTTACATATGCATAATCTTTACACTCACATGACTTACCTTGTACCGTTACCCTAATTAATCAACAAGTTTTAACTTTAATTACTCACATAAACCTATCACTAAAACAAAATTGATGTTGTGTTCTTAAAGTCATGTGATTCATGTAATATACAATGTAAGAATTCTGCAGAAACTGATGCTGTGTTCTTAAATAAATAAGATGTTTGCATATATGTGAAAACTTGTGTTTCTCTTAGTCTAAAGAATTTGTGAATCAATATCATTTTTTTAATCACTATGACATTAGCATACAAATAGTTAGATAGATAATAGATATGTGAAGAAGCACAGTGTAACACCTTACCACACAGAACTTTACGATTAAGTCATAAAACAGAGGTGGTATAATATTACGACCTCTAAAATAAAATATATACAGAATTATATTGAAAAGGATACGGTACGAGGAGCCTTGGAAAAACGGATAAAGCAAAATCCCAAAAATAAAAAGTGCAATGCTCAGGAAAATTAGATTACTTGCGTGCTAAGAAATCTAAGGTTCGTAAGCATAGCTAAATAGAAAGTAGAAATAGAGGAACAAGAATACAAAATAACAAGCTCCTAACTCAGTCTGCAAAGCTAAGGCTGGCCGGACGATAATTACGTGCATATATACATAGCCCGAAGCCCAAAAATACATACAAAATATTAATTAATTAGATTTTATTAACTAATTAAATAACTTATATACTAATAGAGCATATTAAATTTTTTATAATAATTATAATTATCATTTATTAAAAATATATTTTATAAGTTATAATTAATATGTTTGTAGTTTTTCAAAAAAAAATATTAATTGTTTATTGATTTCATCAGTATGCATTAAATGTTAATCTAAATCAACGCAAAGTAAATTAAATTTTAAATTTTAATAGTGTTTTTTTTGTTAAAAATATATGGAATTTTAAAACTCTAAACATCAAGGGAGTATTGTAACATCCACCTACATAGATATGTGAAACAATGCATTTATGTCTTCGTTTTGAAAACAATGCATTTGCGTAATTTTAAAGGTGAAACAATTTATTTAGGTGAATTGTCCTATAAACAAATATATTAAAACTTAGATTTATTTTTTATTTTTAATAATTTTTTATTTATAATTTTATGGTCTTTAAAATTTAAATTAGCTAAATTTTTATTTATTTAGTTATTACTGTATTTCTTCATTTTTTTCTTAATTTTTATTTATTTAATTACTGTTCGCAAAACAAACCGAACCATATATATATATATATATATAGACTGTGCGAAGTCTTGACCTAACTAATAATAGACTGTGCGTGTGGATGCAGGATAGTGGATACATATATAGTGTTATGAAAAATTACCAAAAAATTAAAATCTTTATTCTGATTGGATAATATAGAGAGACTATAATTTAAAATTATTTTATTTAATTTATTTTTTATAATTTTATGCATCTAAAATTATATATTTATTAAATGTAATATTATTCAATTATTCTAACAGTAATTAAAGCATATAAAATAAAATAATTTTAAACTATTTTAAATTGATTTTTATTTTATTTTGTTAACATTTTTTGTCCTGCTTATATAATCTGTTCCCCTTCTTCAGTTGGCGCATCTGATCCTCCACGTAATTCCACTTATCATTTCTTCTAATTAATTGCTTTTATATTAATGAAGCCACTGCTGGAGTGAGCAATATTTATTAATTAGATGGCTAATTCCATGAGCTTTTAATGGTCTATAAATATTTTTTTTATTTTTAAATTATAAAAAGTTATAACATTAATATTTAGCATAATTTTTAAAATTAATTTATAATTTTAAAAAATATATTTTTAATATACGTTTTTATATTTTAAATTTTTTTCAAAAGAATTTAATTAAATTATTTATTCAAATCAGCACAAACCAAAAAAAAAAAGAAGATTAGACTTTGTGCTGTATTATATAATATATATCATACATCCATTCAGTTACCAATCAAGTGTGACATATATACTTGTGACGAATGATAAATTGATTGTGGTATAGATACTTTAATCTAATTAGAGATCTTTAAAATATAAAAAAATTAGGTAATTATTTTTTTAAACTTATTTTTATTTTAAATTTTTGAATCCTAAATATTTAAAAATGATAAGTGTTAATCAAAAATATTTTTATAATAAAAACTTAGTTAATATTAATTAATTAAAAATCATTTTTATACTTATTTAAAAATTAGAAAATTATTACTGACATAAATTTTTCATTGATCGAACCGACTTAGTTAGTGGATAAGACTCTAATACTAATATTTTATATCTTGACTACGTATATATAAAAGAAAGTGTGACTCACCCTCCATGTCAAGTTTGGTGTCCATTACTACTATTTCCACTAGTATTATGAACAATAAATACTTAAATAGCACTAACAATAGTTAAATAGAACAATGATCACACATTATGATATTTACTCCCATTATATATATTGATCATGCTTTTTCATTTATGGCATTATTTACGGAAGTGTGGTGCATTGTTGGGATATTGATATTCCCACTAAATCCCCATTATTATAAGAATGCATTTTGAATTTCATGGTTCATGAGAGTGAAAGATGATGAGAATAGGTGTTTATTTGGACACCATATTGGTTCCTTTGAGCCTCTTCATAACAATAGGGTACCATGCCTATCTCTGCCATAGCATCAAGAACAAACCTTCTCGTACAACTTTTGGACTCAATAAGCTGAGGAGGACTTCTTGGGGTCTCAACTTAAACCAGGTATTATTATTAATTTGTGAGTCAATAATTATTATTATTGGATGTATGTGTAGAGTATATTTGGTTAGAGATATATATAGAAATGAATCCATACTTAATTTAATTTGGATTTTAATTAGTAGATATAGAATGAACATCATTTTAGTTGATCACAAATTTTTCTCGCATTAATTTGGTTTTTCCTAATATAAAATAACCATCAATGTTTAAAACTAAATTAATTGGTCAAATAAACATTGAATTAAATGACTTAATTCATGTCTACTTCAAAACTACTTGTTGACATTTTTTAAGGACTAAATGTCCGAATAAAATTTTGGAGAAATTCTTTTTTTTTTTAATGAAGTTTTTTGGATAAATTTTTTTATTCACGATAACCTCCAATCCAACAAGTTAAGGACTAATTTGTTGCGAATCTTAGTTCAATTTAGAATTTGTCACGAGCTAATGAATAGCTGCACATGAATAAGATGAAATTTGAATTTTTAACATTTGTTTAAGTGAACAAAAGAACTAATTACTTGATCATTAGTTATTTTTAGAGAAATTACTTGTGTCTTTACATTTAATACCTTTAAATTTGAATAATAGAGATAAATAAATTTCTTGTTAGAAGAAATAAACATAGTTAGTTGAGTTGAATTCCTAATAATAATAAAATTTTGATTATTAGATTGGGATAATAATTGTGATGTTATTAATTGGTACAGGGTGATGATAAGAAGAACATGCTAACAGTGCAAAGCATGAGAAACACTCTGATGGAAGCCATATTCATAGCTTCCATAACCATTCTAATAAACATGGCTTTGGCAGCTCTAAGCAACAATGCCTATAGTGCAAGGCACTCAGTCTTCACCAGCAAATTCTTTGGTTCAAAATCAGACAATATCATAACACTAAAATATGGCTCAGCATCACTATGCCTTGTTCTTAGCTTCTTATTCAGCTCAATGGCCATAGGGTTCTTAATTGATGCAAATTTTCTTATGAACACTCATGGAGAATTTTTGTCTTGGAATTACACACAAACAATTCTAGAAAGAGGGTTCACATTCGCTCTAATTGGGAGTAGATTTTTTTGTGTTAGTGTTCCTTTGATGCTGTGGATGCTTGGTCCTGTCACAGTGTTCTTAGCTTCATTGGGATTGGTTTGTTTGTTGCATGAGTTTGATTTTGTTAGTAAAGTCTCCAACTTAGCCATAAACAATGTATCAATATAATAATGTAGAAAAAGTATGAGGAGCTAATGAAATATTTATACAATGTGTACAATGGAGGTTTATGGAGTATTAGAGATATAATTATTAATGTTACATTTTTTCATCAGCTGAAGCTTTTGGGATGAGTGGTATCATGACATGGTATTAAAGCGCTAGATCCGAAAGAATTGTACACATTGTACAAATAGTCCATTGTCTCCCTAGCGGAATCCGTTACGTAATAAAAATTTGACTAATCTAATTTGAATTGTTTGAAATTAAAAAAAAACACTATTATTAAGGGCGAAACTACATTATAGAGAAGGGGGCAATGGCCTCCTAATTTAAATTTTTTACATGTAAATTATATGTAAATTTTAGTTTAGTCTTTTCTTAAAATTTTATTTTATTCTTATTTTATTGTATAAATATTTTTGTCCCCCGCTAATATTTTATCTAGTTCCGCCTAATTCAATTATTTATGAATAGATGATAATGTTATTTCTATTTTTGATAATATTTTTTTAACAAATTTATATAGAATATAATGCAAAAAAATAAATAAATAAACAAGCAAACAAACGTGAGAAGTAGCATT
>NC_029775.3:101697905-101698767 GCF_000817695.3 Arachis duranensis
TTTTTTTTGTAAAGAAATGACTCTACCCACGATAAAATTTAAAATTGATTCATTTTATTTCAGGTAACACAAAACTTAATATGATAATTTATTTTTTTTGCTATAAATTCAATTTTTTCTTAATATCTATATTCTACTCTTTAAAAAATCTAGGAATGGAAGTGCATGATCATGGAGCTGGTACAAGCAACAGACGTCATAATAATATAATTGGTTGGTATTCTATAACAAAATTAATTAAATTAATATACACTATTTATATATTTCTAATATCTATTCTTTAACTTTAAAAAAAAAAATTTACATACAACATAGTACTCCTTAATGAAACAATATATAAAATTACTAGAGTTTGGTGTCCAACTCTTTTAGACTTCGTGTATCTTTACACAATTCATTTCAACAAATAAATTTATAGGACAAAATAATAATTTTTTTTAATATTCCATCCTCATCATATAATATTAAATAGTTAAAAAAAATTAAAATAAATAATGTATTCATAAAACTAATAATAACAAATAGAATAAAAAAATATATAAATATATCTCTTATTTCTTGTTATGTGTATTTTTTAATATGGGTGAATAGGTATATCTTACAAAGTAATAACGATGAAATAAAAATAAATTTATTACTCTATGTTATAAAAGAAATACCGAATACTCTTTAACTAAAACTTTTATTATAAATTTATTACAAAAAAATGTATTTATATTTCAAAATAATATAGATGTTTGGGATAAAAAATAAAAAATCGAAGAATATGTCTTTGCATTCTTATATTAAAATATAAATGAAATCATTTTATATACAAAAATATTATTTTATAAGATAATTACAAAAAATTTTGAAAAGCTCA
>NC_029775.3:101698850-101701920 GCF_000817695.3 Arachis duranensis
ATTTTAACTTATATTTTTATATTTTAAAATTTTGGTAATAATATATATTTTTTATAATTTTAAAATTAAACTAGGAGAAATTTGACTTAAATACAAACACAATGCTAGAAGAAGAGCAATTCACCTGCCTTGTGTCATGCACAAAATTCTTGTCATATTCTTGCAAAAAGCTCAGAAATATCCATGCTTAAAGAAGGTCCGCCAAGTGGTGGCTTGTCGAATCAGTTTCTTGTTGATAATGTTTCAAGGTCTGCAGCTACCCATATGGATTTGACAAGAAGCAACTTTCTTTCAAAACCTTATTCTTTTGCCAGCAACACATGTAATATGTTATTAAGTTGTTTTATTTGGTCTTACTGTTATACCAAGCTGCTTATGCTGATCATGACATGTGCTAAATTAAGTAAATTCGGCAATTATCAAAAAAGTATCTCTAGCTATAAGTGGGTTCGCAGTATTTTGGTACTAATTAATTATTACGTAACTAGTTTTGAAGCACAAACTTTGACAAGGAGCAAACAGATATGTTGCAGCACCTTTGTTGCATTTGGATAAGCCACATAACATTTAGTTGTTATAGTTAGTGTGTGTGTGGTTTTTTTCTTTTTAGTAGTTATAGTAGTTGTATTAATATTATGGGAAACTTAGATGTCCATAGAAGTGACGTGGGCTTGGTTTTGTAGGAAATCCTCTCGGAACAATACAACAACCAAACGGGAGTGTTCCTGTGATTTAGCAATTTCGATGGGATTTTTTTGCTAGGTGGTACAGGTAACTAATACGAGGTTAGGATTTAGCTCCATTTTTTAAGCTGATAGAGTAAATTACTCAAATTGTACATCCTGTCATCTACTCTGTAAATGAAACTTACCTTTGTTATATAATGGTTGGAAATGAAGAAATTATTAATTGTGTTCAAATTTTATGATTGTTGCCGACTCCTGAAAGTTGGATTTTTTTTCTAATCTGCTTAACTTCATAACAATTTGGACTTTTTAATAAAATAGAAGGCAGAATGTTTGGTGGCAACAGGCACACTGGCATCATTCATGTTATTACAAGATTTTCCAATATAAGTAATTTTTTTTATTTTTAGAGTATTCTCAAAAGCAAAGCAAGATTATGTCTTTAGATTTTATGTGATTTATCTAGAATCAAGTGTTGCTAAATTTGCAAGTACAGCAAATTTTGCACCATTCTGAGTATTCCCCCCTCCCCCTCCCCCTCCATTCTTTTTAAGATTCTATTCTTTGTATTAGCAGTTTCAAGGCACAGATAGTAAGGTTTTTTGTGGAAATTGTATTGTGACAGAAGATATAAAATTCAAAGGCAAAAGATAAATAAACATTAGCTTGAATTATATATACCATATATGGAAAACTAATGAAAGGAATAAAAAAGTTATCGATAATTTAATGAAAAAGATACAATATCAGCTCAATAACAAGTTGTGTACAAAACACAAGAGCCATTACATGAACTGAATATCCAAATTTCCAGTAAGTCTATAAAATTCTCTTATGCTTGCTTGCTCAAACTAGGTCAAAAATAACAAAATTGGTAGAGAAATTAAGATACTTTCTCCAGTAATTGCAACTACACTAGATATCGTATGTTAGAAACCCCCCAAAAGGGCATCCCAAATGTCAAAGTATCAACCTTGACGAATTAAACTACCTCCTTGATTATTCCAATTTTACCTACATTATTGTTCATGTCATTTAATGGTGTTTGAATTAAGCTACTACTTATTCTTGACAGTTAGGCCAAGTTCACCTGCAACAATAACAGTGGTAGCCATATCAATGAACATTCCATGCTCCACAACACCGGCGATTTGCAGAATGGAATCGCTGGCAGCCTTCAAATCCCCAATACTCTGCTTGAAATACAAATCAATGATATAGTTGCCATTATCAGTGACATAAGGCTCAACCTTTTTGCCCAAAGTTTTGAGCTTTGCAACGCAACCAGATTCCTGAAAGAGATTCTGAAGCCTAGAAGCAGTGAACTTCCAACAAAATTAAATAACTTCAACGGGCATAGCCAAACCGCTACCACCAATATAGTTAACGAGCTTGGACTCATCGACGATTACAACGAACTTCTTACAAGCACTTTCAACCATCTTCTCCCTCAAGAGGGAGCCACCGCGGCCCTTGACGAGGTTAAGGTAAGGATCAACCTCGTCGGCGCCGTCAATGGCGAGATCAACGATGGGGTGAGAGTCCAGATCTGACAAGGGGATCCCAGAGAGAGGGCTTGCTCGTGCGTCTTCTTGGAAGTGGGGATTCCGACGATGTCCTTGAGCTTGCCCTGACGGAGAAGCTCGCCAATTCGGTCGACGGCGTGTTTGGTCCGTGGAGCCGGTTCCGAGGCCGAGAACCATACCGGATTCGACGTACTCGATGGCTTTGTAGGTGGTGATTTTCTTCAGATGGTCTTCGTCTTCGATAAACTGAACAATAAATCAGCAAGACCAAATTACCAACAATAAACTGAATAGATAGTAAACAGCAATACCAACAATAACCCTAAACTGAATAAACTGAACAATAACCAGCAAATCTAACAATGCATCAGTAAAGATTACCTGAATAGATGGCTCGGGCTCCATATGCACTTCAATTGGTGGCTGGGTGGGAGATTGGGAGGGGATGTCTTGATCGTGGGTGACCCTAAATCCAGAACCCAGAAACGCTGCTGGTGGAGGCGGCGAGGTCGGAGGTGGCGAGGTCGGAGGTCCTGTGTTGATCGTCGCCCGTCGGTGCTGTCTGCTGTGTTGCCCTGTGGCTTTTGGGTCAGTGGGTGACTGGGTGGTGGCGAGCCAGGCGAGGTGCTGTGTTGAGCTGGGTCTTCGTCTTCGTGGTGCACCGACGGTGGGGGATCTGCTCTATTCGGCGGTGGGTTTTGGAGGAAGGCTTCGAGACTCAAGGAGGTGGGTGGATCAGGCTGGTTCCGTGGCTAGGTGAGTGGGTGCGCAGGCCGCAGAGGGCGAGATATGGTGGCTCAGGCTGGCTCCGATCTGGAATTTGGGGGTTAGGTTTCCATGGGGGATTTGGGGAGGGAT
>NC_029775.3:101703191-101704707 GCF_000817695.3 Arachis duranensis
TTTGCATGTTCTTAGTCCCTTTTTGATTTACAAAAATTCTAAGTTTGGTGTCCTCTTTGTGTTTTTCCTTTAAAAATTTTCGAAAAATTTTGTGTTTGATTTTCTAAAAGTTTAAGTTTGGTGTCTTTTTGTGTTTTTCTCTTTCCTCTTTTTAAAATCAAATCTTTTTCATAAAAATTTTTCAATCATATCTTTCTAATTGCTGTTTTCAAAATCTTTTTAATTAACTAATTGATTCAGTTTTCAATTTGCTTTGATTTTATTTTCTTTTTGATTTTCAAATTTTTATTTTAATTTTCCTTTGTTTTATTTTAGTTTTTTGTTTATTCAAAAAAAAAAAAATTATCTCTTTGCAATCATTATCATTTCCCTCTTGTCCATTATGGACTTAAGTGGGATTAATCAGTCCAAAAGGACTCTGGGGTCATATGCTAACCCCATTACAGCTGCATATGGGAGTAGCATCTGTACACCTCCCATCAAAGCAAGCAGCTTTGAACTAAATCCTCAACTCATTATCATAGTGCAGCAAAATTGCCAGTATTCCGGTCTAAACCCTCAACTCATTATCATAGTGTAGCAACATTGCCAGTATTCCGGTCTTCCACAGGAAGAGCCTACTGAGTTTCTGGCACAGTTTTTACAAATTGCTGACACAGTACATGATAAAGAGGTAGATCAGGATGTCTACAGACTATTGTTGTTTCCTTTTGCTGTAAAAGATCAAGCTAAAAGGTGGTTGAATAACCAACCTACAGCAAGCATAAAGACATGGAAACAGCTGTCAGACAAATTCCTGAATCACTTTTACCCCCCAAAGAGGATGACACAGCTAAGGCTAGACATCCAAGGCTTTAAACAAGAGGATAATGAATCCCTTTATAATGCCTGGGAGAGGTATAGAGGTATGCTAAGGAAATGTCCCTCTGAAATATTTTTAGAGTGGGTACAGTTAGACATTTTCTACTATGGGCTTACAGAAAAAGCTCAGATGTCTTTAGACCACTCAGCTGGTGGATCTATACACATGAGGAAGACAATTGAAGAAGCTCAAGAGCTTATAGACACTGTTGCTAGAAACCAATATTTGTACTCTAGCAATGAGTTCTCTCCAAAAGAGGAAGTCATGACAGTAGCCACTGACCCTAGTCTTCAAGAACAGATAATTGAGCTTAATCAACAATTGCTCCTGATGACAGAACAGTTAGCAGATTTTAAAGAGATGCTCAATGAAACTAAAGTTGCTAACAAGAGCATAGAACTGCAGTTAAATCAAGCAAAACAGCAATTATCTAAACAAATAACAGAGGAATGTCAAGCAGTTCAATTGAGGAGTGGGAAGACCCTGAGTAACACTGCTCAAAAGAGTAAAAAGCCAAACAAGGAACAATTGACAGAGGACAACCAAACCACTATGCAAAATCCCTCTGAGGACAGTAAGAGCCCAGAGAGGAACACTTTTGGCGTTCAAACGCCAGAAAAGGGGGGAAAGCTGGCGTTAAACGCCCATTCCTTG
>NC_029775.3:101705442-101705844 GCF_000817695.3 Arachis duranensis
AGCTATGCAGCATCCAGACACACCAAATGACTGCATGGGCGCTGACATTATTGATTCTCTGGTAGAAGAGATCAATATGGCTGAAAGCCTAGAATCAGAGCTTGAGGACATCTTCAAAGATGCTCAGCCTGATCAAGAAGACTTAGAGGAGGCAAAGGAATTTTCGAAAATTCCTCAGGAGGAGGATAAGCCTCCCAAGCCTGAACTCAAACCACTACCACCATTCCTGAAATATGCATTTCTGGGAGAAAGTGACACTTTTCCAGTGATTATAAGCTCTGCTTTAAATCTACAGGAAGAGGAAGCACTGATTCAAGTGCTAAGGACACACAAGACAGCTCTTGGATGGTCCATAAGTGATCTCAAGGGCATTAGCCCAGCTAGATGCATGCACAAGATCCT
>NC_029775.3:101710725-101711081 GCF_000817695.3 Arachis duranensis
GAATTAGTTTGATGTGGTGACAATACTTTTTGTTTTCTGAATGAATGCTTGAACAGTGCATATGTCTCTTGAATTTGTTGTTTTGAGAATGTTAAAACAAATTGTTGGCTCTTGAAAGAATGAGGAGAAAGAGAAATGTTATTGAGGATCTAAAAATCATTAAAGTGATTCTTGAAGCAAGAAAAAGCAATCAAAAAAATATATATATATTTCGAAAAAAAAAAGAAAGAAAAGAAAGAAAGAAAGAAAAAGAAAAAGAAAAGAAATAAAGTTTTGATCCAAGGCAACAAGAGTGTGCTTAAGAACCTTGGACACCTCTAATTGGGGACTTTAGCAAAGCTGAGTCACAATCTGAA
>NC_029775.3:101711181-101711761 GCF_000817695.3 Arachis duranensis
GGGGGTCTTGAATGCTGTTCTGTATGCCCACAGAGCATCATCCAAGCTTCTTGCCCAATCCTTTCTACGGTTAATTACAGTTCGTTCCAGGATTCTTTTAAGTTCTCTATTTGAGACTTCAGCTTGCCCATTAGTTTGTGGGTGATATGGAGTAGCTACCCTGTGGTTGACTCCATAACGTACCAAAGCAGAGTAAAGCTGTTTATTACAGAAATGAGTGCCCCCATCACTGATTAATACTCTAGGGATACCAAATCTACTGAAGATGTGTTTCTGGAGGAATTTTAACACTGTTTAGTGTCATTAGTGGGTGTTGCAATAGCCTCCACCCATTTGGATACATAATCCACTGCCACCAGAATATAAGTGTTTGAGTATGATGGTGGGAAAGGTCCCATGAAGTCAATGCCCATACATCAAACAACTCAATTTCCAAGATTCCTTGTTGAGGCATAGCATAACTGTGAGGCAGGTTGCCTGATCTTTGGCAACTATCACAATTAAGCACAAACACTCGGGAATCTTTATAGAGAGTAGGCCAGTAGAAGCCACTCTGGAGGACTCTTGTGGCTGTTCGTTC
>NC_029775.3:101712991-101713388 GCF_000817695.3 Arachis duranensis
GTTCATTTTTTTCATTATGAACCACTGTCATGCCACCTTTCTTAGGGACAACTTGGACAGGGCTCACCCAGGGGCTGTCAGAAATAGGATAAATAATCCCAGCCTCTAGTAATTTAGTGACCTCTTTCTGCACCACTTCCTTCATAGCTGGATTCAGCCGCCTTTGTGGTTGAACTACTGGCTTGGCGTCATCCTCTAGTAAGATCTTGTGCATGCATCTGGCTGGGCTAATGCCCTTAAGATCACTGATGGACCACCCAAGAGCTGTCTTGTGTGTCCTTAGCACTTGAATTAGTGCTTCCTCTTCCTGTGACTCTAAGGTAGAGCTTATAATTACAGGATAGGTATCACCTTCTCCCAGAAATGCATATTTCAGGGATGGTGGTAATGGTTTGAG
>NC_029775.3:101713459-101713790 GCF_000817695.3 Arachis duranensis
GGTTCCTCCAAATCAGGCTGAACATCTTTAAAGATGTCCTCTAGCTCTGATTCGAGACTCTCAGCCATATTGACCTCTCTTACCAGAGAGTCAATAGTGTCAACACTCATGTAGTCATTTGGGGTGTCTGGATGTTGCATGGCTTTGACAACATTCAACTTAAACTCCTCCTCATTGACTCTCAATGTTACTTCCCCTTTTTGGACATCAATGAGGGTTCGGCCAGTTGCTAGGAAAGGTCTTCCTAGAGTGAGAGTTGCACTTTTGTGCTCCTCCATTTCCAGCACCACAAAGTCAGTAGGAAAGGCAAATGGCCCAACCTTGACAATCA
>NC_029775.3:101719669-101720301 GCF_000817695.3 Arachis duranensis
TCAGGCACACGTTCATAGGTGAGAATGATTATGAGTGTCACGGATCATCACATTCATCAAGTTGAAGAACAAGTGATATCTTAGAACAAGAACAAGCGGAATTGAACAGAAGAACAATAGTAATTGCATTAATACTCGAGGTACAGCAGAGCTCCACACCTTAATCTATGGTGTGTAGAAACTCCACCGTTGAAAATACATAAGAATAAAAGTGATCATTGGTTTCGGCCCCAGAGAGGGAACCAGAAGAACCAAGATATCTAAATACAATAGTAAAAGGTCCTACTTATAGAGAACTAGTAGCCTAAGGTTTACAGAGATGAGTAAATGACATAAAAATCCACTTCCGGGCCCACTTGGTGTGTGCTTGGGCTGAGCAATGAAGCCTTTTCATGTAGAGACTCTTCTTGGAGTTAAACGCCAGCTTTGGTGCCAGTTTGGGCGTTTAACTCCCATTCTTGTGCCAGTTCCGGCGTTTAACGCTGGCAATCTTGAGGGTGACTTTGAACGCCAGTTTGGGCCATCAAATCTTGGGCAAAGTATGGACTATTATATATTGCTAAAAAGCCCAGGATGTCTACTTTCCAACGCCGTTGAGAGCGCGCCAATTGGGCTTCTGTAGCTCCAGAAAA
>NC_029775.3:101720520-101722191 GCF_000817695.3 Arachis duranensis
AAAATATACTAAAAACTAACTAGATCATACTAAAAACATATTAAAAACAATGCCAAAAAGCGTACAAATTATCCGCTCATCACAACACCAAACTTAAATTGTTGCTTGTCCTCAAGCAACTGAAAATCAAATAAGATAAAAAGAAGAGAATATGCAATGAATTCCAAAAACATCTATGAAGATCAGTATTAATTATATGAGCGGGGCTTTTAGCTTTTTGCCTCTGAATAGTTTTGGCATCTCACTCTACCCTTTGAAATTCAGAATGATTGGCTTCTTTAGGAAGTCAGAATCCAGATAGTGTTATTGATTCTCCTAGTTAAGTATGATGATTCTTGAACACAGCTACTTATTGAGTCTTGGCTGTGGCCCAAAGCACTCTGTCTTCCAGTATTACCACCGGATACATACATGCCACAGACACATAACTGGGTGAACCTTTTCAGATTGTGACTCAATAACATGTCTCCTTTTTCAGTAACATGTCTCCTTTTTCATCATTCTTTCAAGAGCCAACATTCATGAACGGTGTCCAGGGTTCTTAAGCACACTCTTTTTGTCTTGGATCACAACTTTATTTCTTTCTTTTCTCTCTTTTTTTTCTCGTTTCCTCTCTTTTTTTTCGTTTTTCTCTCTTTTTTTTTTTGAATCACTACTTTTTCTTGCTTCAAGAATCATTTTAATGATTTTTCAGATCCTCAGTAACATTTCTCCTTTTTCATCATTCCTTCAAGAGCCAACATTCATGAACAACAAATTCAAAAGACATATGCACTGTTAAAGCATACATTCAGAAAACAAAAGTATTGCCACCACATCAAAATAATCAAACTGTTATAAAATTCAAAATTCATGCAATTCTACTCTTTTTCAAAATAATTAAACTGTTATAAAATTCAAAATTCATGCAATTCTTTCTTTTTTCAATTAAGCACATTTTTATTCAAGAAAGGTGATGGATTCATAGGACATTCATAACCTTAAGGCATAGACACTAAGACACTAATGATCACAAGACACAAACATGGATAAACATAAGCATAAATTTTCGAAAAAACAGAAAAATAAAGAACAAGGAAATCAAAGAACGGGTCCACCTTAGTGATGGCAGCTTGTTCTTCCTCTTGAAGATCCTATGGAGTGCTTGAACTCCTCAATGTCTCTTCCTTGTCTTTGTTGCTCCTCTCTCATGATTCTTTGATCTTCTCTAATTTCATGGTGTTGCTCCTCCCTCATGATTCTTTGATCTTCTCTAATCTCATGAAGGATGATGGAGTGTTCTTGGTGCTCCACCCTTAGTTGTCCCATGTTGGAACTCAACTCTCCTAGGGAGGTGTGTAGTTGCTCCCAATAGTTTTGTGGAGGAAAATTCATCCCTTGAGGAATTTCAGGGATTTCATGATGAGTGGGATCTCTTGTGTACTCCATCCTTTTCTTGGTGATGGGCTTGTCCTCATCAATAGGGATGTCTCCCTTTATGTCAACTCCAACTGACTAACAGAGGTGACAAATGAGATGAGGAAAGGCTAACCTTGCCAAGGTGGAGGTCTTGTCCGCCACTTTATAGAGTTCTTGGGCTATAACCTCATGAACTTCTATTTCTTCTCCAATCATGATGCTATGGATCATGATAACCCGATCTATGGTAACTTCGGACCGGTTGCTAGTGGG
>NC_029775.3:101722196-101723427 GCF_000817695.3 Arachis duranensis
ACACTTTGATCATGGTTCTTGGTGATCCCTGCGTTGGCATAGAACTCTTGAACCATTAAGATTCTGACTTGTTGAATGGGGTTGGTAAGAACTTCCCAACCTCTTCTTCGGATCTCATGTCGGATCTCCGGATATTCACCCTTTTTTAGTTTGAAAGGGACTTTGGGGATCACCTTCTTCAAGGCCACAACTTCATAGAAGTGGTCTTGATGCACCCTTGAGATGAATCTCTCCATCTCCCATGACTCGGAGGAGGAAGCCTTTGTCTTCCCTTTCCTCTTTCTAGAGGTTTCTCCAGCCTTGGATGCCATAAATGGTTATGGAAAAAGAAAAAGCAATGCTTTTACCACACCAAACTTAAAAGGTTTGCTCGTCCTCGAGCAAAAGAAGAAAGAAGAGAGTAGAAGAAGAAGAAATGAGGAAGAAGGGAATGGCTTTGTGTTCGGCCAAAAAGGGGAAGAAGTGGTGTTTAGGTTGTGTGAAGATGAAGGAGTGAAGAAGGGTTTATATAGGAGAGGGGGCTCATGGTTCGGTCATGTGTGGGTGGGTTTGGGGGGGAAAGTGGTTTGAATTTGAAGGGTGAGGTAGGTGGGGTTTTATGGAGGATGGATGTGAGTGGTGAAGAGTTTTTTGGGAAGAGGTGTTGAGGTGATTGGTGAAGAAGAGAGAGAGTGGTGGGGTAGGTGGGGATCCTGTGGGGTCCACAGATCCTGAGGTGTCAAGGAAAAGTCATCCCTGCACCAAATGGCAAGCAAAAATGCATTTTTAGCCAATTCTGGCGTTAAACGTCGAGTTGGTGCCCATTTCTGGCGTTTAACGCCAAGTGCTTGCCCTTTTCTGGCGTTTAACGCCAGTCTGGTGCCCCTTTCTGGCGTTAAACGCCCAGAATAGTGCCGGACTGGGCGTTAAACGCCCAACAGCTAGCCTTACTGGCGTTTAAACGCCAGCACGCTCTCCTCCAGGGTGTGCTGTTTTTCTTTCTGCTTTTCATTCTGTTTTTGCTTTTTCAATTGTTTTTGTGACTTCTCATGATCATCAACCTACAAAAATATAAAATAACAAAGAAAAATATATAAAATATAACATTGGGTTGCCTCCCAACAAGCGCTTCTTTAATGTCAATAGCTTGACAGAGGGCTCTCATGGAGCTTCAGAGATGCTTAGAGCAATGTTGGAACCTCCCAACACCAAACTTAGAGTTTGAATGTGGGGGTTCAACACCAAACTTAGA
>NC_029775.3:101723588-101724927 GCF_000817695.3 Arachis duranensis
AGGTAGTCCTCATTCACTTGAAGGACCAACTCTCCTCTGTCAACATCAATCACAGCTTTTACTGTGGCTAGGAAGGGTCTGCCAAGGATGATAGATTCATCCATGCACTTCCCAGTCTCTAGGACTATGAAATCAGCAGGGATGTATTGGTCTTCAACTTTTACCAGAACATCCTCTACAAGTCCATAAGCTTGTTTTCTTGAGTTGTCTGCCATCTCTAGTGAGATTTTTGCAGCTTGCACCCCAAAGATCCCTAGCTTCTCCATTACAGAGAGAGGCATGAGGTTTACACTTGACCCTAGGTCACACAAGGCCTTCTTGAAGGTCATGGTGCCTATGGTCCAAGGTATTGAAAACTTCCCAGGATCCTGTCTCTTTTGAGGCAGTTTCTGTCTAGACAAGTCATCCAATTCTTTGGTGAGCAAAGGGGGTTCATCCTCCCAAGTCTCATTATTGAGGTCTTCCTCAGTGGCGTTCACTACCTCTTCCTCCTCTCCAAATTCGGCCATGTTGATGGCCTTGCACTCTCCTTTTGGATTTTCTTCTGTATTGCTTGGGAGAGTACTAGGAGGGAGTTCAGTAATTCTCTTGCTCAGCTGACCCACTTGTGCCTCCAAGTTTCAAATGGAGGACCTTGTTTCAGTCATGAAACTTTGAGTGGTTTTGATTAGATCAGAGACCATGGTTGCTAAGTCAGAGGTATTCTGCTTAGAACTTTCTGTCTGTTGCTGAGAAGATGATGGAAAAGGCTTGTTTCTTCCACCATTATTATTATTGAAACCTTGTTAAGGTCTCTGTTGATCCTTCCATGAGAAATTTGGATGATTTCTCCATGAAGGATTGTGGGTGTTTCCATAGGGTTCTCCCATGTAATTTACCTCTTCCATTGAAGGGTTCTCAAGATCATAAGCTTCTTCCTCAGATGAAGCCTCCTTAGTACTGCTTGGTGCATTTTGCATTCCAGACAGAATCATATTGACTTGTTGAGTCAATATTTTGTTCTGAGCCAATATGGCATTCAGAGTGTCAATCTCAAGAACTCCTTTCTTCTGACTAGTCCCATTGTTCACAGTATGTCTTTCAGAAGTGTACATGAATTGGTTATTTGCAACTATTTCAATCAGTTCTTGAGCTTCTGTAGGCGTCTTCTTCAGATGAAGAGATCCTCCAGCAGAGCTATCCAAAGACATCTTGGACAGTTCAGAGAGACCATCATAGAAAATACCTATGATGCTCCATTCAGAAAGCATATCAGAAGGACACTTTCTGATTAATTGTTTATATCTTTCCCAAGCTTCATAGAGGGATTCTCCTTCCTTCTGTCTAAAGGTTTGGACTT
>NC_029775.3:101725105-101726787 GCF_000817695.3 Arachis duranensis
CAGCACCTTCCTTGCATTGTTGGCATTGTTGTTGTTTTCGGCTGCCATGGGTTCTTCTTCTTTGAAGATTTCTGTTAGGTCCTCTACAGAGAGTTGTGCTTTGGCTTCTCTTAGCTTTCGCTTCAAGGTCCTTTCAGGTTCAGGATCAGCCTCAACAAGAATGCTTTTATCCTTGCTCCTGCTCATATGAAAAAGAAGAGAACAAAGAAAATGTGGAATCCTCTATGTCACAGTATAGAGATTCCTTAAGGAGTCGGAGGAAAAGAAAAATGGAAGACAGAGGTAGAAAAATTCGAACTTATCAAGAGAGATGGAGTTCGAATTTTGCATTAAGGAATAGTGTTAGTCCATAAATAGAAGGATGTGAGAAGAAGGGAAGTAATTTTCGAAAATTAAGTGAAAAATTTTGAAAACATTTTGAAAAACACTTATTGATTTTCAAAAACCATGATTGAGAAAGAAGTAAAGTGATTTTTGAAACAAATTTTGAAATTAGAAATCAAAAAGATTTGATTTGAAAACTATTTTGAAAAAGATGTGGTTAAGAGGATATGATTGATTTTAAGAAGATGTGATTGAGAAGATATGATTTGAAAAACATTTTAAAAAGATTTGATTTTGAAAATTAATGACTTGGCTATCAAGAAAAGATATGATTCAAACATTAAACCTTTCTCAACAGAAAAGGCAACATACTTGAAATGTTGAATCAAATCATTAATTGATAGCAAATATTTTTAAAAATAGAGAGAAATTGATTTTGAAAAAGATTTGATTGAAAATATATGATTTTGAAAAGATTTTGAAAACTAAAAAAAATTGATTTGAAAACAAAATCTTCCCTCTAGTGCCATCCTGGCGTTAAACGCCCAGAATGGTGCACATTCTGGCGTTTAACGCCCAAAACACTACCCTTTTGGGCGTTAAACGCCCAGCCAGGCACCTTGGCTGGCGTTTAAACGCCAGTTTGCCTTCTTCACTGGGCGTTTTGAACGCCCAGCTTTTTCTGTGTAATTCCTCTGCTGTATGTTCTGAATCTTCAATTCTCTGTATTATTGACTTGAAAAGACACAAATTAAAAATATTTTTGGATTTTTAATAATGAGCAATAATGCAACTAAAATCAAATAACAATGTATGCAAGACACCAAACTTAGCAGTTTGTATACTACTGACACTAACAATATGAGAATGCATATGAGAAACACAAAACACTCAAGTCAATAGAATTCAAAGATCAGAGCAATGAAATCATCAAGAACAACTTGAAGATTAATGAAGACACATGCATGAATGCAAGAAGAACAGAAACATGCAATTGACACCAAACTTAACATGAGACACTAGACTCAAACAAGAAACATGCAATATTTTTGGTTTTTATGATTTTGCAATTTTTTTGGATTTTTCGAAAAATAAGTGGAAAAGAAAATAAAGGTATCAAAATTCTTAATGAGAATTCCAGGAATCATGCAATGTTAGTCTAAAGCTTTAGTCTAAAGAAATTAGACATGGCTAGCCAAGCTTTAGCAGAACATTGCATTCAAGAGCTAAATTGATGCAGATCAATCAGCTTTGGTGATGACAAGAACATCACCTTGAAACACTAGAATTCATTCTTAAGAACTCTGAAAAAAAATACCTAATCTAAGCAACAAGATGAACCGTCAGTTGTCCAAACT
>NC_029775.3:101727954-101728922 GCF_000817695.3 Arachis duranensis
TGATGAGCGGATAATTTGTACGCTTTTTGGCATTGTTTTTAGTATGTTTTTGGTATGATATAGTTAGTTTTTAGTATATTTTTATTAGTTTTTAGTTAAAATTCACTTTTCTGGACTTTACTATGAGTTTTTGTGTTTTTCTGTGATTTCAGGTATTTTCTGGCTGAAATTGAGGGACCTGAGCAAAAATCTGATTCAGAGACTAAAAAGGATTGCAGATGCTGTTGGATTCTGACCTCCCTGCATTTGAAGTGAATTTTCTGGAGCTACAGAAGCCCAATTGGCGCGCTCTCAACGGCGTTGGAACGTAGACATCCTGGGCTTTCCAGCAATATATGATAGTCCATACTTTGCCCAAGATTTGATGGCCTAAACCGGCGTTCAAAGTCAGCTCAAGAATTCTGGCGTAAAACGCCGGAACTGGCACAAGGATGGGAGTTAAACGCCCAAACTGGCACTAAAGCTGGCGTTTAACTCCAAGAGGAGTCTCTGCACGAAATTTGCTTCATTGTTCAGCCCAAGCACACACCAAGTGGGCCCGGAAGTGGATTTTTATGTCATTTACTCATCTCTGTACACCCTAGGCTACTAGTTCTCTATATATAGGACCTTTTGCTATTGTATTTTCATCTTGGTTCTTCTGGTTCCCTCTCTGGGGCCGAAACCAATGATCACTTTTGTTCTTATGTATTTTCAACGGTGGAGTTTCTACACACCATAGATTACGGTGTGGAGCTTTGCTGTACCTCGAGTATTAATGCAATTACTATTGTTCTTCCATTCAATTCCGCTTGTTCTTGTTCTAAGATATCACTTGTTCTTCAACTTGATGAATGTGATGATTCGTGACACTCATCATCATTCTCACCTACAAACAAGGTGACTGACAACCACTTCTGTTCTACAAGCAACCAAGGCTCTAGTGAATATCTCTTGGATTCTTTAACCGGAATCTTCGTGGTATAGGC
>NC_029775.3:101729936-101730414 GCF_000817695.3 Arachis duranensis
CAGATTCCAACAGCATCAGCAGTCCTTTTGTCAGCCTTCTTCAGAGTTTTGCTCAAGTCCCTCAATTTCAGCCAGAA
Source organism: Arachis duranensis (assembly GCF_000817695.3). Lineage (NCBI taxonomy): Eukaryota > Viridiplantae > Streptophyta > Magnoliopsida > Fabales > Fabaceae > Arachis > Arachis duranensis. Next base: position 101,730,014 of record NC_029775.3, read on the forward strand.
TTTACCTGAAATCACAGAAAAACACACAAACTCATAGTAAAGTCCAGAAAAGTGAATTTTAACTAAAAACTAATAAAAATATACTAGAAACTAACTACATCATACTAAAAACATACTAAAAACAATGCCAAAAAGCGTACAAATTATCCGCTCATCATGATCCAAGGCAAAAAGAGTGTGCTTAAGAACCCTGGACACCTCTAATTGGGGACTCTAGCAAAGCTAAGTCATAATCTGAAAAGGTTCACCCAATTATGTGTCTGTGGCATGTATGTATCCGGTGGTAATACTGGAAGACAAAGTGCTTTGGGCCACGGCCTAGACTCAATAAGTAGCTGTGTTCAAGAATCATCATACTTAACTAGGAGAATCAATGACACTATCTAGATTCTGAGTTCCTA
>NC_029775.3:101730729-101739093 GCF_000817695.3 Arachis duranensis
TTTTTAGTATGTTTTTAGTATGATCTAGTTAGTTTTTAGTATATTTTTATTAGTTTTTAGTTAAAAATCACTTTTCTGGACTTTACTATGAGTTTGTGTGTTTTTCTGTGATTTCAGGTATTTTCTGGCTGAAATTGAGGGACTTGAGCAAAAATCTGATTCAGAGACTAAAAAGGACTGCAGATGCTGTTGGATTCTGACCTCCCTGCACTCTAAGTGGATTTTCTGGAGCTACAGAAGCCCAATTGGCACGCTCCCAACGGCGTTGGAAAGTAGACATCCTGGGCTTTCCAGCAATATATGATAGTCCATACTTTGCCCAAGATTTGATGGCCCAAACCGGCGTTCAAAATCACCCTCAGAATTCCCAGCGTTAAACGCCGGAACTGGCACAAGGATGAGAGTTAAACGCCCAAACTGGCACCAAAACTGGCGTTTAACTCCAAGAGAAGTCTCTACACGAAAATGCTTCAATGCTCAGCCCAAGCACACACCAAGTGGGCCAGGAAGTGGATTTTTATGTCATTTACTCATCTCTGTACACCCTAGGCTACTAGTTCTCTATATATAGGACATTTTACTATTGTATTTTCATCTTTTGATCACTCTAGATCTCTAGATCATCTTTGGATCATTTTAGATCTTTTGATCACGTTGGGAGGCTGGCCTCACGGCCATGCCTAGACCTTGTTCTTATGTATTTTCAACGGTGGAGTTTCTACACACCATAGATTAAGGTGTGGAGCTCTGCTGTACCTCGAGTATTAATGCAATTACTATCGTTCTTCTATTCAATTCCGCTTGTTCTCATTCCAAGATATCACTTGTTCTTCAACTTGATGAATGTGATGATCTGTGACACTCATCATCATTCTCACTTATGAACGCGTGCCTGACAACCACCTCCGTTCTACCTTAGATTGGGTGGATATCTCTTGGATTCTTTAACGGAATCTTCGTGGTATAAGCTAGAATTGATGGCGGCATTCAAGAGAATCCGGAAGCTCTAACCTTGTCTGTGGTATTCTGAGTAGGATTTAGGGATTGAATGACTGTGACGAGCTTCAAACTCGCGATTGTGGGGCGTTAGTGACAGACGTAAAAGAATCACTGGATTCTATTCCGACATGATCGAGAACCGAAAGCTGGATAGCCGTGCCGTGATAGGGTGCGTTGAACATTTCCACTGAGGGGATGGGAGGTAGCCACTGACAACGGTGAAACCCTTGCATACAGCTTGCCATGGAAAGGAGTAAGAAGGATTGGATGAAGACAGTAGGAAAGCAGAGAGACGGAAGGAACACAGCATCTTCATACGCTTATCTGAAATTCCCACCAATGAATTACATAAGTATCTCTATCTTTATCTTTATGTTTTATTCATCATTCATATCCATTTGAGTTTGCCTGACTAAGATTTACAAGGTGACCATAGCTTTCTTCATACCAACAATCTCTGTGGGACCGACCCTTACTCGCGTAAGGTTTATTACTTGGACGACCCAGTACACTTGCTGGTTAGTTGTGCGAAATTGTGTTTGTGCCATGGTATTGAACACCAAGTTTTTGGGTTCATCACCGGGGATTAATTGAGTTGTGAAAAGTATTGATCACAATTTCGTCCACCAGGCGTCCACTCGAACGCTATTCCTTTCTTCATGAGGTTGAAGAACGGTAAGGCCTTTATTGCCGATGCTCCGAGAAACCGTGATAATGAGGCCAGCCGTCCTGCCAACCTTTGGACGTCCTTGATACTGCCTGGGCTCTTCATTTGGAGTATCGCCTGGCACTTCTCCGGGTTGGCTTCTACCCCTCTCTGGGTTATCATGAATCCAAGGAACTTTCCAGCTTCCATGGCGAAGGCACACTTGAGGGGGTTCAGCCTCATGCCGTGTTGTCGAAGGGACGCGAATACACTCGCCAGCTCGTTCAGGAGGTCGTCGGGTCGCGTTGTTTTCGCGAGGATGTCGTCTACATAGACTTCGACTGTCTTCCCTATGAGGTCGTGGAATATCCTATTCATCAGCCTTTGGTATGTTGCCCCCGCATTTTTTAGGCCGAATGGCATCACCTTATAGCAGAAAGTTCCCCCTGGCGTTATGAACGCCGTCTTGTCTTCGTCTGGACGGTGCATCGATATCTGGTTGTAACCGGAGTAGGCGTCCATGAAGCTTAGATAACGGTAACCCGCCGCAGCATCGACGAGTGCGTCTATGTTAGGGAGGGGGAAGCAATCCTTAGGACATGCTTTGTTGAGGTCAGAGTAGTCTACGCACATTCTCCACTTGCCGCTGTGCTTTTTTACTAGAACTACATTCGAGAGCCATGTCGAGTAGTCTACTTCTCGTATGAAACCTGCTTCTAGAAGGCTAGCCGTCTGCTTGGCCACCTCCTCTGCCCTCTCTGCCGACATCTTTCTCCTCCGTTGGGCTACCGGACGTGCCTCCGCTTTGACGGCTAAATGATGCGACATAATTTTTGGGTCTATGCCCGGCATGTCGGCCGGTGTCCAGGCAAACAAGTCCCTATTGGCCCTTATCATTTCGACCAAGGGCTCCTTCAACTCATGCGGGAAGTTCTTGTTGACGAACGTGAATTTTTCCTCCGCGTCGCCGATCATGAACTTCTCCAGGTCCCCTTCTGGTTCCGGTCTGGGTTTGTCGTCTACTCTGGCGTCCAGGTCGGCTAGGAACACGCCGGACGCCTCTTTGGATTTCTTTCTTAGGGAGAGGCTGGCATTGTCACAAGCGACTGCCGTCTCAAGGTCTCCTCTTATGGACCCTATAGATCCGTCCTCGGTGACGAACTTCATGACTAGTAGCTTCATGTTGATTATCGCCTCAAAATCGTTGATCGTCTTCCTTCCCAGGATGATATTATAGGCGGTGGAGTCTCGAAGGATCACGAACTCAGCCATCACCGATCTTCGGCCCTGGGATTGTCCCACTGAGATTGGTAGGGATATTACTCCGTCTGGTTTGATGAAATGGTCGCCCAATCCAATGATCCCGTGTTGGTGAGCCGTCAAATCGGCATCCCTTAGTCCCAGTGCGTCGAATACGTTGCGGAACATGATGTTCGAGTCCGCCCCTGTGTCAACAAGGATGCGTTTGACGAGACCGGTTCCCACTCTGGCCGTGATGACCATGGGTGGATTTTCCGGGGCGTCGTCGAACCATTGGTCTTTCGGGCCGAAAGAAATGAATGGAGGCTTCTTAGAGTTTCGCGTCGACGAGGAGGAGATCGACAATATCTTTACGTTTTTCTTGTGTGCCGATCTGGATCTTGGTGCGGCATTTTTGGCCGTCACCACGTTTATCACAGTGAGGCCGTGATCTTTGTCTTCTGGGTCTTGTCGCCGCTTTGCCGAACGGGTTTTGCCTTCTTCGTCTTGGTCGCGATAACGTCTCCTTGGCTCCCTGATTAGGTGGGAGAATGCTGTTAACTTTCCTTCCCTTATCGCTTGCTCTAGTGCATCCTTCAGGTCAAAACAGTCCTGCGTTTGGTGACCGTAGCCTTTGTGGTAATCGCAGTAGAGGTTTTTGCTCCCTCCAGTGCGATCCTTGAGTGGCCGGGGCTTCGGCAGGATTCCTTTCTCGGCTATTTGTTGGTAAACTTCCACGATGGGAAGAGTGAGCGGAGTGTAGTTGGTGAATTTCCCGACTCGGGGGAATGTCCTTGGTGCCTTGTGTTGCACCTCTTCCCTGGTTTGTTCCTTTAGCCTTTCCCCGTTGCCTTGTTGCCGGGGTTGATTGTAGCTGGACTGCCGTTTATTGGCGGCCACAACTCGGCTGACTTCCTCGTCATTTATATACTCTTTGGCCACCGTCTGGATCTCGTGCATCGTCCAAACTGGTTTCGTGGTAAGATGTTTTCGAAAGTTCTCGTTGAGGAGGCCGTTCGTCAGGCAAAGGCTGGCCACCGAATCGGTTAGGCTGTCGATTTCCAAGCATTCATCGTTGAACCGATCCAGGTACTTCCTGGTCGGCTCTTCTTGTCTCTGGGTTACCCCCAGAAGGTTGATCGGGTGCTTTGCCTTTGCTATTCGCGTTGTAAATTGGGCCAGGAATGCACGGCTGATGTCCGAGAAACTGTAGATGGATCCCTGCGGGAGGCCGTTAAACCACCTGATCGCGGGTCCCGCTAAGGTTACCGGGAAGGCACGGCATCTCACCTCGTCCCCTACTCCCTCCAGATTCATCCTGGCCTCGAAGGCCGTGAGGTGTTCTAGAGGGTCTTGAGTTCCGTCGTACCTCATATCCGTTGGTTTGTCGAAGTGTTTCGGCAACCGGACTTCGAGGATAGATCGGTGGAATGGGGTGGCGCCCATTATCACAGGTTGTCGTGTCCTCGCGGACCTCCCTTCCCCGTCTTCGCGATTTCGTGCCGCGCGACGGGTTACCCTGCCCCGGGAGTAGATGATTGTGTCATTTCGTCTTCTCGGGATCGGAGACTCTTCGCGTGTGCTCTCCGCTTCCGTTCGGGATGCGGAGGTGCGTCGCAGGCGGCTTCGGTGGGAGTCTCCCTCTTCGCTTTCAGGGGATGGGGTGTAGCTGGGATCGGTGGCTCGTCTGTCGCGCTCCTGGTCTGCCAACTGTCGCTCAAGGTTCTGGACCCTATGGCGTAGCTCCTGCATTATTATGGCGCTGTCGCCGCCCGTTCCCCCGAAGGGTCGTGTCCTCGTGTGCTGTTCTGTGTGTTGTCGAGGGGACCTCCGCCGACCTCTCAGCGAGGTGACAGAGGCTGCCCCTTCCGCTCCGGCTCCTCGGCCTTGGTCCCCGGGGCCCGGCACAACGTCCATTAAGGCCTATCCCCACAGACGGCGCCAATGTTCGTTAGGACGGCTCCTGGACGGATCGGGTGACTCGTTGAAGGAGAAGACGCTTCAATCGGGGTTGTACTGTGTTCGGGGGTACCGGGCAGACGAGCTCTTGTTGTGGAAGAAAAAGGGGGGTGCCACCTGCAAAGACACTCCGACGCTCTAGTCAGCTAATGTGCAGGCGGGAAAGGGTTAGGTGAAAAAGTGTGACGTACCTTGGGGGAAGGGCTGTCCTTCTCCTTATATATTGTGTCAGGCGTGGGCCCTGCGAGGGTAGGCCCACTTTCTCCAAGGCGTTTCCTCACAGCTACGGATGAGCTGTGCAGGACGCGTGTCGGAGTCGGTTGGGGAGCGCTTCGCCCGACCGTTTGGGTCGGGTAACGCTCGGGTCGGGTCGACCCGCAGGAGTTTGGGCCAGGCCGCAATAATTATGATTCTAAGAGACGTTACACAATTCTGAGTCATCATCTAATGTAATATGTAAAGTTAGAGTTGGTTAGGAGAAAATATTTATGGGAAGCCTTTTAGGTTAAGTTATTATTAATTATTAGCGCTAATGGCTTATGTAAATGCCAAGCTGGCAAGGAGTTAGAAGGATTGCAGATTCAGTTAGACTTCGTTAGAATATAAGAGGAGTGACTTTGGTTGTAAGCAGTTGATATTTGCCATTATTGTAATTTGAGATAACACCAAAACCTTGAGTCTCATCTTACAAGAACTCCGTTCTTAGTGCTCGGTACATGATAACAGCTGACCACATTTTTTCACAAACAATTATGCTAGATGCACATCAAGATCTATTACTAAAATTAGTTTTTAATATAAAATATATGTTAAAATATAAAATACACATTGTAAATGAATTAAACAATATATATATATTTATACACAAAATTAATTTTAACGTACAAATAATATTTTTGTTTCACAAAATATGACAAGTACTATTTTATATGCAAATGCAGGGCATAATTTGGAGATTACAAAAGGTTGGAGCTAGAGTAAGCCAACGACTCATCACTTTAAAATCAAAGAATATGGGTCCTCGCGCGAAGTTAACGTTTACAAAGGAAGCAAGAGAGTCACATTTAATAGTGGCAACTCTGATTGCAACGGTAACATTTGCAGCTACATTTACCCTACCGGGAGGTACCGTGGTAGACGGTGAGCTTAAGGGTACACCTATCTTCAGGGACAAAGCTTCTTTCAAAGCTTTCTTTGTTTCAAACACCATAGCAATGGTTATGGCCACTTCCGCAGCTTTCATACACCTCTTCTCACCGTTGAATAAAGCTAAGTACTTGGACTATTACTTTTCCGAAACAGCCTTCTCTTTTACTTTGATTGCAATAGCAGCAATGATCGTAGCGTTTGGAACAGGAACATATGTTATATTGGGATCTTCCTCGATTGGGATTTCAATTATCACAGTTGGGTTATCGTTCTTCCTCGTCTTCAGGCAAGTGCTGAACATGAGTTTTGGACGCAACTCTATCCTTACATTCATAAAGAATTTAGTGAATGCATTGTTTTTTCCATTCCTAAAATTTGCTGCTAAACCATTTGGCTTCTATTTCCATTTATTCAAAAGGACATATAATCCTGAAGGAAGAATCACCTTCTAGTTCTTTTTTTTTTTTTCTAGCTAATTATTACCAATTTAATATATATACATACCCATGGGACTGTAATATAGATTGGTACTTTTGCTGTATTTCATTATTGTATTATATAAAGTCCAAGGTGTTCTTGTTAAAATTTGGATTTCATCAAAAATGACATTATTGTACAACTTTTTATATATAACCTTCTAAAAATGACATACAATATTTTTTTATTTTAAAAACTTATTATTTAAATTATGTCAAACTTCTTCTCATTTGAGGTTTGATTAATAATTTTTTAAAAAATACACTGTATTTTTTATTCCTGAACATTTTAAATATGTTTAAATTATACCCTTTTCTGTTAATAATTGTATATTAGTGTGTTACTGACATGACATGTAATAATTTTCGGCTAACGTAACAAAATTGCATCATCGTACTTGTCTCATTGAGGATATAATTAAAATATAATAAAATATCATGATACAATTGAAACTAAATATTAAGAATAAAATTAAAATTTTAAAAATAAAAATAATATTTACTATTAAAATTTTTTTTCTAATAAAAGTCATATAGATAATACTTTTAAAGTATGTCACTTTTATTGAAATTCATTTTAATACAATAATATTTTTCACTAAAAATAAAGATTATAATAAGTATTACATATACTTGTTAGTAAATTAATATAAAAATAAATTTTAAAACATATCATTTTTATTATATAAAATTAACTTAGATACTTTAAAAAAAAAATTATATAGTTTACTCATCAAAGATTCATCAAAGAGTTGATATCTCTTTGAATGGGGAAGTATCTTAATGGAGTAATTTGGTTAGATTTTAAATATAAGAATAGTTATTTTGTTAAAACTGAATCAAATTAAGCAACTCATCATTTCCTGCTCAAGCTAAAATATTAAAAATAATTAGTATTTATCTTAATCAATTTGAGTTTGTTAAGTGATCATCTCATTCGTCCGCTTAAACAACTATTAGGAGTTAGAATCTCGTCTTGTGTATATAAAATTCATTGGTTAGCGATAAACCCTTAATAAAAGGAGTATCAATACGTGGTTAGACTTGGCAGGAGTTTTCGAATATGCAGGTACCTGACCCGTCTATACCCGGATGAAAAAGGTAATAACTTGACTCGAGTCGGGACAGATTTTGCTTAAGACAAGTATCGTCGGGTTTAGGATGTACCCGCCCCGAATATATACATATAAACACTTTTTAGTAATTAGGATTTGTCTCATATCACACATGATTCATAGCTTCGGTCTATATTCTATAGCCATGCAAGATAAACTCAATCATCCTCACCTAAAATCTTCTTCTTCTCAACTTCTTAACAAAAAAATCGCATAGCTCCTGTCATATTGTTGCTGAGTCCATCGCCGTTTACCTATTCACAACTCCCATCTTCCCTCACAGCCAGAGACGAATCCACGTTTAATATAGAGGGGCATTTGCCCCCACAAATTTTTAAAAAAAAAATAATACTTATATACATATATACCACTTATTATATTATATTTGTCTCAAAATAAAATATAAATAGTTCTTTTGTATTTTATGTTAAAAAATATTTTGTTAAACTTAACACATAATAATAATTATATTGTTAAATTTGATTTAGTATGAAAAATAAATAAATACACTCAAAAATTAGTGATAATTAATTATATTATATTAGTTAATTAATTAATAATTAAATTAAAACTTAGTTTTCTAATTAAATACAACTTAAATTATTAGTGATTTTTTAAAAATTGTTTAAGATAAAAAATATATTATCTATGTATTAATATACTGTAATTATTTTGGTTAAAAAATTTATTTATACTATAAAAATTATAATAAGTAGATTTGACAATTAAATATGAGATAATAAAAAATAAAATAATTGTTTAAAAATATATATAAAAAAAT
>NC_029775.3:101739852-101757150 GCF_000817695.3 Arachis duranensis
TTTTTAAAATTAATACTTATATACATATATACCACTTATTATATTATATTTGTCTCAAAATAAAATATAAATAGTTCTTTTGTATTTTATGTTAAAAAATATTTTGTTAAACTTAACACATAATAATAATTATATTGTTAAATTTGATTTAGTATGAAAAATAAATAAATACACTCAAAAATTAGTGATAATTAATTATATTATATTAGTTAATTAATTAATAATTAAATTAAAACAATTTTTTAATTAAATACAACTTAAATTATTAGTGATTTTTTTAAAATTGTTTAAGATAAAAAATATATTATCTATGTATTAATATACTATAATTATTTTGGTTAAAAAATTTATTTATGCTATAAAAATTATAATAAGTAGATTTGACAATTAAGTAAAATAATTATTTAAAAATATATAAAAAATAATATTTAATCATGTTAAAAATAAAAAAAGCCCTTATAAATATTTTTTTGTTATTTTAAATATTATACTATGTGTATGAAATTATATTTTATTATTTTAAATATTATAATAATGATTGTGTGTATATTTCTAGTTCTTATCAATATGTATTAGATAGTTCTAATTTTAAATTTTGAATATATCTAAACTAATTTAGACTGATCAAGTGATCAACTTAGTCGTCCGCTTAAATAAATATTGAGGGTCCAAATTCTGTCTCGTATGTATAGCAACTCGTTGCCGGCCAATTGTAGATTCTTAAATAGAATTCAAATTTACGACAGATTAGTCCTTAACTTGTTGAATATCGTGGGAAGCAAAAAAAAATATCTATACCTATATTTTATTATATTTTTGTCCCCTTTACTAAATTTTTCTGGGTTCGTTACTGTTCACAGCTTATGTCATCATCGCTGCTCATTCCGTTACCGTCGTTGTTGAGCCCGTCGCCACCATTCTCATGCCGATTTTCTTTTCTCTAGGTAAATTTCCCTCTCTCTCTCTCATTGTGAGTCTGTTAAGTTTTTCTTTTCAAACATTGATATTTAAATTATAAAAAAATTGATTTTCATATTTTATAAAATATCATACTGGCAGTAATTGTAAATATGATGCTACTTAAAATTAAATAAAGTAACATAGATAAAACAAATAAAAAATTACTTAATCTTGTATAAAATTTACCTATAAAATTCTATACCAAAAAATGAATTTAATTTTAGTATATTAATAATATAAAATATTTTATATAATCATTCAATTCAATTAGATTTATCTATTTAGGTCATTATTGAAAATAAATTTAAGATACTAACATACAATTACTTTAAATTAAGCAACAATTATCAATATTATATAAAGGACACACTATTCTACTAAGAATGATTGCCATAAAGAATAATTTTCCAATTTTCTATACTAATATTAGAAAATTTATATAATACTATATAATAATATTATCATTATCAATACTATATGATATCAAAACAAAAAAAATCACCGTGTTAATATAATATTATCAACATTATATAAATCATCTTTGTATTTATTTTTCTGTGTGTATATAATATTTAATTAACACATTAAGACATATATAATATTTTGTTAATACATATATAATATAAAGTGATTTATAAATTATTATTAATTCATATATAATATATAATTAAATTTAATGAATTCAATTAGAATAAACAATTAGTATTATTTAGCATATCTGAATATTTATTATAGGAGATTACGTCTTTATTACTACGATTCTCTTAGTACATATAAATACCTTTTTATATTGTATAATTCCAGACAACTTGAACAGACAACTTGAACATACTCAATAACAAATTCTTTATCCAGTTTAATTTCTTGTTTCTAATATGGCATCAGAGCCATGGTATCCTCCTTGAAGATGATAGGTTGTTTTCCTTGTGGTGAAATCAACGTAGTTTTTGCATTTTTTTTCTATGCTATTCTTCTTTTTCTTTTGTCACTCCTTTGATGCTTTTTCACCTCACAGACTAGTATATTTTCTCTGTCTTGTGTTTTTTTCGAGTCGAATGATCAAATACCATTGTCATCCGCTGTTTACCTATTCTTATGAAAAAATCATATAGTTTTCGCTCTCTTTCGGTAATTCCGTTTGCGTTCTCTCGTGGCAGTTTCGTCTACATTCTCTCGTAGCAGTTTCGTCTGCGTTCTCTCATGACAGTTTCGTCTGCGTTCTCTAGTAGTTCCATTTGTGTTCTCTCGTGACAGTTCCGTCTGCGTTTTTTCGTGACAGTTATGTCTGCGTTTCGTCTGTGTTTTCTTGTGACAGTTCCGTCCGGATTTTTTTTACAGTTCCGTCTGCACTTCCTTCAAATAGCGGCAGTTCCATCTGCGCTTTTTTCAAACAAGCGGCGATTCTCTTCTATCTGCACTTTTTTCAACAACAAATCCTTTCTCCAAGTCACATTTTATATATATATTTGCATAAATTTATAAAAAAAAGAGAGGTATTATCAAAATATCAATTCTATTCTTATGATTCAAAAATCTGCTAGTGAGTAAAGTACAACATCATCCATGCACACTAAATCCCGCAAACGCTGTTTTATTATTTGTGCACATTATACTTCTTTTCTACCCCTACATAATATATACTTCAAATTAAGTAAGGGGAGTATGGCTCGGTCCAGTCTGAAGATTCGGTTCGGTCTCGAACATTTTAGAGGCTAATTTGGTGTGATTTCATCGGGTTTAGAGTCGGATAAGGGTCTCAAAAATAGGTCCGGTCATTATTTCGGGTCGAATCCGGGCCATAGCTCGGGTCATCCGAAATCGGTCCGGTGGCCCGGTCACCATACACAATAAATATTTTGTATTATTAGTGATGGATGATGGCTATTATTATGTGGAATTTAAGTATTGTAAACCTTAATATTTTGTGTTATTAGTCATTATATATAAGACTATAAGTTAATGTTTTATATTTAAAATGCATAAGACTTTAGACTAATGCATAATATTGTGTTATTTGTATTGATTTAAATATTTAGTGTTATTAGGTAATATTAGTATTGATTATGGTTATGCTTTAATTTTAGAGAAGAGTTGGTTCTTGTTATATTTTTCTAAGTAAATTTTACAATGTCAAATAATGGTTGGAGCCTTGGAAATTTGGATATTTTTACATGCTAACTTACAAGAAGGTATCAAGGTAATATATTATTAACGGCCCGATTTTCACCCGGTATAGTTGTGGCCCGAAAGGGTATAGATTTCATCGGGTCTAAGATCGGATTCGGGTCTCAAAAATGGGCCCGGTGCATATTTCGGGTCGGGTCTAAGTCACATCAAACCCGGTTTCACCCGATCCATGCACACCCCTAAAATTAAGCATCAATCATTTGAAGATTTTAACTTATTTTTCGCCGTCTCTTCACAGAAACAATCCCTTTTTTTTTTACTAAAAATAAAAAAAATTGAATTCGTAATATTTTAGATGAGTATGAAAATACTATCTCATTTGAGTTATAACTTATTGGCCAGAGATAAGTAGTCAAACCCGCAACCTCTAAATGAATATAGAAAGATTATGTCATTTGAATCAGGAACGGATCTATGTATTTAGTTGTGGGGGCAACCGCCCCATTACAATTTGAAGTTTTTTTTAGTAGTATATGATAATAATATTTATTTGCCCCCACTAAATTATTAAATTTGACCCTATAATAATTTTTTATTCAATTTTTGATACTTCATAATCAATTTAAAAATTTCATATTAGATGTCATTAGAATGATCAATTATTAATTTAAATGAAATTTATGTTTTTTAAAAATCGACTTAAAAGAGTATTATTTTTTATTGTATAAGAAGTAAATTTTTAAATAAGCATTTACTTATATACATGTAAAAGAAATACTATACATCCAAATCTTGTTATAAATTAAGTCTAACCAAGTTAAACAATAAAATTTAAAATAATATTAGTCATAACTGATTTTTGTTGTTTAGACAAATTTGATTGGACTTGATTAACAAAAAAATATAAATATGTAGCATTTATCCTATATAAAAAGACAGATATTTATAAGGATAAAGTATATTTTTTGTCCCGGAAATTTGGCATCAAATTTTTTTAGATCCGTCACCGATTTAAATTATAACTCAATGACCAAAAATAATCCCTTTATTATTTATTGAATTTAGCTAATACATCTGCTTAACGCATATGATAAAACTACTGTTAATAAAAAATTTAAATATTTTTTAATAAATATAAACAAGGACAATTCACTTAAATAAATTATTTCACATTTAAAATTATGTAAATGTATTGTTTCCAAAATAAAGACACAAATACATTGTTTTACATATCTATAAAAATCGCTACTGGCGGTTTACACAAACACAGAATCCACTGCTATCAGTCGTGGATTACGTTGAGTTGTGGTAGCATGGAAACTGCTGTTGCCGCAGTTTCTCCATCATTATGATTGTGTTTAGGGTTTAGCGGTTTATGTGCATTGGTTTACGTATGTAGCGGTTTACGTTGAGTACGAAAACAAATAGTAAAACTAATCTTTATTTAAAAAATAATTACAAAACAAATAATTAATGATATATACTATTTAAATAATATCATAAATAAAAAAAATTAATTTATCATTTCACAATATAATTTAAAAAATATAAATATGCATGTAATAAATTTTTTATTTGTATTTGTTATTAAAAGTGAGACTAAATTACAAATAAAAAAAATACAATACTCAAAGTATTAAATTATATAAATCAAGACTATTTTTTTATTCTCATCTCTTTTAAAATTTATAAATAATAAAATAATTTATTTTTAGCCAAAAGTTCACTAAATCATATATTTTTCTCTTTAAAAATCACTTCATTCTCTTTTATTTATATCAACCATACAAGAGAGACTAGGAGAGTTTGAAACATAGGTTGTGTTCTTTGCCGCTGATTTGCATTATAATTTTGATGAATAAAATAAAAAATATAAATATGCATGTAATAATTTTTTATTTGTATTTATTATTAAAATGAGACTAAATAGCAAATCAAAGAGTGTGTACTCACAGAATACTATAATATATAAACTAAGACTATTTTTTTTTATCTTCATTCCTTCTAAAACTCATGAATGATAAAATAATTCATTTTTAGTTAAAAATTCTTTTATTTATATCAACCATACAAAAAAATTCGGAGAGTTTGGAACATGGGTTGTGTTCTTTGCTGCTGATTTGCATTTGAGGTTCTAGCTAAACGATTTTTTTTATTTGTGCAACTTTGTTGTTTTATGCCAAAAAATAAAAACTATTTGTATTTTATAGTTGATTGATTGGATAAATAATAGTGATAACATTATAATTTTGATGAATAAAATAAAAAATATAAATATGCATGTAATAATTTTTTATTTGTATTTATTATTAAAATGAGACTAAATAGCAAATCAAAGAAGAGTATTTACAGAGTACTAAAATATATAAATTAAGATATTATAAACTAAGACTAATTTTTTTTATCTTCATCCCTTCTAAAATTCATAAATGATAAAATAATTTATTTTTAATAAAAAATAGTGAATTTTTTTATTTGATTTGCTATTTTTGTGAAAAAATTTACTAATTTTTACTAAAAATAAATTATTTTATCATTCATGAGTTTTAGAAGGGATGAATATATAAAAAAAATTAGTCTTAGTTTATATATTTTAGTACTCTGTTAATACTCACTCTATTTAGTATTGTATTTTTTGTAATTTAGTCTCACTTTTAATAATAAATACAAATAAAAAATTTATTACATGTATATTTATATTTTTTAAATTATATTGTGAAATGATAAATTAAATTTTTTTTATTTATGATATTATGATAAATTAAATTTTTTTATTTATGGTATTATTTAAATAGTATATACCATTAATTATTTGTTTTGTAATTATTTGTTAAATAAAGATTAGTTTTATTATTTGTTTTTATACTCAACGTAAATCGTTACTGCTTCTAGCGATACATAAACCGCTACTGGTAGCAGCGGTTTATGACCAATCATAATCATGCAGAAACTGCGGCAGGCAACAGCGGTTTTTATGCTACCGCCACTGCCAGTAGCGGTTTCCATAGATATGTGAAATAATTCATTTACGTTTTCGTTTTGAAAATAATGCATTTGCTTAATTTTAAAGGTGAAACAATTTATTTAGGTAAATTGTCCTATAAACAAATATATTAAAACTTAGTAGCGGTTTACATAGATGGCGCCTGATTCAATACTCCTGGAAGGTTTGGAGTATTAAAACTCTTTTTAAAGAGTTAAACAAAAGTTAAAGTATTTGGAGTTTTAGTACTCCTTAATTAAGAAGAGAGAGAATAATCATCATTTAATTATTAAGGAAAGAGAAAAGAATTAACATTAAATTCTATTTGGATTAAATTTTTTGTTTTAATTTAAATTTATTTCATTTTTAAATTGATATTAAATTATTATAAAATTATGATAAAAATAAAAATTAAAAAGAATTAAAAAGATAGATAGATATATGTAATCTTTCAAATTAATAATATTAGAGTGTATATATAAGTACATAATATCTGAAAAGATTAATAAATCTTACCTAGAAAATATAGTTAGAGATATTTTTTGCTTAGGATAATAAAAATAATACGAATACGTTTATTTTTATTAAATTAAATTATTAATTTAAATTATATCTATCTAAATTTTAAATAAAAAATTTTAAAAATTTAAAATTCAAATATGTGAATAAAATTAGATTAATAAAAAAAATAAAAATATACGAATACGATTCAAATGGTACAGAAATAGGAATAAATTTGTCGATGAACAAATTCATTATTTTCAATGAACAAAAGAAGATAATATATTAACTAAACTTATGAAATAAATTATAATTTTAAATAAATAATTAAAATAAATAAAATATAAAATTATTAATTAATTAGATTTTATTAACTAATTAAATAACTTATATACTAATAAAGCATATTAAATTTCTTATAATAATTATAATTATTATTTATTAAAAATATATTTTATAAGTTGTAATTAATATGTTTGTAGTTTTTCAAAAAAAGTATTAAATATATGGAATTTTAAAACTCTAAACATCAAGGGAGTATTGTAACATCCACCTACATAGATATGTGAAACAATGCATTTATGTCTTCGTTTTGAAAACAATGCATTTGCGTAATTTTAAAGGTGAAACAATTTATTTAGGTGAATTGTCCTATAAACAAATATATTAAAACTTAGATTTATTTTTTATTTTTAATAATTTTTTATTTATAATTTTATGGTCTTTAAAATTTAAATTAGCTAAATTTTTATTTATTTAGTTATTACTGTATTTCTTCATTTTTTTCTTAATTTTTATTTATTTAATTACTGTTCGCAAAACAAACCGAACCATATATATATATATATATATAGACTGTGCGAAGTCTTGACCTAACTAATAATAGACTGTGCGTGTGGATGCAGGATAGTGGATACATATATAGTGTTATGAAAAATTACCAAAAAATTAAAATCTTTATTCTGATTGGATAATATAGAGAGACTATAATTTAAAATTATTTTATTTAATTTATTTTTTATAATTTTATGCATCTAAAATTATATATTTATTAAATGTAATATTATTCAATTATTCTAACAGTAATTAAAGCATATAAAATAAAATAATTTTAAACTATTTTAAATTGATTTTTATTTTATTTTGTTAACATTTTTTGTCCTGCTTATATAATCTGTTCCCCTTCTTCAGTTGGCGCATCTGATCCTCCACGTAATTCCACTTATCATTTCTTCTAATTAATTGCTTTTATATTAATGAAGCCACTGCTGGAGTGAGCAATATTTATTAATTAGATGGCTAATTCCATGAGCTTTTAATGGTCTATAAATATTTTTTTTATTTTTAAATTATAAAAAGTTATAACATTAATATTTAGCATAATTTTTAAAATTAATTTATAATTTTAAAAAATATATTTTTAATATACGTTTTTATATTTTAAATTTTTTTCAAAAGAATTTAATTAAATTATTTATTCAAATCAGCACAAACCAAAAAAAAAAAGAAGATTAGACTTTGTGCTGTATTATATAATATATATCATACATCCATTCAGTTACCAATCAAGTGTGACATATATACTTGTGACGAATGATAAATTGATTGTGGTATAGATACTTTAATCTAATTAGAGATCTTTAAAATATAAAAAAATTAGGTAATTATTTTTTTAAACTTATTTTTATTTTAAATTTTTGAATCCTAAATATTTAAAAATGATAAGTGTTAATCAAAAATATTTTTATAATAAAAACTTAGTTAATATTAATTAATTAAAAATCATTTTTATACTTATTTAAAAATTAGAAAATTATTACTGACATAAATTTTTCATTGATCGAACCGACTTAGTTAGTGGATAAGACTCTAATACTAATATTTTATATCTTGACTACGTATATATAAAAGAAAGTGTGACTCACCCTCCATGTCAAGTTTGGTGTCCATTACTACTATTTCCACTAGTGTTATGAACAATAAATACTTAAATAGCACTAACAATAGTTAAATAGAACAATGATCACACATTATGATATTTACTCCCATTATATATATTGATCATGCTTTTTCATTTATGGCATTATTTACGGAAGTGTGGTGCATTGTTGGGATATTGATATTCCCACTAAATCCCCATTATTATAAGAATGCATTTTGAATTTCATGGTTCATGAGAGTGAAAGATGATGAGAATAGGTGTTTATTTGGACACCATATTGGTTCCTTTGAGCCTCTTCATAACAATAGGGTACCATGCCTATCTCTGCCATAGCATCAAGAACAAACCTTCTCGTACAACTTTTGGACTCAATAAGCTGAGGAGGACTTCTTGGGGTCTCAACTTAAACCAGGTATTATTATTAATTTGTGAGTCAATAATTATTATTATTGGATGTATGTGTAGAGTATATTTGGTTAGAGATATATATAGAAATGAATCCATACTTAATTTAATTTGGATTTTAATTAGTAGATACAGAATGAACATCATTTTAGTTGATCACAAATTTTTCTCGCATTAATTTGGTTTTTCCTAATATAAAATAACCATCCATGATTAAAACTAAATTAATTGGTCAAATAAACATTGAATTGAATGACTTAATTCATGTCTATTTCAAAACTAGTGGTTGATATTTTTTTAAGGACTAAATGTCCGAATAATATTTTGGAAAAGTGTTTTTTTTTAGTAAAATTTTTTGGATAAATTTTTTTATTCACGATAACCTCCAATCCAACAAGTTAAGGACTAATTTGTTGCGAATCTTAGTTCAATTTAGAATTTGTCACGAGCTAATGAATAGCTGCACATGAATAAGATGAAATTTGAATTTTTAACATTTGTTTAAGTGAACAAAAGAACTAATTACTTGATCATTAGTTATTTTTAGAGAAATTACTTGTGTCTTTACATTTAATACCTTTAAATTTGAATATTAGAGATAAATAAATTTCTTGTTAGAAGAAATAAACATAGTTAGTTGAGTTGAATTCCTAATAATAATAAAATTTTGATTATTAGATTGGGATAATAATTGTGATGTTATTAATTGGTACAGGGTGATGATAAGAAGAACATGCTAACAGTGCAAAGCATGAGAAACACTCTGATGGAAGCCATATTCATAGCTTCCATAACCATTCTAATAAACATGGCTTTGGCAGCTCTAAGCAACAATGCCTATAGTGCAAGGCACTCAGTCTTCACCAGCAAATTCTTTGGTTCAAAATCAGACAATATCATAACACTAAAATATGGCTCAGCATCACTATGCCTTGTTCTTAGCTTCTTATTCAGCTCAATGGCCATAGGGTTCTTAATTGATGCAAATTTTCTTATGAACACTCATGGAGAATTTTTGTCTTGGAATTACACACAAACAATTCTAGAAAGAGGGTTCACATTCGCTCTAATTGGGAGTAGATTTTTTTGTGTTAGTGTTCCTTTGATGCTGTGGATGCTTGGTCCTGTCACAGTGTTCTTAGCTTCATTGGGATTGGTTTGTTTGTTGCATGAGTTTGATTTTGTTAGTAAAGTCTCCAACTTAGCCATAAACAATGTATCAATATAATAATGTAACATAAGATACAAAGTATGAAGTAATTAATGGTGTGCAAGTGTGCATATAATTAGAGTTATATTTCAAGATTATTCGATGACAATTAAGATTAAAAATAATTATATTTAGCGCTCTAATTTTTTTTTAAAAATTATTTTCATTAGAAACATTTTTTTTCTACGATTGGAGTATTCATCAGGTATATATGTAGACATCTTATTTTTTAGACATTTTTTACTTGCATAACTTAATAATTGACGTGTTCAAAATGGAAAAATGAGTAGCATGCGAGGATTGACCTTAAACTAGCTAGTATAACAAACGCAATCTTATAGGTACCATCCCCCACCTCCTCACGAGAAATTTGGAAGGCTTCATCCCTATAGGTGAAGACGTCGAACCTTTCACTAGAAGGCTTTTGAACCTCACGTTTAGGCCCAATCCATCTATTTCAGATAACCCTTGAAACATTAATGCCGTTGCCAGAGATCTGGAAATCAAGACCATGCGATGGCAGACGACATCCCAAAAGATAGACACACAGCTTTCGATTCAGAAGCCCGAGAGGAAGAACAACACAATGACGAACAAGCGTTAGCCATACCTCACCAAGCCGATAGGGGGTGAGGTACGACCAAATCTACCCACACATCAAACCCAAAAGGACACAGGAACAACTCGAAAATACACTGATCTGAAACATCCGAGTCAAGAGATTCCACAGAGATCACGGGACTTGTCCACGGGCATTGAGGTTGGCTGGAACAACTCAAGCAGGAGCTAGAGCAATAGTAAAAATATGAAAGAGTCTTGAGAAGGAAAGTTCGACGACAAAGGGAACTAGAAGTAAAGCTCTTGAAACTAGAGTCCAACTTTAAGGGTAGGAGAACCCGAATTGACCGAGAAGAAACACCTCTGACAAGCGAAGATCCATTCATAGAAGAAATCATACGAGCTAAAGTTCCTAAAAACTTTAAGAGCCGGACATGGATCTTTATGATAGAACCACCGATCCAAGGCATCATTTGAGAAATTTTAAAAACCGCATCTACTTGGCAGACGCATCAGATGCAACCCATTGCAAAGCCTTCCCGACTACGTTAACTAAGCGGCCATGAAATGGTTTGATAGTTTATCACCTAGATCGGTCAGGTGCTTCGACGATTTGGCAAGAAGATTCCTTACCCAATTTTTTATCCAAAAGGATAAGGTCAAGCATGCACCAAGTCTCTTAGGAGTGAAACAAGAAGTCAGAAAATCTCTACAGGTTTATATGAAAAAATTCAACAAAGCATGTTTGGAGATTTAGAACCTACCTACCGAAGTAGTCATCATGGGATTAGTCAACGGCCTTAGTGAAGGACCGTTTTTCCAATCCATATCAAGGAGGCACCCGACCTCTTTATACAAGGTACAAGAGCGAGCCGAAAAGTGCATTCTGCTGAGTTGAGAGACCCTTCTCTGAGATAACACAATCAATATCCAACTCGAGACAAAGAGAAGAAATCAAATAAAAAAGAAGGATACAACTTATACAAAACTCGAAGATATCACAACTACACCTCGTTACGAGTGTCCCTTGATGATGTCTATGGGGATATTTGCCACACAGAGAAGATTACACCCCCAGGCTGAACAAAAATAAAAAAGGAGGAAGTCGGTTCGAATACTGTGAATACCACAAAATCTACAGAGATTCCACCAATGATTGCTATAACTTAAAAATGTGATTGATAAAATGGCTAGGGAAGATCAATTAGGTAGGTATCTAGCAAACAGAACGGAGGATCATGGTAAAAGGAAAAGAGATGAAGAAGACGGGGCTCACCAGGACGAACTACCACGAATTTCTGAGAGGCACATCCATATGATTGCTGGAGGATTCGCAGGAGAAGGAATAACAAAATCCTTCCGTAAGAGACACTTAAAAGAAGTCTACCAGGTCGGTGAGGATGCTGAGACGTCCAACCTCCCTATCATCACCTTCACAAAAGAAGACGCCCAAGGGGTATTACCTGGACATGATGACCCTGTTGTGATCAGAATGATACATACCAATACAAATCTCTATAGAACTCTGGTAGATCAAGGGGCCTCGGCAGACATCCTGTTCAACTTAGCAGACTCCTCATTCAGGTCCAATTTCTCCACAAATACACGAGTGTAACTCTCTTTAGCCTTCTTCTTCAAACCCTCCACCATGATACAAGCTGCTTTGGACTGTTTCACCTTCTCCCGAAGCTTTGAAACATCGACCAAGAGAACTCCTTCTTAGCCTCCCACAAAGAAGCCACCTCGTCTCAAAGATTGGCCAACTCCCGCTAGGTAGCACCGATAGGAGCCTCTTCGAGTTCTTTGAGCAAAGCTGAGCACACCCTAGTTGTCCAAATACGACCTCAGCTCAGAGCTTGTAAATACTTTTTTATGGAGACATCATTCATACTTATGAAGCTATAAGGAAGGATGCGCTCTTCACAGAAGGCTAAGGCGTTGAACCCTTGGTCATAAGCACTACCAGAGTCGAACGAAGGGGCCTTGCATTTCTTGGCACCCGACTCAGTAAAAGGTGGTACATGAGGAATGGTCTGAGGAGTTGACTCTGTAAAAGATAGAGGAGGAGGAGGGGGAGTATCAAGAATGATTTTACCCGACTGAGAAGATCTTGTGTTTGACTTCGAAGGAGAAGAAGTATCACCCGATTTACCATCTTCCTTCAATTGTATAGCTCAGGCAATAGCATTCTTCTTAACCTGCCGAACCCTCTGCAGCGCGTTTGAACCACTGGTCATCTTTGCTACAAAGGATAAAAACAAGCAAAAAAGATCAAGTTATATAACTCGGACAAAAATAGCATAATATTAAACCAAAAAAAAAGTTAACTACCTAGTTCAGTACAAACATAGCTTGGCTTTCTTATCAAAAATTTCTTGGTGACAAGATTAGGAGCTCGGAACCAATACACATAGAAAAAGGCCAGTACACATTCCTCCACTTCATCTAAGTCCTCAAGATTATATTTAACAATATTGAGGACCTCCTCCCAGTACAAGCTAAATTCGGGTTCATCCCTCTTGTTCTAAAAAAAAGGTCAGGCACCCTCTACTGATCTGACCTTGAAGAAATAATTCTTAAAGTCATGAAATGAATCGTCAAAAATAGATAGCACTTTCCTCCCCTGGATAGCCCAGAAATAAATCTAGTGTTACTTTTTAGAACTAAATGGTTTCGTAAGTTGAAAAAGGTCAAAAAAAAAATCTTGGAGGACAACAGAAGATTGAACCCCCAACTAACAAGATGATAAACTTTCATGAAATTCCAAGAGTTAGAGTGAAATTGAGAAAGGGAAACTCTATAGATACAAAGGATTTCTAACTCAAAGTCATAAAAGGGAAGACTCACTCCCAACCTGGTGAAAAGGCATTCATACATGAAAACAAAATGGTGCTCCGACTTGTCAAGTCGAGAAAAGCAAATTCTATCCTCAGGGTCAGGGACCATTATCTCGTACTTTTCCTCGTCTTTCCTTCCCCTACAAAGCCTATGTTGCCTACGAAAAGTCTCTATATACTCATTATGAACATCGAAGACAGAAGAGAGAACAATAACATCTAACCAATCTAAGTCAGATGGGACTTTGATAGAAATGCTGAAAATTACAGAACGATACATAAAGGATTATACCTACAAAACAAAAAAAAAGTAGTCACTACAACAACATGACACACAAAAGAGGTCAAACCATCTTTAAGAATAGGACATTCATCACGTTTTACTAAGAATATGAAATGGAACTATTACTCAAACCGAAAATGACACCATTTAGAAGTAAGATAAAAGCCCAAATATTCAATAAACAAAGTCACAAACAAATTCACAAATTCAGATTCTTTCAAAATTTTACAAAAACTTTCCATCAAATTCTACAAATTCTCAACAGTGAGAAGATTCATAATAACCAAGGAAATAAGCAAGGATAAGAAAAGAAAGAACTTTTTCTTTGCAAGCAATTAGTAAGAGCCCACATTTGCAGAAAAACGGTCTCTCACAACAACATAAAAAACATCAACCAAACAAGAAAAACCAACCTTGATAAAAGAAGAAGTAGCTGTAATAGGTCACAATCCCCAAATGTCTATCAAACTCCAAGATTGAGAAATCTGGGAAGAAGGTTGAACAGAAATAGAATCAAAATAAAAAGGACGAAAGATTAAGAGAAGACAAAGTAGAGTACAGAAAATGAAGCAAAAAGAGGAAAGAGAAAGTGATTATGCTTATATATAGTCACTGGGGGTAAAATAGTAAAATTATTCCTCATTTAATAACACGCACAGTTACCAAGATAACTAAAAAAACGTACAAACGGTTATGAAAAGACGTAACGATTCAGATTCAAAAAATGTCGAGCACCCAACCTGGCACCAAGAAAGGCGGTGTACCCGGCGTAATATGATGAAGACCATCATCAATCAAGACCAACTTGGAGATGTTTAAACCCGAACCCATGAAACTCTGTCTCAAGCAGGAGCACTGTTTATACCCTTATCCAATACACAGTCAAACCCAAAGTGAATAAAGTCTAATCTTCAGGTATTAATCAGGTCAACACCAACCCGACCTCATGAAGGTCGATTATATCGACATCAAATTCGACATTACTTATCCGAATAAGTAACTAATTCCTATAATTTTTCCTACTCATCTAGAAAAAAGATCTTAACAACCTCCCTAACAAAAAGAAACGACTATCTACCATCAAAGGTAGAACAACTTTAAAAGACAGTTATCGGCTCTATATCTACACTTAGAAATACTCTGACATCTTCAGATATAATTCAAACCCAATCTACTAAAAACTTGTCCAAAATATTTGCTAACTTAAGTATCGGAATTCCTTATAAGTACCACCCTCACCTCCTCATGAAAAATTCGGACGGCTTCATTTCTGCAAGAGAAAATGTTAGACCTTTCAGTAAAAAGCGTTTGGACCTCATGTTCAAACTCAGTTCATTTATTTTAAATAACTCTCATAACAGTTATAAATTTAAAAGTGAAATTAATCAAATTTCTACATAAATTTTATATTTATAATATACGTGACTATTATTTTCAAAGTGATAACTGATCATTATTTCTAATAATATTCTTTACATTAATGAAATAATCTCATTTACTACTCTTAAGTTGGTCAAAATAAAATAATTTGAAACATCTCGTGTCATTTTGCAAAAGTTTGTCAAATCAATATATATTGGATTATATGTATATTCTATATTATATTCTTAGAAAAGAAAAGAGCATACAATTTAATTTTTTTTATATAGGCTATAAATATTGAAAACCTCAAAGCATATAGATATAAAATTTGAAATTTCTTTTAGAAAAACTGAAAACTGAAAACATCACACTCAAGTAATACAAGTAAATGAATAAATAAGAAATAAATAATAAAAAAGTAATTAAATATTTTAAGCTTTATTTTGAATTTAAAAAAAGCCCACTTTATTTTAATATATTCAAAAGCTCTAAGAATCATCAAGACTATGTTTAGTAAATATCTTAATAAAATAATATAAAAATAAGGTTTCAAAATAAGACAAAAGAAAAGAGTGTTCTTATCCCATTATTTATTTATTTTTAATTTGTTTGTTTATGTATTTCTCTCATATTTTAGATATATTTTATCTCTTAATTTTTATATTTTATCTAAAAATAATTATTAAAGGAGATTTTAATAAAAATAATAAAAAAGTATTGAGTTGGCATTAAATGAATATCACGCCAATTAAGATAACATGTAGATTTGTCTTATAAACTCAATTACATATTTAAAATTTTATTAACGATTTGATNTATTATTATTATTTTAGTCCACAACTATTCTTTCTATGTAGAAAATGCATGCCATGTCCGTCCAAAATCAGGGTAAGCCAAAGATAAAGACGCCTTTGTAACTTAGCTTTATTTTAAGCTTTTCTATGCAAAAAGAAATTCAAAAGCGAGACACGTACTATCATTTTTTGTTGACTATTCTAACTACCATTTAAAATAAGGTATTTGTTATGATATCTGAGAATTTAGTATTTAATTATTAAAAAATATTAAATAGTTAATATTTAATTTAAAAATATAAAAATTAATAAATTTTAAATATTTAAAATTTGGTATAAAAGATAAATTCGACAAAAATTCGATACCAAATAATAAGTGCATAGAATTGGCTTTGAAATAAATCACATCTATTGATATTAATTTTAATATGAGAGATAACGTTAGTGTAATACGTTAATATTGGGTTAGAATAATGTAATACAGTAGTATAAGATGAATATCAGTAATCATAGAGTTGACATTTATTTTTTTCTGGTCTACAAGAAAAAAATCATCATTAACAATCTTTAAAGAGAAGTTAAAATCAAAATTATTATTTACAATTTTTTTGAAAGTTTTTACCTTTCAGTCAATTAAAATCGTTACTAACATTTTCTTTTTAAAAATTCTAAAATTTTAGAAAATTAAAGTCGTTATTAACGTTTTTTTAGCAATTATTTCATATTAACAAAACTCACCAACAAATCCTAATATTTTGATAAATTTCACGTGAGAATCCAATATTAAAAAAATGTGGTTGTAAATAAATTGGATTATATGAACAATCTTTTAGCTATTTGGTTTAAACAAAAAATAAAATATGAAGGTGGTTGAAGTAATTTAAGATGAAGCTCCAAAACCGTGTGGGCAATTCAAGGAATTTAAGAAGGTTTTCTTGCTTCTTCTTTATTTATTTATTTATTTTCCCTGGTCAGTGTGAAGCCTAGAATTCAATATTGAAGAAGAGAATACTTATATATGTTGGAAAAAGAATGTACCTAACGTTTGCATATAGATATGTGGACATGAGGGAACACTTGGTTTTGAGTAGTGAATGAGACATAAGACATGTCCCAACTAACATAAAATACATAACATTATCAAGAATGGGGCCCCACCAAGATTTGAATAAACCTTTTTTATTGAAAATGTTAGACAATGTTAAATTTCTTATAAATTATTTTAATTTCTCTTTTAACTCTTTGATCTATTAGAAAATTATAGCATTTTATATTATCTCTAATATTTTCTAAAACAATTGAATAATGTTCCAATTTTTTCTATTGTTACATTGGT
>NC_029775.3:101757208-101758202 GCF_000817695.3 Arachis duranensis
GGATATGTCGAATTGCTTTAAATGAGTGAGTAGATATTTTATCCAAAAATTAAGCCCCTAAAAATGAAACTTAATAGGTTGAGATTTTTTTTTAACCCATAAAAAAATAGCCCTCCAATTTAAAGACACATTTTTTTGTCTGAAAAACAAAAAGTCCATTTCTTGTATTTTCTAAAATTAAAAATAAAAAGTTCATCTTAATTTCTTTTCTTTATCTCTTATCTAATACAATCTTAATTACTATTGAGTATAGAGTTAAGATGAAGAGACAATTAAAAGATAAAAGACATGAAATTTGGAAAATTGACCTTGATGTAATACAAAATTGTAATGTAAACCCTTCCACACGTTTTAAAAAGTGACCCCATTTTCAAGCAGCCCTAAAGTTATTAGTATAAGCTTGCTTTAGATATTTGAATTGATTGATACATGTTACATTATAGTGGGAGTGAGCATTGTTGCTTTCTTATTTCAAAAGCCTATAGTATACATGACTCAGCTTTCTTTTCACATTACCATGCTCTCTTTAATTTGTTTTTATTTTCTATCTTTATGATATGAAACTCATATGGAGTGTGGTAGTTAAGTGAATTCTATCATGAACAGCTTTCTCGCTTTTTTTTTTTATATGGTGTCTAAACTCATACCATGTGTTCATATAGAGAGACCAAATATGAATGAATGATTGAGAGGACTAATTTCATTATGATTTTTTAGAATTTTGATTTTTTGTTTTTTAAAAAATAGAAGAGAACACTACTAATAATGAAATTAGCCAAATGGACAGATCACAGAAATACATTAACTCTAGTCTCTAAATCTTAAGAAAGAAAATGGATATCGATCGTTTATGCTAAATTATAAATTGAGAAGAAGTATAATATTTAATCAACTTGGATTGGTACATGGTCAGCTCATTCGTCCGTTTAAATAAGTGTTGGGAGTTCGAATTTTACTTTGGGCATACAGCAATCCATTAGCACCGTGGAGAACA
>NC_029775.3:101758236-101780982 GCF_000817695.3 Arachis duranensis
TGGAGAACAAAAAAAAAAAATAATAATATTTAATTATAGAAAAAAATAAAAATATAGAGATAAATTTTAATTTTTTTCTTAATAAAAATATTAGAAATTCGTCTACTTATACTATTATCAACTAATTTTTTTTATACTCTATTACGAATTAAATGTATCACATCACAATTAACTCATCAAAACACAAGTAAATCAAACTAAAAAAAGTTGATTTAATCGATTTAGAAACTGAATAAATGGCATCGAGGACCAAAAAGTTTAAAAGAGTACTTGAATCAGCTTCCATGATATTGTGATTTATAATCATGGGCTCTCTTGTGTCTCACTAATGGAGGAGGGAGCTTTTAGTGAGGCTCTTCAAGAAAGGAAATATGGGAGTATCCTCCTTTTTAAGTCCTTCAACTTCTGGATAATGGAGTACAAGTTGAACCAGGGTTCTCTTGATGGTAAAGTTATTTAAGAAACACTTGTGTTGCATTTAATTTTGAGAATAAAATAAAATAAAATATTAAAAATAAAATACTAAAAATAGAAATATAAAAATTAATATTTTTATATTTTATTTGGTGATAAATTAAAATAAAATATAAAAATTTAATTTATTTGTCTTTTTGTGTTATTTTTATTAAAAAATATAAAATATACTATTTAATATTTTTATTTATATTTTATTTATTAAATATTATTTTATATTTTTGTATTTTATTTTAGTATCCCATATTTATAAATAAATAGAGTCTTACTGTCTTAAAATGTAAATATACACTTGGTGGGAGAGAACTGAATCAAGTACAGTCAATATGAATTTCTTTGACTTCACAGGAAAAGTTTTGTATTTTATGGTGTCCGGAGCGTCTTCTAGATTATTAAAAAATAGTTTAACTACGCAATAAAAGTTTTGTATTGTTTAAAGTGGAATAAAATCTAGATGTGAGTGAATTTGAAGGTGATCGAGAAAAAAAAAAGTTTAAAAAAATTGTTGAAGCTAATTATTAAAAAAAAATAGTTCCTAAATGTTAGAATAAACGGGAATAATTGATTTTTCTATATTTTCTTGTTATTATTGCATATATCTAAGAAATTAAAAAATAAAATAATAATTACTTTAAAGCTTTTTTTTAAGTCAAATAATTTTATTCATATAATAAAAAAAACATATAAATGTTTATATATAGAATAAAATAAAAGAAATTGAAAATTTTTAACGCTCTATTATAAAAGTAACATCATATAATAAACTAATAAGAGAAATAAAAAATAGTAAAGTTCTCATCAATTAGGAATTAAAATTTTGTTAAAACTCCTTTTGCAACTTTAAAGCCGACGCCATTATCTCTTCCATACTAGTTGATATATTATCAAAGATTAACCTGTTTCTAGCTTTCCATAAGAACCATAATCTCTGGGCAAAATTCAACGGAGAATGTGAGAACTCATAAGCCACACGGTACCTAATATTTACTTCATACAAACCACTTTTATTAAGGGCCTAATAAATATTATCTTCTCCGCCCCCAATTGTTGTTGCTAGCATATGCTGACTACTGTCTTCGAAAAAAATGCTTCTAATTAGAGTTTGATTCCATAGATCATTATAAAGTATTAAGTCCTTGACTATCAATAGTGGTTGATTTTGTAAATTGAAAGCTTCAGATAGAGGGACAACACAAGGATGTGGAAGAACAAGCCAGTAATCACTGAAGATTTGGATACTGAACCTATCATCAACTCGCCAAGCCACCCATTTTTTAACAACCTTATACCCTTCCAATATGCTACGCCACTCCTAAGAAGGGATTGCTCAGACTTATGCATTCATTATAGAATTGTATCGAAAATATTTATCTTTGAGGAGTCTAGATAGGAGTGATTGTGGTTGAGAGACAACTTTTTAACATTATTTTACTAATAGCGCCAAATTCTGAGCCCCTAGGTCTTTGAAACCTAGTCCACCTTCTAATTTCGGTCTTGTCATAGTATCCCAACTAACTCATGCTATTTTTCGCTCCATACCTTTTTGACCCACCAAAATTGGAAGAGTATGTTGTGAATCTCCCTAATTAAAGTTTTAGGAAGACGAAAACATGATAATGAATAAATTGAGATAGCCTCCCTAACAACTTTGATTAGAACATGCTTGCCTGCGGAGGAGAGAAGTTTCCTTTTTCACCCTTGAACTCACTTCCTCACCTTGTCCTTGATTTTTTCGAAGGTGATTTTTTTTTTTGGATTGTATGTAGATGGAAGACCCAAATATTTATCCTGTGCACCAATATGAACAATTTCCAATTTTTGAGCCAGTAGTAATCAAGTAGGAAGAGGAGTATTATTACTAAAGAATAAAGTTGATTTATGCAAATTAACTTTTTTGTCACTGAATCCCTCATATAACTGAAGAAGACTGAGAATATTTTTATAATTATTTTCTGACGCTTTGTAAAAAAGAATTGAGTCATCCGCAAATAATAGATGATTAACAATAGGACATCTTCAGTTGATTTGAATACCTTCAATGAGACTGTTTTGCTCTGCCTTGTTTAACAAAAAGGATAGTTCTTCTGCAACAAAAAAAGAAAAAAGTAGGGGAATAGAGGGTATCCTTGATGGATATTTCTATTTGGTTTAAAAAAACCAAAAGCTTGACCTTCAACAACGATAGAATAAGAAACTGTAGTCATTACCTCTTATATCCAACCAATCAACTTAGATTCAAATCCCAATTTCTCCAAAATTAACCAAAGGAATTCCCACTCAATACAATCATTTGCTCATATCCAATTTAACTGCCATTTCAGTCGATAGGTCACTCTTTTTTATTTTTAGATAGTGCATACATTCATGAGCGACTAGGACATTGTCTGAAATCAATCTACCCTTAATGAAGGCACTCAGATTAGGGCCGATTAGCGAAGTCATAAACTTTTATAGCCGATGGACTAATACTTTAGAAATAATCTTATACACAACTGAAGAAAGGCTGACGGGTCTAACCTGTGTCATATCCTTTGTGTCAGGAATCTTAGGAATGAGACAGATTTGTGTATGGTTGAAACTCTTGAGTAGTCTACCACTGACAAAGAAACTGCAGACAACCTTAAAAATATCCTCCCTTACTAAACTCCAATAGAATTGAAAGAATTTAGTTGTAAATCTATCATCACTAGGAGCACTCTGGGATGAACACTAAAAACTGCAAGTTTTACCTCACCAAAATTGACTGGTCTAATTAATTTTCTGTTCATGGTTGCTGAAACTTTGGTTTCAAAATCTTTGAATGCATGTGCCGGATTAGTTTGGTCAATCGATGTGAAAATATCCTTGAAGTATGACTCAGCTACTTGTGCAATATCCTCACGGGTGATAGCATACATACCATCATTCTTTTCCAGTTTCCAAATTTTATTTTTTTTGGATTCTGGATTGGAATGATTGGTGAAAGAATCCTGTATTTCTGTCCCCTTCTTTTAGCCACTTTACACGAGATTTCTCCCTTCAGCATCCTCAAGTTTATTTTCCAAGACTTCAATCTATTTTGCCCCCTGTAATACCATTCTCTCTGAGGATTTCAAGTTGATGTGAGTTCACTATTGTCCTTCTTTGAGTTAAATTTATTCTGTTGCTACCATTGAACAATACGGTACTTATAATGCTTCAATTTTTTAGCCAAAACAAACATTGTTGAACCAACCACCTGTTCCTTTCAAGTTTTGGTGATAATTATCCTAATTTTTTCTAAATACTACAACATTTTAGGTCTATGGCCACGGTTTTTTTGGTCATAGTTTGTGGTCACGGTTTTTTACCGTGACAAAAAAAACTATGGTCACGATTTTTAGAAAAAGGGTGACCATAGAGTACCTATAGTCACGGTTTTTTAAAAAATTGTGGCCTAAAAAGGTCTATGGTCACAGTTTTTTGTGGTGATCTAAAAGAGTCTATGGTCACGGTTTTTTACAGTGACCAAAAAGGGTCTATGGTCATGGTTTTTTAAAAAAGGGTGACCTAAAAGGGTCTATGGTCATGGTTTTTGGGGGTGACCTAAAGTGGTCTATGGTCACGGTTTTGGGAGTGGCCTAAAAGGGTCTATGGTCTCGATTTTTTACAGTGACAAAAAAGGGTCTATGGTTATGGTTTTTCAAAAAACGGTGACATAAAAGGGTCTATGGTCACGGTTTTGGGAGGTGACCTAAAGTGGTCTATGGTCATGGTTTTGGGAGGTGACGTAAAAGGGTTTATGGTCACGATTTTGGTGAGTAGCCTAAAAGGGTCTATGGTCATGGTTTTTTGAAAGGGTGACCTAAAAGGGTCTATGGTCACGATTTCGGAGAGTGACCTAAAGGTATCTATGGTCACGGTTTTGGGGGATGACCTAAAAGGATCTATGGTCACGATTTCTTAAAAAAGGGTGACCATAGAGTACCCTGTCCAAAACGGTGTCGTTTTTCATCCTTTTAAAAATCCACATTTTTTTACCTAGAACGACGTCGTTCAAACACACCCCCCAACAAAAATCCCTCATCCCCCCAAATTTTCCCATTCCCTCGTAAGTTCCCCCCAAATTTTCCCAATCCCTCAGCTCGTAAGTTCTAAAGTTAGGGTTAAAAATAATAAAAGAACTCGGCAAGCCTTCTTTTCTGCCCAGCCATGCACCATTTTGCCCTCTCTCGTCATGCAAAATCCAGTCGCCGGTCACCAGCTTCGAAGCCCACCGTCCGTCGTTGTCTTGCTCCAACCCGTGAAGTTGGGCATCAGTCCCGCTTTGCCCACCGTCCATCATTGGCATCTGTTGGATCATCCCTGGAGCTTGTCTCGAAGCCTCAAACCCATCGCCATTCGTGTCATCGTTGTGGAAGCCTCAAACCTCTCTCCAAATCCGCAAATCGCTAGGGGCCTAGTGTACAAAGCCCTTAAAGCTCTTCGTGTCAGCATTCACTCACTCCATTGAGTATTCTAAGTAAGTTTCTTTCTTTTTTTCTTCAATTTAATTAGTTTAGTTTTTACAATTAGCTAAGTTTTTTCAATTTGATCTCATAATTTCAATTCTAATGAGCATTGATCTGCATTCGGAGAGTCCCTTTAGGGTTGCTCTTTAGATATATATTGTATCCTATAATTCTAATTGAAAGTGTACTAATACATATAGGGATACTCTATAACCGAAGCATAAATGGAATACAAGTTTGACTTTTAACTTTCAACTTTTAAGGCTTGTAATTTGTTCATTTATTAGCTAGAGGCATATACTTGTAATCTATTGTAGCACGCTATTGCTGCTACTTCTTCTATTAATATGTCTAGTTATTTTAGAAGAATATTATGTATGATGCATTTATGCTTGTCTCTCCTTACATTCTCCTTTTAAATGCGGCTGGTTTTTATAATTTTAGTATATAAGTTTTCTAATTTGCTAATTTAGTACTTCATTCTATTTAGGATAATGTAATTGTTTAATATTTTTCATGTGAAATGTGTGTCTTGGTATCGTCTACTTTATTCTTACTGTTTCAAATGAATGCTATGCTGCAGATGTTTGGTGAAAAAACTTTTGAGAAATATGAAAAAAGTTTAATTTCTTTTACAATCAGGGCATGTCTTCTAGTTTAGGATGCTTTGGGTGGGAGTGACAGAAAAAGTTACTAGTTAATCCGGGAGAATTTGGATATTGTGAGAGTTAAATAATTTGCATAAATTTGTGGATCATGTATTTTTTATCATCTACAGTATAAAAAAAATATAGTAAATGTCTATTAAAAGAGATAAGAAATTTTGAGTTTGGC
This sequence comes from Arachis duranensis, assembly GCF_000817695.3. Taxonomy (NCBI): domain Eukaryota; kingdom Viridiplantae; phylum Streptophyta; class Magnoliopsida; order Fabales; family Fabaceae; genus Arachis; species Arachis duranensis. Next base: position 101,764,014 of record NC_029775.3, read on the forward strand.
TATTTATTTTTCTTAGAATTTATATTCGATCAATCACACTATTGGGATTGTAATTATTAGTAGAGCAATTATTAATTGATAGGCTGTAATTAATAGTGCTTATTTATGTTAATAATTAATGAAACTATTTGACAATTAAAGAGAAATAGAATTGACCTCCCTTTTAAAGAATCTAAAAGAAAAAAGAAGCATATAAAATATTAGAAAATGCTAACTTGACAAGGATTATGTATTCATTCACTGAGTAATGCAAGTAATAAAAGCTTATGACTATTCAAGCTATTAGTATATATGTTGGTGGCCTTTAACCGAATTTTGAGTTTTGACCTTTAACTGAATTTTAATTTTATTTAGATTTCTGGTGGCTTTTAAAGATTATGCCTGCTGCTACAACTGCGAGAATTTTTTTATGGACCCAGTAGCTGAATTGCTTAACTAGGTTGGTATTTATTTAAAAAGTTTTGTTTATTAAACTTTTATCTTTTTATTTTGTGTGGATATAATTTTAATTTTAAGATTACATCTCTTACTCTTAAAGTTTATTACTTATATTTGGTTCGAAAGCTTCCTTTTATAACCGTAGAAGTATTTTAACAAAAACTGGTATCTTAAAGTCTGTTTTTAAAGAATTTCAAATAAAACCTTTCAAATGTAAACACTAATATATTCCATGCATACAAATTCAAAAAGTTAAAAATCTTTTTAAGTTCTTTATTTTAAATATTAAAATAAAAATAAAAAACACGATTTAACTCCCTTAGTTTCTTGTTGATGCATTTTTTTCTAGTTTAGACATCTCGCGCGAACGAGAGGATCATTTTCGCTTATATTAGCAACTTTAATGTTTCTTAGCATAAGTGTAAAGAGAGATAGATAGATTATTAGGGATAAGCGATTGTATCATCCGAGTTAGTTACAACTCATAAACGGTGTCCTCTCTCAATTGACACAACTTGTATTCACATTTACAATAATACATGTTCATTCATATATATATGGTTCCCTATAAATTAAATATGTTTTCTCAAAACCTTGTAACAGCTAAATATTAATAATTGAGATTGATATTTTGTGCTATATATGTTAACTAGCATTTATTTTTCATACTTATCAGTTACCACTAGCTAGATAATAAGAGAATATACTATGGGGTCAAACACCTAATAAAGAGATTATGGTGTACTTTGATCAACGACATTCTTATTAGTTGGTACACCTAGGTATCACTTAGGAAGCTTCCAAAAGTACAGTTCCCTTCTAATTTGCCTATACTTATGAGTTTCTTAATGTTTGGTTTCTTTGATTTTTGAGTAAATACTTAAATTGATATGTCTCTTAACAGTGGAGCCACGTTACAAGAAAGGGGGTAATGACTTCTTCAAAATTAATAATTTGCACGTATAAATTTTTAATTTTTCAGTTTGGTTCCTTTTAATTTTTTAATTTTTCTTTTTTATTAATTTATATTTTTTATGTTAGTCTCTCCTAAAAAAATTTCTAACTCCACCCTTGGTCTCTAACAAATAAAAAATTCAAATCCAACTAATAATGTTTTGTTATATATCGTGTATTTTATACATTTGCTCTAAGATTTTCACAACATACTCGAGAGATGGTTGGAAATTTGACATGCTATTCAATTGGTAAGGAGTTTTTCTACAAACGATTCCATCCCTATTTTTTTTCCCTATCTCTAACCTACTAATGTAAGTGAGTAGACTAAAGAACAGGTCAGTTTTTGTTAGTATAGAGAAGCCACCCAATAATCTCCGCCAGACGCGAGTAGTGTACCAAATGATGTGCGGCAAAACATTCCTCCTTCACTTGGATCGAACCATGTATCAAAGGATATGAATGTAAGTACTATTCAAAATTAGTAGTTCAATTAATAGTATGCTTTTGGTAAATGATATATCATGAATTTGAGTTAACGTTAAGGTTTTAGGATTGTGAATCATTTATATTTATACATGAAAACTGGCTGTAAAAGTGAAACAAACATATGCACAAAACAAAACTAGGCCTTTCATAGTGAAAACAATTGCTTGGCCTCTCAATTTGTGATGTACATGGATGTCTCACAAGTCATGTATTTTTTTTTTTTGAAAAGTGCAGATGTTATGTTTAAGTGCTGAAAAAATTTAATCAAGAATTTTCATTCACCTTCCAATTTCTATGTTCTTCAATTCAAATCATATTTCTTATGTTTCTTAATTTGTTCACTTATTATACTACTAGTAACTTAGTTTCAATAACAGCAGCTTACTTGCTAACTGAATGCAAAATCAAGTAAGAAAAAAAGTTTAAAATTCTTTTATTTTATCTTTCCTCTGTATTAATAATGGAAATCAGTTATTTTTTATTATTTATTTATTTTGACCAATGAAGAAACTCAACGAGTTACTGCACCAAGTATAACTTGCAAATTTCCAAAAGTAAGAAACTAAATAAGCATAGCTTATCTTATAGCCTTATTTTGCTGCATATGTACTGCATCACCAAAAATATTTTTGCTCTATTCTAACATGTTTATTTATTTTACTAGCAGGAAGACATAATGTGATGAAAAAAATATGTTCCATACAAATATGACATGGGATGGGTCTTACAATGACTTTAGTTATGTAAATGTAATATTTTGATGTGTTCTATACTTTTTGAGGTATTACATGTAATTGGATAAATTACACTCTATTTGATTTGTGTTGTTTAGAGTAAAAATTAAACATATCTATCTTATAATGAAACTTTTATGATTTAGATTTCTTGAGTTTCTTATTTTTAGATTTATTTTGTGATTATCATCATTTTGGGATGTGATTATAATTTAAAAAAAATTAAATCTCATAAACAACAACAGGCTATAGTTATCGTTTTAAAATAGGGTGACCATAGATAAGTAGATAATCTATGGTCACAGTTTTAAAGAGGGGTGATCATAAAGGCTATGGCCACGGTTTTAAGGAGGAGTGACCATAGAGGCTATTGTCACGGCAAAAATAGTAACCATAGATAAGGCTATGGTCATGGTTTTAAGGTGGGGTGACCATAGATGTTATGGCCACGGTGAAAACCTTGACTATAGATAAGGCTATGGTCACGGTTTTAAGGTGGGGTGACCATAGAAACTATGGCCACGACAAAAACCGTGACCATAGATAAGGCTATGGTCGCGGTTTTTACGCGTGACCATAGATTAACCTATAGTCACGGTGGAAAACCGTGGCCTAAAGTGTCAGAATTTAAAAATTGTAATCGTGATCATAGAAATTCTTCTGGAAACAGGGGCGCTGTAATCGGAGTCACGGAGACGATGGCATAGACGGTGATGGAGATGGAGATAGACGAAGGCATGAGAGATAGAAGAGATCTAACGGTGTTGTTGAGCGGTGGTGAACAACAGCAAACAGTGATAGTGGGAGAAATTCAGATTTGAGAGGTTGGGTGTTCAGGAGTCTGACTTAGAATAAAAGACAATAACTAGTGTTTTGGGAAGAGAACACTGATGAAAAAGATAAGAGGTTTTTCATTTTAATTTTGTATTAATTTTAATCAACAAAAATACTTAATCATAGTTAATCATATATGATTAAAATATATATGTATTCGTATTTGTATACAAATAATATTTAATATACTTTTAAAATACATTAAATTTTAAGTTTTTAAAATTATTTAATTATTAATTGATTAGGATTAATAATACCACATGTCTATATTGTATTGATCTACATATACAGAATATAAATTTTATCACAAATATTGGAGTATGAGAACAATCACCTTTAATTTAATATTCAACCGATAAATTAAATTAGTGGCACAATTAATTGCACAACTTCATCTATCACATTCGCACGTTGTATATATTGATTTCAAATAATTTAACAGTATTATAGATAGATATAAATAGACAAATAAATAGTTCAATTAAAAGGGAAAAAAATAGAAAAACTGTTGAACAAAGTTGACAATAGGCCCTTCTAAAACAAATAACCAATTAAAAATTATCACATCTTAGTGGACAGAATTTGACCTCAGTAATTATTTATTTTTTACTTTTTATATTTAAGATGTATAATAAAAATGTAAAATAAAAAAGTAAATATTTTATACATTGTATATTTTAATGAATAAAATATTTAATTAATTTAAATAAAAAAATCTTATGTATGATCAATATTACATTAGTGTTCGGAGGTCTTAGACCAAACGGATTGGGTACGGAGTTCATTAGAGTAGAGAGGTTACGGGGGACTGATCTTGGATGGATTTTGGTATGGAGGCTCTTCCAAGTCGTCGAGTTAAGGAAGTGGTGGAGCCACCTGCAAGGATTCCAACGCTCAAGTTAGTATCCGTATAAAAGGCGGCTATTAGGGTTAGGGTAGGTGACGTGCCTCTGAGGAGGGGTAGGACCTTCCTCTTATATACTCTGTGCATGAGTGGGCCCCACACGGACAAACCCTCTTTCTTGGAAGCTTCCTTTCAGCTGTCCAGGCGCCTTGTGAAAAGGGAGGTGGGAGCTTTGCCGGTCGAAGGACCCGTCGGGTTGGCGCTTTGATACCCGGACCCATCTCGCTAGTGGGTCGGGTCAAAACAATTAGTTAGATAACCAGACAGAGACTTTGTATATTCTGTAATTCATTAGTAACTATTTTAATTTTTTTTATTTTTATTTTTATCATACTCTAGTGAAGATTTAAATGGGCTAGCGTTTGGCTTGAACTAATTTCTTGTGTATTTCTTAATGAAAAATTAAACCAGCATGCATTAATTATTGGGTAAAGTATTATATTAATCCCTAACGTTTGAGTCAAATATTAATTTGGTCTCTAACATTTTAAATGTCTTATTTCAATCTTAAAAAATTTTAAATAAATTCGGCATTGTCCTATCGTTAAATTTGACTCAAATAATTAACAAAAAAATTTTACATTAGTGATAATTGGTGGATTAATTTTATTTACGAAATCGAACGTTATATTGCTCTTAGATATATTAATTATTCGTGTCAAATTTAACTGTGAAACCACATTAAACCCGTTTAAAACTTTTTAGAACTGAAGTGGGACATTTGAAATGTTAGGAGATAAATTAGAATTTGACCCACACATTGGGACAAAAATATTACTTTGCGCAATAAATTTAGGTTTAATTATTCCGTCGGTCTCTATAATTTTACCGAATTTTTAATTAAATTCCAATTTTTTTAATTAAATTCTCTTATAACATATCAGATTTTATAATTAAGTCCCTACCTGATAAAAACATTGGAATTAACAGCATATTCCATTAAACAAAATAGAATATTCAAACAAATGTTAAGCAAATTCATTTTGTTTAACAAAATATTCTGTTAATTTTAATGTTTTTATCATGGTAGGGACTTAATTACAATATTTGATATAGGACAAGGACCCAATTAAAAAGAAAAAAATATATAAAGAGCTACTTGAAAATCCAATAAAACTAAAGATCGACAGAATAATTAGACCTTAAATTTAACCACAAAATTTACTGTTACATATTTTTTTATTCCTCAAAAAACAATGTTATATACAAATTAAAGTGTTATTATGCATATAAAAGATTTTTTTAATATTTTTATTTTTAGTATTTATCCACTATTGATATTTTATATTTATAATGTAAAATCTTATTTTAGAATCATATTTTAGTTTATTGTTAACAATTTTTGTCTAAGATTAAATGATTGTTTCATGATATTTTAAAAATATTAGACAAATTAACCTATAGTAACATAAAAGAATAAGTTTGTAACACCCTAATATTCAAATCTTTATGCTCGAGCCATAAGTCAATGATATTACGGTGGTACGACTCTCATGTGGATCTTTAATATATAAATATAAGTAAAATTGAAAGGAGTATTAATCGAGGAACCTAAAAAGAGTAAAATAAAATCGCGAAGACGTATCACTCACGTGTCGACAACAAAAGATAAACCGTGAAGTCAAAAGCGATATACGAATAAAGGCATAAAGAAGATTAAGAGATAGACAACAGATATATACATATATATATACATATATATATATATATGTATATATATATATGTATATATATATATATGTATATATATATGTATATATATAACATAAGTAAATAGCCACTAGTCGCGACCCGCGAAGTTTAGGTCGGCTATGGTACAGTATGAAAGTAGATGACAACAATATAGCCTAATCCCTCCCAAAAGAAACATAAGAGCCTCTATAGGCAAGTTCAAAAGAGTCCAATACATAATAGAAGTTCTTCAAAATAAAGGTGAAGAGATTCTAGGCAAAATATAAAGTAGAGGACATAAAGATCTTCACCATCTCTCAGATGTACCACAGCTCACTGTTGAGCACCTGGACCTGTATCTGAAAAACAAGAGATATATACGGAATGAGAACCCCCGACTCATGGGTTTCCAGTACGATAAAAGTGTCAAATAAATACAATACATTGTAATAACAACTCACTAAGCATCCTAAACTTCCTTTCACCAAACATTCACCCTATGTTCTCGCTAATCCATAAATAGGCAACTGTCATAAGGGATGCTACCTCTAAATCTTGTTCTTCATGCTTCTCAACTCTCTCTAACTCTCCAATGAATTAGAATCAGAGTCATAACAAAACTATCACCAGTTATTCTGTCTCAACAATTCTATATCAATACATCATATACTCACTTGGAGCAAATGAAATCACTTCACTGCGTCTACCCAGGAAGTCCAAATTAGCTCATTTAATAATTATCATCATTATTCAATTAGATCATTAACTCATCTCATCCAGAACAGCCCTCAGCGTCTACGGACACCGGCATGAGGGACCGTTCAGTTATACAAACACAAGCAATACAGACAAGTAATACACAATTAAAGTGCAAGTAGAACAAGTAACACATAATCGGGTAACATAGCATATATGATATAACAATCCAAAACAAATAGGCAAACCCAAACAATTCAAACATATGTAAATGATGTATGTCTACCCTATGGCTAATGATATCATCTGTCGGTTATATAGCCAACCCGACACGTCCTGGTAGCTAACCATTGGACAGAAACACCCATTGCGGAGCAAGTAGGTTTGAGCTACAACCCCCTTTCTACTACCCGCTCAACTCAGAGCCAATGAAATAACCACTATTGCGGCTACTACCCAGGGGGTGTTTAAAAGCTCAACCTGGAGCGAGTGGAATAACCACTATTGTCGCTACTATCCAAGCGTTACAATCTCTGATCTGGAGCAAGTGGGACGAACCACAACCCTTGCTACTGCCCAGGATCTCAAAACATACATTCATTCAGTTCAAAATCAATCATCATTGTTATCAAATCTCAAACATTAACCTAGAGCAAGCGGGATGAACCACCACCCTTGCTACTACCAAGGTATCACAAATACACATTTATTCATAATCACCCTTCAATATTATCAATTCTCAGACAAAGACCAAAAGCAAGTGGGACGAACCAAAACCCTCGCTACTACCCAGGTATCACAAATACATTCATTCAAAACTCCATAATTAAACTCATTTATCATAATCCTCCTTTCCCGTATCATACCCAGAGCAAGTGGACAACGCCATTGCCTACTACCCGGGGTCACACGTCACATTCAACATTTTCAATCATTATTCATTTAACACATTCATTCATTAATCATATATGCATCTCTGGCATACTCGCCACATATTTAATCTTCCTCAATCAATCATAATCATTTAATCATTAATCATCTATTTATACATACTCAGCCATAATTCAATGCTCATCACAGCTATCCGACTTATAACATACACAGCACTTGCACCATCACCCTCAATAATTCATACAATCACATTTAATCATCATTAATCATTGATTCTCACTTTTCTTCATCCACAAGTTACCACATGCCCTAGCTTCTTTTCATTACTAGGCATACTATAAGTATTGAGGACATAAAGGGTGAGATTAGAGACTTAGGAGTCTGGAATTTGGCCTTAAAAACTCAAAAATCAACTTTGGGATGAAACACAGGATCACGTGTGTGCGTCGCCCACGCGCACACGTGGAAGGCAAAAAGATACAGCGACGCATACGCGTCCCCCACGTGCACGCGTGGATAGGAGAAAAGCCAAGTGACGCATGTGCGTCAACCACGCGTACACGTCGGTGCGTTTTGTGCTCCAGGCACAAAACCAGCACAACTCAGGTACAACTCTCGGGAACTTTGGTTGGGTAACTAATTTAGCTCATCGACGCATATGCGTGGGTCATGCGCACGCGTAGATGGTGCATTTTCGAAAACAGGTGAGCGTTCTGCCAAAAATTTTACTAAGTTAAAATACTACAGAATTCACTATTTCAAACCCAAAACTTCCAACACACATAACTTCTTCTACAAAACTCCTTTTTATACCATTTCTAAACCGTTGGAAAGATCGTTCAATAAACTTTCATAAAAATTCAATTTTGAAGGATTTCAAACTCTGTGGACCGAGATACGGCCCGCCAAAGTTGGTCAAAAAGTAGTTTTTGTTCAAACATAGAAATCACCAATTTTTCCAATATTCACAAGCCAAATTCATTTCCACTCATCCAAATGACCACAACCCGATCACATTTACATAATTACACTCAACCAAACCAAGCCTACTTCATCTACACAATTTCATCCAAAACTATCCACATTCCACACCTCAATTCCTCAAACCTTATTATTCAATAACCAAACCAGTTATTCACACATCCAATATCTAAATCCATCCAATATCTCATATAATCACACAATACATAAATCAACTTACCTTCCTTACCCCTTTCCGGCCTCCGGCCCAAAATTCACGGCCTCTGACCCAAATTCACAATTTAAATGCATAGTCCACAAAACAATATTCATTATTCAATTCATCGAATTCTCAACACACCATACATACAAATTCACATAATTCTCAATCCAATCATTAATTTACATTACATATCAACTATGCATATGAATACCAACCATTCACACAATCCAAACTTAATCCTAGGGGGCATCTAGCCTAGGAATTCTCATCACACCACACGGTACTTAAATGAAACTTAAACTGTACCTCTTGTAACCAAACCAATTGAGCTTCTTCTTTGGAAGTCTTCACCAACTCTTAGATTCAAGCCACACCAAAGCTCCACAAGCAACACCAACCTACCAATTATGCACCAAAATTACCAAATACACTAACATAACCAATTTCACATATATACATCAAGTTAGGACTCATGAAAATGATAAATCACAAGGATTTAAGTACTTCTTACCTTAGCCCATATAAAATAGGGATAGAACCCACTTAGAATGCATGTTAGAGTATCCCTAAACAACCAAAATCACAAGATTTTAACACTAACTATCCAAAAATATGTAACAGTGAGCAATTTCGAAAAATGGACAGAGATTAATGAAATACTCACCACAAAACTTAGATAGAATTATAGAGGAAGAGAAGAGCAATGCGTGGCCACAAACGGCTCGTCAATCGGAGTTCCAGATAAAAAGTTATGGTGATTTGAAGATCAAAGAGAGTTAGGGTTTTCTCTCTTTTTCTTCCCTTCTCAATTTAGTGCCTCACACCCTTTTTTTAGTGTAAAATAAGCTGAAATACTCATAACTAATATTTATATATGTTGGGTCTTGGGCCCACTTAGGCCTGGTTCACTTATTTTTGTTTGTTGGCCCAAAAACCTTTAAGATTAGCACTCTAAATCGCACCTTAAATATTTTTGCCTTTTCTAATTATAAATCCTAATTTCTTAGGCTTATTCACTTATAATTAATTTTCTCAGTTGCATTACCAGACAGATCTCAGCCGGTACTGTCGGCCAAAATTCCACTGCGCGTTTTTACGCGGAAAACTATGTTTTTCGACTCAGAAAAATTTACTGAATCCAAATATCATATAAATTATCAAATTTTGATTGCTCAATCTCCGAATCATATTCGCTCATATCTAGTTTATTATTTAATTAATTATAGTTTAACCGGATTTTACAAAGTTAATTTCTCACCTTTTAAAATTTAAACCATTTAATTTCTCAACTATGCTATTTTTAAAAAATTCAAACAATTTATTATTTTCTCAAACACACTTTCTAACAATTTCTATTTATCCCCTACTGACTAATATCATTTTTTCTCTAAAGAAATTATTCCCCTACAATAATTATGGCCTAGCACTTCCCCTGATTTTTCCTGCTTATTGTAAAGTCCCTGTACATTTTTCTAACGATGGTCACTTTATTCAATTTCTAATAATCAAAAATATTTAATAACAAAAAGTAATTAATTAAAAATAATTAAAATTTATTTTATTTAATATTTATTAATTATTAAATAAAATAAAATTTTATTATTTTTTATCTCTAATATTATCGATCAGGTTTAACAAATGGGTTTTAAGAATAAGAATAAAATTAGACACAATGATTTGTGATGGTATTTAGGTGTGTCTAAGCGTATTCGGGAAAGAATTTTTTTTTATTAAGACACGGTTAGACACTGCAGCCATGCGTATCAGACGAGTGTCGGTGAGTGTCGTACTCAAAATGTGTTCGACACGCAAATATAACAACTCAACAATGTATCTATGTTTCATAGGTAGTTAATAGTTTCACCAGCAATGTCATGTAGTAAACCAAAATATGAAAATAAATAGTTTTACAAATACAAAATATCAGTTAGTTACCAATGATTATTATGAAAATATTATATACATATACAATATATATTTGATTATAATTGTGAATAAATTTAGTTATATTGTATGTAATTATTGTTAGAAATATAACAATCACCTTTGTCATCTTTTTTTTATTAGTTTAAATTTAAAAAAAGTTATGATATAATATTAGAATTTCGATGACCTAAACATCTAAAATTCGATACTTGTTGACTCAAAAAAATTAACATAAGGCCAATTAAAAAAACTATGCAGAAAAATTTATTACAAACTCGAAAGAGACTCAAAAAATTCATGCAAATTCAAAAGAGATTTTTATAATTATGAGAGATATAACTATTTATGTGTCTCATCTTATCCACTTCAATTGCAGTTCAATAGTATCAGAAGACCAGCAAAAATTATCATTTTTTACCATTAGTTAGCCAGCATTAATATTTTTTTATATACAAATCCAAAAAAAGCCCAAACACAATAGAGATAATACTCAATTTGATTCCCAAATTTACACGTGAGTCTTAATTTAGTCTCAAAAATTTCAATTGCCTCTATTTAGTCCTAAACTTTGCGAACGTTACTTACCTTAGTCCGTGAAACAATTTTTGACGCACAGACATTAACGGAACGCCTGATATGGGCAGCTAGATGCCACCCTAGAATCTATAAAATGATGTCATTTTGGATTTAGGCTATTTGAGCACCAAAACAAAAATAACATTGTACAGGTTCGAAGGTGGCATCTGACTATCTATGTTAGTGCAAGTAAATGCTCAATCCGGTCCCTAACCATTTGGACAACGGACAAAGCGCCCCTTGAAGATGTGAAATTGACCCATCGGATGGGAGAAGGTGGAGTGATGACATATCAGTTTTTCCGTCACGTGGATATTGTCTTCCTCCAAATCGAGACCAATCGACCCTCCCAGTTTTAGAAATGGCATCGTCAAGGATGGATTGAATCTTCGTCTAATTAGGGTTCGAGTCTTTGTTGTAGCCACATTTTATGGATTATTATATGCAAGTCATGTCTGGGAAAGATGGTGGTTGCTACTCACGAAGCAAACTCGAGACAGGTGTCGATGCACAAAGCGAGGGTTCGAGTGCGTTGTTGGGCTCGACCGATAGCTTCCGGAAAGGTATGAATAGCAGGAAGAAAACATTTACAGCACCTACATGTAATTGCGAAACATATGCCATACTGTTTAAATCAAGCACCATAGATAATCTAAACAGACCCTTCTTCGGGTGCGCCTATTTTAAGGTAAACACATATTAAAGTAGGACATTCTTCAGATTCACTTTCTTTGTTTCTTTCTTTTTTTTCTTTTTTCTTGTCTTAGCAAGTTCATGTGTTGTTGTAGACCAGAATTTCTCACCGCAAATTCTTTGCTTGGATGGATGAATATGTGACATCTTTTCATGCTAAAGATATTACAAGTTCTAATAAATTGGTAAACCAATTTAAGAGATTGGAAGAGAAGTTGGAATCCATGGAGTTGTTGATGACAAAGGATAGAGCAGGGATGAAATCTAATAGCACTAAATGCAAGACTATTTCGACATTGTTGGTTGAAATTGTAGTAACACTGTCATTTTGGGTCTTATTCAATGGATTGTATGGTTGAAAAATTTGTTCTTAGTTTATAAGAACTAGGTTAGGATATCAAAACAAGGTTGTGTCATGGATATTTTCTGTTGAGAAATGTGTGAATTTATGTGTAATATGTATGTTTTGCAACCTTGAGAATGAAAATGAGTTGTTATTTTCTGCTATATTCAATGCATGGATACTAGCAACTTCATTATGATAAGTGATCCAAGTTGACAAAAGCAACAAAAAAAATAATATGGTAACATTATCAGAGTACTTGTAACCAAATTAGTAGTAAATAAGTGCATTTAAGGTGCTCAAAATACATAAAATGAGTCAACCAAAATACATAACCAGAATAATTATAGTAGAGGCGATGTCTAAGCCAATTCAATATTACTGCACAACATAAGTAAATTAAACCAAAATACAACTGAGCATTAAGTCAAATAGCATTAAGCCAAAACAAAACATGGGATCCCATGTATTACAAGAAGACCTTTCAAAAAGAGTATTTCATGGTGAAAAGGTTCATTAATCCTTCTTTGATAGATTTATGTCTGGGTTTGGAATAAACTTAAGTAGTCTTGATAAGGTTCGGTTGCCAGTTGCTGCTATTGTCTCCGTAAAATGGCTTCACCACTGATGTTAAGTTGTACACGATGAGATCTTGGGCCTTGAGTAGGGTTTGCATTAGATTGAGGTTGTGGAATGGTGGTATTTGCATGTTGCTGTATTACTGGTGGGGCTGGGGGCCTAGATATCGTTTGCTTTGGCCTAAACCTTATGCCAATGTTTGCCATTGCAACCTTAAGAACTTTAGATTGAATCACAGTGGACTGTTAACATGAAGACAACTAACAACTCAATACAGATAAGCACAAAATAGGTTTTAAATACACAATAATAAAAATGGTTGTTGTTACCTTTGACTGTAAGGCAGATTGTGAGACATTAATTTTTTTTGCCTCACCTATAGGCCTCTTTATCAATTTTATTTTTTGTTCTTCCTAGTCTTTTCCTATATAAATGCAAAATTGAGATTTAATACTGATCATGATAACATACACAACACAATAACTAAATCCACACAACATTATGTCCTTGCAAGCTAAAAGAATCCATTACCACTGAGTTGACCAAGGGTTCATCACTGACATCTGTAGTATCTATGTTTGCCTGACCTGAGCCTCCAACCTGAGCACCATTAAAATACCATAAATGTCTATCCCTTATCTTTCAGGATAGAAAGCACCCTAACCAATTTAAGTTCAGTACAAATAGATATCTAACCATTATAAGTATAGTATAATTTGGTCCATGAAATCACAAATATGTACCTATTCTGTTTTTTTATTTGCATTCAGCACCCCTGCAGCTTGCTGGTCTGGCACGACTAGTGAATATTCTAAAGAAAAAATAAACATTAGTTTTCTACAAAAAAAAGGTTTTCGAGCCTTTTGTTGATCGGACATAAAGTTCCATCCATGTGTCTTGTGATCACCTAAATCTTTTTCAAGGAGATTGATAAACCATATCCAATTTTCTGTATTTTCAGCTCTGGCCACTGCATACGCAATCACAAAAGAGTGATTATTGGCGTCTTGTGCAAGTTCACAAAGGAGCTGACCACCATAATAACCCTTTAAAAAAACAGCCATCTAGATCTATCAGCGGCCTATAACCAACTTTGAACCCAGTCTTACATGCCTCTGGACATATATAAATCCTCTTAAATAAAGGTGGAGAATGTAGAAGGAAAACAACTTCCATACTTGTAGTGTTCCCAGGATTACTCCAATGCAGCTCATATAATCCCTCAACTTTTCATACTGAGCCTTTTGTTACCAAGTACAGTCTCCTTGACAGCGTTAAAAGCTCTAGTTATCATTTTAGGATGTACTTGAACATTCAAATCCTGCTTCAGATGTTTCATGGCTTCTCTTGGACTCGAACTGGGTTGAGTTGCTAGGCGTTTAACCAACATGTCAGTGACCCACACCCTATCAGCCAAATTACTTCCATAATTCCTCCTACAAGTATGCTCGTCATGGAATATCTTAACCTCAAACGACAATATAGCGAAATTCTTAGCTACGTATATCAACCAAGGACATGTCTCTTCCACACACTTAGATTTGACCCCTTTTTTTCATTTTTGATGTACATCCAGTTCCTATTTTCCCACACAAAAATATCCTTCAAAGCTATCTTAAACCTCTCCATTGTTACAAATTGCATTCCCAGCTTAAACCTGACATTGCTATATTCATTGTCCTCGTTGAAACCAGAACCTGCAACAACCTTTTCATTCTCTGATGAGACAGGGGTATGAAACTCTTCAGAGGCATAATCATAAATGATTTTCTCTTCAGACTAACTTTTAACATTTGGGTCTCTGATATCTGCTCCTACTGGCCATGATTTAAGCCCATATACTCACTAGCCAGGCCACTACTAGAGCGAGGCTCAACTCCTGCACCAGGTCCGACTCCACTTGCACCTGACCCACTAAGTCTTGAACATTACTCCCTAAATTCTTTGTAGCTGACCCACTTGTCCTTGCTCCACTCTCCATAGCCTTCCTTAAAATATGTCACTTTCTCCTCTTTCCAACATACTTCTTTGAGGATTTTTGAGATGGCTTTTTTGGTGTAACAATTTTTTTCTTTCTAATCTCTCTGGATGATTCTAAATCACTACTCTCACTCTCATAGCTAGGTAGAGGTGACTTGTATGCTTCATCCTCTGTATTTTCATAACTATCATGTGAAAAGAAGAAGATTCTGTCTCTACAATTACATGTTCTACAATCATAGGTTTTTCACTAATAGAATGCTAAAAAAACACATAAAACTCCTTTGGATAATCATTGTTAAAGATGCAGTCACACATGTCATTAATCTCCTTGTTACTGTGCAATCCAAACTATATGTTAGAGTAGTTACAGTCCAACCAATACATTGTCTTGTACTCCAGATACCCTAAACTCTTAAACAGTTCTTCTATGTCTTTTTTATTCACAAAACCTACATCCATGGGAGAAAATCTTGTCACCTTCCCATCTCTGCAACGTAAAATTTCACTTCCATCTCTAATAAATCTGCTACCATGATGAAACATAGGCACAACAAAAACAGACATCTGTATTACATTAAAAAATGACATTATATACACTTCAAAATATCGACCAGCATAAATTTTGAAACTTTAACCCACAAAATTTAAACGCAATAAGGATAAAAATTTATGATTTTTTTGATCAAATATACTTGACTAAAACAAGTTTAAACTTTGCACATGCCCTACTTTGCCCTAATTTGCAATGAAATAATTATAGAATATTTAACCTTAACGAAATCGATTTCTCAATCAATACAATTTTTTTTTATCATAGCTTCCTATTACGGAATATGGCCTATCTGATGTTCTTCACTCATACTAAGTAAAACATGAAGAAAAAGAAAGAAGAAGAGAAATGCCACTCACCATGTCCGACTACTCTTGTAATGCAGTACCATCGTCGCAAACTCGTCGTCTCTGGAAGCTTACGAGTTCATACCTTAACTCGCATGTCGTCAATGTCAAATATAGTTTTTGAAGGGAATGAAGATGAAGGGTTTGTGGGGTTAGGGTAAAGCGTAAATGACAAAGGAGAATGGGAGCCAGTTTTACGGAAATTCAATCCAGCCTTGACGACGCCGTTTCTAAAATTGGGAGGATCAATTGGTCTCAATTTGAAGAAAGACAATATTCACGTGGCGAAGAAACTAACATGTCATCACTCCACTTTCTTCCATCCGATTGCAGGGTCTGCTATAAGCAGCTTCGTGTGTGGTTGGGGTTCGATGAGTCAATTTCATATTTTTAAGGGGCACTTTGTCCGTCGTCCAAATAGTTAGGGATCGGATTGAGCATTTACTCTTAATATTTGTGTGTCAAAAATTGTTCTAAAAACTAATGTGAGTCACACATTTATAAAGTTTTAAAATTAAATAAAAACAACTGAAATTTGATTGAATAAATTAAAGCTCGAATGCAAACGAGACCAAATTGAATATAAATTCAATACAATAGTGTTCAAGGCCTAATGTTGGCCAAATGTTGGCTAGAACTTATTAAAATGGTTGGTCAGTAATATTTTGTCATTTCAATTTTTCGAAGAAGTGGTTTTGTAACCATTATAAAAGTTTTATCATACTAAGAATTTGTTTGATAGTGTTGGTAATTTTAATTTAGTTATATTCTTCATGAAATTTAATTATAATATAAATTTGGTTCATATTGTTTGAATGATGAAACCACTATATAAAGTGGTTAATAATAGCTAATTTTATGGTGCTCATGTAACACTACTAATTTAATATGGTACTATATTCTAAAGGCGATATAAGGATAAAAGACAAATGCGAAAATAATATATATGTATGTATATTGAGATCTAAAAAATTTAAAAATTTAAAATAATTATTATATTTATTTAGTGAGATTTAAAAAATTAAAATATTTAAAATAATTATTATATTTATTTAGTGAGATTTAAAAAATTAAAATATTTAAAATAATTATTATATTTATTTAGTGAGATTTAAAAAATTAAAATATTTAAAATAATTATTATATTTATTTAATAAAATCTAAAATATTAAAACTAG
>NC_029775.3:101781169-101786768 GCF_000817695.3 Arachis duranensis
AAAAATAAAAAATTTATATAAGGACTAATTTGATTAATTTTTAAAATTTTAGGGATGAAAATGACTTACATATGAATTTTTAGGGATTATTGATTATAAATAACTTTTTTACATGTCAAGTGATATGTGACATATTAAGTGTCCCTAACATGATACGTCAACCAATCATCTTGTGACATGTGACATGAACCTATCACGTCATCATGCCACGTGACACTTAACATAACACGTCATCGTCTAACTAACGGAAGGACCAATTTAACTTACGTTTTACTTCCAAGGACTAAATAACTAAAAAAATCTTTTGAGAACTAATTTAAAGAATAGGTAATTTTTCAATGACAAATTTGACTATTATCCCTATATATATAATTATAACTTGCTACATAAAAATTGTTTTAATTATTTTATTTACAACTTGCTGTTTCAATTTTTAATATGTCGTCGATGATGATGATGATGCTGATGAGAGCATATATAGTTTAGAATGAAGAGGAAATTGAATAATGCCATGAAACAATTGCATAAAATAATTAACAATTTTTTTCATTGAAAATGGAAGAGAAGTACATATTTAACAGATGAGAGATACATGGATCGGACCCCAAGCTACTTATCTATCTAAATCAAACACTTCAAGCTACATAATTAGAAGGGGGCAAAACTTACAAAGGAAAACATATCTAAAATCCAAAATTCATCAATATATATTAGTAACAAAGAAATGCTCAATGGCATCATCAAGCTGAGAAGGATCATAAGAAATAACATCATCTGAGTCAAGTGTTGATGATAAAGCATTAACATGATGATGCGTTGAGTAGTTATCAAAAGTAAGCTCCGAAGATATCATGTAATCATTTGAAGAACATGAAGGAACATTATTATTATTATTATTATTATTATTATTATTATTATTATTATTATTATTATTATTATTATTATTATTATTATTAGTTTTGTTGGTAGGGAATTATCAAAGCTGAGGAACATTGAAGATTGTGAAGGAGAATCATTGGATTCATCCAATATGATTGTAGGGTTCAGGTTGTTCCTACAAGTGTGGTTTCCATAGTATGTGGTCTTGTAAAGTGTTGGTTCATCTTCAACCTGTTGCACTTGTTTTGTTGCTAGACAACCTTGGTCATATTTGTGAGTGCATCTGTAATAGTTCCTGAAAATTTGGATAACAACACAAATATAGAATTAGAATAAAGGTAAGACTTAGATTTTTGTTAATTATGTTCTTTCTTAATTTCAAAATAGCTAATTCAAACACCCTTAATTAGTCACCATCATCTTTTGTTAATTGCTATGTATAACTGTCTAATCACACGATAATTTTTCAATTAAACACGTGTACATATTTATATAATTTTTGAATAAAAAAGTAAATAAAATTAATTTTTAAATACTTAATATTAGTTAATTTCTCAAGATACTTATAATTTAAAATTTAAGATATAAGAAAAATTGATACCTTGGATGTTTGGTATTAAGGATAACTTTTTGGCCATACTTTCTCCACTGATGACCATCATCAATTGGAGCTTCAGACTCCTTCTCCAATACTTGTGAAGTCCTTCTGCAAAATCAACAAGAAAATTGGAGATATTTAGATAAGGTTTATATTATAATGTATTCATTGCCTTAACTTTAGGTAAACCGAAAACAAACACAAGCAAGGGTATGCAATCATCATTTATTTCTTTGCTGCCTAGTTGCCAAAAAAAATAACAATAGCAAAACAAGAAACAAGTAGACATATTATTATTATTATTATTATTATTATTATTATTATTATTATGCCCAATTATTACAAGGTATTGTCCCTCCCATGTGAGCAGGGAAAAATGAAATGAACAATAATTAATATGGGGGTCCAGTTTGAGTGCATATGCAAAGGACAAAATAGAATAAAAAGCATGAGGTTATATATAAAAGGCACAAACTATTTAAGATGAGTACATGGTAATTAACCTTACATATATGATGTTAAAAAAGGTTCAAGGGTTTGGCAAGGTACAACTGTATAAGAATTAAGAAAAGTGTCCTTTTAAAGGTTATAAATATTTTTAAAATCTAAAAACGAATAAGCTAAAAGAAAGCTCCGCTTTAACTTTCAAAACCAGGTAAACAAACAATATCAACAAATTAAATTTATAATATCAATAAAAATTAAAATCCTTTTGTACTTTAGGGCTCATGATTGAAAAACTATATTGTAGATTATTCAAACCAAATGACTATGTTCAAATTCATATCTGTCAAAATTTTTCAGTTTTTTCTCGAATTTAAGACTAGCTAAATGATAATACTTTAATCTCTTGATTCATCAGATGGAGTTTATATTCTGTTCAGATGGAGTTCAAGTTGAAAAATTAGTTTGATTTTTTTTTCTTACTTTTTTAAAATTAAAAACTATATATTTAAAAGAAAACAAGCCAAGAATTAATTACCTTCTCTTGTAACACCCTCTACGTTCTTTATGAACGGAGCTCTTGCAATTACTCTCAAGTGAATCCTCAGACTTGGTTGGATTGATCCCACATGAAGAAGGAACATCATAGACCTCATCACAATTATTAGAACCAGTGTTCTTGTTCAAGATCAAGAGTGAGTTTGTGAATGACATAAGAACCTTCTCCACAAGTTGTTCACCATCAACACCCCCTTCACCACCACTGATCACAACCCTAAGCTTGTTTGCAAATTCACGACCCTTCTCAAGCTCCTCAATTGCCTTCCTACGACCCAATAAATTATTACCATTACTAATATTCTCCGTAATAACCATAATATATTTTGGAAATTTGATTCAAACTCTGTAAATAACAAGTAGTTTTCCTTGTTCTTGGGGTGTCACAATTTTTTGTCACTACCACAAGCACGAACACTACTATAGTCAGGTCTTGCTTGGTGGGTAGTATTTATATTTTGGAAAATAATAATATAATAATTAATATTAGCTTAGGGGAAAAATAATAAGAACTGGAAATTTGCACATGCTGCGAAGGTTAAGGGAACCTAGCAAGAAAGTTCAATCCTTCTGGTATATCCACGCTCTAAATTTTAGCGTGTATGTCACTGCTAATGAAAATCTGCCACGTGTATAGGGTAGGTTGAGTTGTTGAGCTGGAACGGAGGATGCATTTGGGGTTAAAATCTTACGGAAGACATAAAACGTCACTACGCTATCGTCACTATGATTCAATTTAAATAAGCCGCAACTGTATAAAGTAGTTTGGAAATGACGGTTTTGCCCTTACGAGGTTCTTATGCGTGAGTGAGAAATAAAAGGGTATTCACGTAAGGACAAGGGATGAGTGGTTGGCAATTAAAGAGTAAAGAGGGTATGAGATTTGGATAAGGATGAGAACAAAAGCAGTGCATCGAACGGTCACGGTTCATTCCGGGTTCACCATGATCAATATCAACCCTCCATTACAAAAATATATTCCCAAGTTTGGATGAATTTGGTTAACTTTATTTTATTAATTCTTATTTGTATAATTATTTTTTAAATAATCTATTATGACAATTCATTCCTATTTGGATATTTTATTTGAAAAGTGATTTTAAGATGATTTATTGTATTTAAAATGCATTATTTTTAAGTGATATAATAGCAAAAATTAGAATAAAATATTTTTTATATTTTTTAATATTCAATATTTGAGATCAAATTGATAAAGTATTACAATTTATAAAGAATAAAATTTTAATTATAATCATAAACTTTAAAATATTATTTTCGCTTATAAGTTATTATTTAATTTAAAATCATTAATTTTGATTATAATTTGTTTTTAAAGTCTTTTTCATGTTTTCCGAACAAAAAATATTATTTTCGTACTAAAATTCAATCACCAAATTAATTATTATATATTTATATAATAATTTAATTATTTTTAATTTTTTTTGTATTTATTTATAAATTTCATACTAATAACTTATTTTAATAATTAATTTTAATATATAGATAAATAGTATGGCTGTTTCCAAACATACTCTTGGTCCTAAAATTGTTATTATTAATTATTACTAGCTTCTCTGAAGAGGTTCTCACAAAAGCTTCGGTGGCTATATTATCACTATAAAAAATCGACAGATAGCGGTGATTTTGTTATAACAATTTACTGGAATCGCTGCGAAAAGGAACCTAACGGCAATTATTGTAGTGATTTTGGCCAGCGCTGCAATTATGTTCATATTTCGCAGTGGTCAACAGAAGAGTGCGCTACCATATTTGTTTTTGTTTAGCGATGGTTTCGTTTCAATTGTCGCAAATGAGCTTATTTAGCGGCAGTTTTTTTATTAAACCGCCATGAAATTTTATAACCCTTACATGCATATTTATATGTTGTCTCTATTTTTATTAGTATTTAAATTGAGTTTGTCCGTATTTAGTTTTCATTATATATATATACTAAAAACTTATTTTTAAAAAAATCTGTTGAAATCATTATTACATACACTGTAATACTAATTTTGTATTTGTTTTATGGTAGCGGAAAATTAATTAGAATATTAAAAATAATATGTTTACTCTCACAAGTTTACTAATTAAATTTTCTCCTTTAGTATAAGTTCCTTTAAGTTGGCATTCATACATAAATTTAAAAGAAAAAATAAGTCAACGTCTAGAATGAATTCATAAAATTAAAATAAAACTCAATTAAACATAAATTAAGATTTCTTCGAAGTTTCACCTTACTAAATCTAAATT
Source organism: Arachis duranensis (assembly GCF_000817695.3). NCBI lineage: Eukaryota > Viridiplantae > Streptophyta > Magnoliopsida > Fabales > Fabaceae > Arachis > Arachis duranensis. Next base: position 101,785,899 of record NC_029775.3, read on the forward strand.
AAGATATTTTTACCGTATATAAATATCTAATACTGTTGCAAACCCAGGTTATGGACTTGGTGGCCCAGCAGCTAGGCAAACCTTTGGCTCAATCCATCAAGGCCCAACCCCAAAAACCATATCAATTCGGAAAGTTCGCTCGCGCCATCTCTGACGTAAAATGTCACAAATACGCATCGTATCTTTTCAATTTGAGGAAGATTTGAGCATTACAACCCATACATACACAGGGGAGCCTCCATCTCCCCCGAGGTAAGCAACTGACAACCCTATATTTCAACCTCAATGACAAATCCTGACTTGGGCGTCGGAATGTCTTTGCAGGTCTCCCCCTCCTTGTTCGTCCAGCAACCCGAATAGCCGCCATCACCAGCTGGGTCGCAGACCTCGTCGTTTCAAGTCAGTCCTAAACATTGGCACCGTCTGTGGGGACCTGTTGACAAAAGGCTCCAATGGCTTCCGCGCCAATGGACAACCAAAACTCGAAGGAAATTTTCGATGAGTATAAGCCCCCAAAAAATATCGCACCGACCCGGAACCGAATTCCTAGTGTGGTCCACATGGCGGTGACGCCCAATCACCCGTCACGGAGCAGCCAGAATTCAAACCCTGAAGCCAGCTCATGTCCCTTCGGGGGAATAGGGCCGACAACTATCGGATTATCCAAGAACTATGCCACAGGCTACAGAATTTGGAAAGAGAGGTCGCGACCAGGGATCGTTTCTAGCTATCTTCGGAGGGGTACTCGGGGATACAACCCTGAGAAATGTGCCTCGCCGACTCAGCAGAACAGCAAATCAGAGGATGGCTGACAGGACCAATCCAGCTCGCTCTCACAATAACAGTTTGCGTTCTGCAAGCCACGAACCA
>NC_029775.3:101786806-101796064 GCF_000817695.3 Arachis duranensis
CAACCCCCTTCACCGGCAAGATCCTCTAGGTTCACTTCTCGAGGCACTTTGATAAGCCAACGGACATGCGATACGATAGAACTAAGGATTCTCAGGAATACTTAGCAGCATTCGAGGCTTGAATGAATTTGGAAGGTGTCTCTGATGCAGTACGCTGCCGAGCTTTTCTCGTAACCATCGCGGGACCCGCGATGAAATGGTTTAATTCCTTGCCTCAGAGGTCCAATGCGTGCTTTTTGGACATATCCCGAAGATTCTTAGCCCGTTTTATAGCCAAAATTGCCAGGGCTAAACACCCCATAAACCTCTTGTGGATAACCCAACATGAAAATGAGCCGATGAGAAAATACCTAGACAGGTTCAACGATGAATGTTTAGAAATCAACGGTCTTACGGATTCAATTGCAAGCATTTGCCTAACCAACAGGTTAACAAACGAGGACTTCCGAAATCACTTAATCACTAAACCCGTGTGGACTATGCACGAGATCCAAAACGTGGCTAGGGAATATATAAATGACGAGGAGGTCAGCCAAGTCATGACAGCCAATAAACGAAATGTCTCGACCCCCCCGGCAGGTCGGCGCATTCCTCCCCACGAGGGAAGGGGCCAAGGATCAGTCGAGCAAACCTCCCCGATCCCCGAGAATTAAAATTTTTACCGACTACATTCTCCTGCCTGCCCCAATTGCAAACGTCTACCAGCAAATAGCCGATTGCAGCGTTATCCCGAAAGCCAATCAGCTCAAGGAACGGAGTGGAGGAAATAAGTTCCTGTACTGTGATTATCACTAAGGGTATGGGCATAGGACGCAAGACTGTTTCAATTTAAAAGACGCTTTAGAGCAAGCAATTTGTGATGGGAAGCTCCCAGAGTTCACAAAAATTATACGTGAACCATGAAAATGGAAAAGACTGATGCGGACCCCACCATCGTCAATGTCGTGGTCGGACAACCAGGAGAGAAATCCAAGTCCTCTCAAAGGAAAGAACTCAAGATCCTTGCAGCGACCGCCTCGAAACGCCGAAAGCTGCCTGCTTTTCCAGATTTCACATTCAGCCCATAAGACTGTCGTGTTGAAGATACTATTGATGATCCGCCCATGGTCATCACAGCCAAGGATGATCTTGCCTCGTAAAAAAGAATATTAGTTGACACGAGTGCCAACACTAATATTCTGTTCAGGAATGCTATCGATGCCCTAGGCTCCGAGATTCGAAGCTCCAAATGCACCAGCACGGTGTAGTGGTCCTGGGGGATTTCTTTATCAAGCTAGATGAGGCTATTAAGCTCTCGATCTGTGTCAGAAATAGAAACAAGAGAAAGACGGCCATGGCTGACTTTTTCGTTCTCAAAGACTCCACCGGCATATAACGTCATCTTGGGAAGGAAGACTACCAATGATTTTTACGCGGTAGTATTCACGAAGTTCCTAACCATGAAGTTTTGGGTAGACGACAGTACCGTTAGGACCATCCATGGCGACTTAGAATCGGCAGTGGCCTACAACAATGCCAGCTTGTCCTTGAGAAAGAAATCCCGCAATGCTGCAGGAGTTTTCATCGCTGATTTAGACGCGAGGTTGGAAGAATGCCCCCGGGCAGAGCCAGAAAAGGACTTGGAGAAGGTGCAAATAGGAGAAGTGGAAGAAAAATACATCTTCATCAACAAAAGCCTGCCATACGAGCTCAACGCTCCCCTAGCATCCTTTTGAGAGTGAACGGGGATCTCAACTATATCAATTGTCTTGTGTCTCAGTCTCTGCTGCATCTAGAGTATCATTAACTATTTTTCTTGAATCTTCAATTAACACAAAAACTTTCGACATGTATACAATAATGTAAGTCTACTCAAGTCATAAATAAGAACTCCCAAATAATTAGATGCTAATTTAGAAAAAAAAGATAGTTAACATGTTAAGACATTTTTCAAAACTAAACAAAATAAACAACAAGTACCATTTGTCTTATTGGGAGTTTGGGCATATTTCTTATATATAGAGTGCAATTTTATAATCTTTATTTCTTCTTGTGATGCAATATCCAAATTAACAAGATGCTTGTTTGTATATCGCGTCTGCATGATAAAAATATAGTTAAAGATTTTTAATATAACAACTAAACTATTTGAATTTTGAAAGGGATTGCATCATTATACCAAGTTGCATATATTTTTTAAAAACCAATATATTTTTGTTCATTTTAGCATTTTGGTTTTTACTTTGATTGAATGTTACTTATTTTGATTAACTTTAAATCAATTAAGCCAATATATAACATGACACAAATTTAAAGTTAGAAAACTAGTGATTGTGACTTGAAAAAAAAAATCAAATAAAAAAAGAAAAACGAAAATGTGTTGATTTTTCCAATAATTGATATTAACAGCTACAAAAAAACTTACGGTTTGTGTGCAGTATTTAGCAACGGTTGCCAACCCGCCACAATAGAGGCAAAACAAATTCATTTTCAAATATAGCGGCAGTATCCGCTGCTAAATGCTTATTTGTAACAATTATTTCAGTGGTTAGGAAAAATTGTCACTATTCATTTTGCGAAGGTCAAAATCGTGGTATATATCCGACTTAAAATTTGTCGCTATCTAACAGAATTCTTGCAGTGTATGCAAGTGTTATTAAAATTAAAGTTACATTTTTTTATATTTTGGTAATACTTTTTTAATCAATACTTTTTAAAAAATTTTATTTAACTATAAATAAACGTTACTTTAATTTTATCAATACTTTTAAAATATTGTAATCACCGTAGTTTGTTTATATATATATATAACAAATAACATTTTAAGAATAAAAATATGTATCTCAAACTTCTTTATATTTTCATTATATATAATAAATAATAAATACAAAAATAATATAGCTCATCATTTTAAAGTGTGTAAAGGATATATAATCTGGGCAAGTTTGACTTGTTATAATAATTATTTTAAAATTATTTTACAAAAACTGTTTGAGAAAGACACAAATATAAGAGAGATCAAACAATTATATAATGTCACCTAATTAATTTTTATATAGAAAATATAGATTAACAATTTTCTTTTAAATTTTCTCTCCTTTGTTTGATAGAGCAAAAATTAGATATAGTGAAATAGTAAATAAGTAGCTCGAACTGTTCAGAAAAAAGCTAGTATCAAATTTTTAGAAGCAAATGTTTTAACTAGAAAAACGAAACAAAATATTTAATACAAAAATAATACGTTTTAAATATTAAGAATAAAATTTTTAAAATAATACTTTAATCCAAATTTTCAGAAATTATTTTTTTTGTGGATGCAGTGTTGGTGTATTGGTCGGATATTGGCCAAAGAAAAAAATTGCCGATGAGTGGAGCTCACTCTCAACATGCTGGAGGCGTGGTGGCTGAACGGGAGAGCCAGGTGGCAGCACGTTGGGGGCGTGGTGGCTGAGCAGGAAAGCAAGGTGGCAGCATGCCGAGGGCGTGGTGACTCACCACGCGAGGGGCGTGGTACATGGAGGCCCGTGAAGCTTAGCAAAGCTGTGCGGAGTCCTAATGCTGCTGTTGCACCACGTGAGGGGCGTGTTGCAGGCCTGCCTGCATGCAAGGGACAGTGGTGCTCCTTGATGTATATATGCATGCATTGGGCTCTCTTCTTCTCCCATTCATGGTGTTTGAGCTAAAGCCAAAAATATAAGGGAGAAGGAAAGAAGGAAGTGGGTTAGTCTGTAGGTAGTATTAGTGAGGAGAGTGTAGTGAGTAGTAGTGAATAGTGGTGAGTTAAATTTATACGGCGAAAGAAAAAGAATATTAGTTCAAAGGATTAAAAAAAATGGTATGTAATTATCTGGCACCTGAAAAATATATTATCAATTATTTGGATCATTCTATTTATGTAAGTGGGTAAATTTTTTTTTACTGTATTTAAAATAAAGTTTATTTTATTTTTTATGTTTTTATTTTTTTATGCATGTATATTTTGTAATGAGAATATTATTTTGTGTATTTTATAAATATTTTAAGAATATAACAATAGTTTTTATAAAATAAACGTTAATAATAATAATGATATGTATAATTTGTTATAATTTTTGTTATTATGAATATGTTGAAGAATAAAAAAAAATATTTTGACTTTGTAAAAATATATGTTGCGTATATATATGGGTAAGTACATATTATAATAACTTAAATAAGTAAAATGTATAAAATAGTATATTATATTATATTGTTATTAAAAATTGAAAAATAAATAAATTGATAAATAAAGATTATTAAATAATACGTGATAGATAAATATTATTAAATATTGTTATCGCATAAATATGTGAATGTTTATTATAATATTTATAAGGGTTATTATTTAATTAATGTAACATATATCTTTGTTGATGCAGCCTAATAGGAATTTGTTGGTGCGTAAATTGGATCCGCCACAGATGTGGTCTCCTAATGGTGTGAACTCAAATCTATATACCTTACGAACTTCCATCATCTTGTACATATCATGCACATACAACTGCCAATCGAGACGCTGGTTAGCACAGCAAGCAATAACATGGCGACATGGTATTCGTTCAACCTGAAAGTGCCCACAGTCACACGTCCGTCGTGCAAGATCAACAACTAACACCTTTCCAGTAGTCATTTCGCGCACCTCAAACACCTCATTTCGTCTATCAAAGCGGCGCACAACTATATTCCCAACCTGTTGCATACTTGCTTCTATCCGCTGTTGCGCAAATGCAGAGTACGTAAATCCAGCACGCTTGCGTTCATGAGTTTCGGCACTCTTCCGCATAAAGAGTTCATTTAACATATAATATGTTGCTCGGACAAGCGCCAACACAGGTAGATTACGGGCACCCTTCAACACTGAGTTAATGCACTCGACAAGGTTCGTTGTCATATGCCCCCATCGATGTCCCTCGTCGAATGCCAATACCCAATGTTTGAGTCCGATGGCATCGCACCACCTGGCATATGCCTCGCCTCGCTCTTCCAACCTCTTATAGTTGATATTGTACTCCTCTACCGTTCTTGAATACCCTACGTTGACAATAAGCTTTTGTAAGTGAGGGACTTTGAATGCCCTTAAGAAGTTACTGCCGATGTGTCTTATACAAAATATCCACCATGCTCTTGGAGGTTGCCAGTCACCACTGGAACGATTAACTGCTGCCCGTATTGACTCATGCCGGTCTGAGATCATACCCACACCGTCTTTTCTAACAACATACGTTCCCAGATTCCTAAGAAAGAAGTGCCACACATCAACTGTCTCACCTTCCACCAAGGCAAAGGCACAATGTTCTAGTTTCCATCTTGTGCAACAGCGACTAGAAGTGTACCTTTGTATTTTTCATATAGATGTGTACCGTCAACCTGAACCAGGGGCTTGCAATGCCTAAATGTCCTAATGCATGGATTGAAACTCCAAAATACACGATGAAGTATTTTTACACCTTGTGCCTCCTCATTCCCGTTGTACAGTGGTCGTGTTTCTATTTGGACAACTGAACCAGGAATCTTTTGCACCATGACCGAGAGCTACCATGGCAATGCTTGGTAAGATTCCTCCCAACCACCAAAAACTTTGGCAACGGACTTCTGCTTTGCCAACCAAGCCTTTCAGTAACTGATGGTATAGTTGAACCTTGACTGGACTTCCGCAATTATAGATTTCACCTTGATGGACAGGTCCGTCTCGACCAATGGCCTTATAGCCTCAGCAACTGTATCCGAGTCCAACTTGGAATGATCTTGTAAAATTGTTCCGATCATGCACGTGTGCCTACCGTTGTATCTGCGTATCTCCCAACAACCTTTTTTCCGTATCAAGCTGGCTCAGATAAGCCAGTCACATCCACGCCCGTACATCTTGCATTTTGCATAGAACGTCTATCGCTCAGACTCATACACATCATAGTCAACTCCTCTAGATATAGTGAAACTTCTAATTGCGGTGACGATCGACTTTCTAGAACTATATTCCATTCCAATTCGGAACTCTCCGTCCTCAGGATCAGCAATTCCTACAGAAAGCCGAAATCATCGTTTATTGCACAGTCCAAAGTATAAACTCACAAAAACTTCTTATTTAGTCAACACGTACCTATGTTTGCATATTCCGGAAACTCGGGGGCATGCATGGCGTCGAGATCCAACTCACGCATAAAAGGTGGAACGCCCATCGGTTGACTGCTCGAGGGATGAACCACTACATTCTCTGCTGCTGCCTCAACTCCCACATCACCATCCTCATCTTCGTCGCCGGCTTCATAAGTGGCTTCGGGCTTCATAAGTGGCTTCGAAGTCCTCTTCACTGTCACTATTCATTCCTTCGTACACTGCAGCCATATCATTATTTACATCTATATCATTTTGGACCGCTACTGCCTCTACAGCTTCAAACTCAACGTACAACTCAATCTGTGGGTGTCTCATATAAGTCTGCCGGTGAATTTGAAACATATTCTGCATACTCGCTTCATCCGTGATCGGAATGGTATCAAACTGTATTAGACCACCAAAAACCACAACCGGATTCCAGTACAGAATTCTGCTCACTCTCATTAACGTACCATTCTCCATGCTTTGACATAGGCCGTTCTGCAGCTCCATTAACGTCATCATGCATGGAACCACAAACGAAAATGGATTCTGGAATACAAACCTCACTCCCTCATGAGTATTACGTATTATCTCACCGTTACGATACACCACCAAATTTGTGGTGCCCTCCATTACACCAACAACAGCCTCAAAGAATCCTCACAACACACTCAAATCTCACTCAGTATGGAAAACACTATCGAGCTCTACCTTATATAGAGCGGTGCACTTAACACGCGCCCCACGTGCTGCCTGCTGGTGGACGAAATTGTGATCTATTATTTTTCCCATGATGTTGGCAGCTATAATTAAATACCCCAAAGAGATCATGGTATGATGAATTGGGATCTTAATAATCCTTGGTAATGGCACCAACAGCTTAGTGTTGTTGTTGGACCAAAAGAGTTACAGGCACTGTTAGAGAATCTCACAACTCCGTTCAACTAACCAGCAAGTGCACTGGGTCGTCCAAGTAATACCTTACGTGAGTAAGGGTCGATCCCACGGAGATTGTTGGTATAAAGCAAGCTATGGTCACCTTGTAAATCTCAGTTAGGCAGATTAAATGGTTTATGATAAGTTCGAAAATAAATAATAAACAGAAAATAAAATAGTAAATAGTTACTCATATAATTCCATGGTGGGAATTTCAGATAGGTATATGGAGATGCTGTGCTCCTCTCAAATCTCTACTTTCTTATTACATTCATCCAATCCTTCTTACTCATTTCCATGGCAAGCTGTATTTAGGGCATCACCGTTGTCAATGGCTACATCCCATCCTCTCAGTGAAAATGGTCCTATGCTCTATCACAGCACGGCTAATCATCTGTCGGTTCTCAATCAGGTTGGAATAGAATCCCTTGATTATTTTGTGTCTGTCACTAACGCCCAGCCTTCAGGAGTTTGAAGCTCGTCACAGTCATTCAATCCCAGAATCCTACTCGGAATACCACAGACAAAGTTAGACTTTCCGAATTCCTGGAATCCTACTCGGAATACCACAGACAAGGTTTGACTTTCCGGATTTCCATGAATGCCGCCATCTATCTAGCTTATACCACAAAGATTCTGTTGGAGAATCTAAGAGATATGTGCCCGGCCTAAGGTAGAACGGAAGTGGTTGTCAGTCACGCGCGTTCGTAGGTGAGAATGATGATGAGTGTCACGGATCATCACATTCATCAAGTTGAAGTGCAACGTATATCTTGGAATAAGAATAAGGAGAATTTAATAGAAAATAGTAGTAATTGCATTGAAACTTGAGGTACAGCAGAGCTCCACACCCTTAATCTATGGTGTGTAGAAACTCCACCGTTGAAAATACATAAGTGAAAGGTTCAGGCATGGCCGAATGGCCAGCCCCCCTCTCAAAACGTGATCAATAGCCTCCTAAGATGAAGAATAAAACAAAACTGAGACCAAAAATGTAACGTGGTCAAAAGACGACTAATACACTAGTAAAATGTTCTATTTATACTAGACTAGCTACTAAGGTTTACATGAGTAAGTAATTGATGCATAAATTCACTTCCAGGGCCCACTTGGTGTATGTTTAGGCTGAGCTTGATCTATCCATGAGCTGAGGCTTTTATTAGAGTTGAACGCCAAGTTGTAACGTGTTTTGGGCGTTCAACTCTGGATCGTGACGTGTTTCTGGCGTTTCACTCCAGACAGCAACATGAAACTGGCGTTGAGCGCCAGTTTACGTCGTCAATTCCCAAATAAATTATGGATTATTATATATTGCTGGAAAGCTCTGGATGTCTACTTTCCAACGCCGTTGAGAGCGAGCCATTTGGAGTTCTGTAGCTCCAGAAAATCCATTTTGAGTGCAGGGAGGTCAGATTCCAACAGTATCAGCAGTCCTTTGTCAGCCTCTTATCAGAGTTTTGCTCAGATCCCTCAATTTCAGCCAGAAATTACCTGAAATCACAGAAAAACACACAAACTCATAGTAAAGTCTAGAAATGTGAATTTAACATAAAAACTAATGAAAACATCCCTAAAAGTAGCTTGAACTTACTAAAAACTACCTAAAACAATGCCAAAAAGCGTATAAATTATCCGCTCATCAGAAGATCAGTATTAATTAGATGAGCGGGGCTTTTAGCTTTTTGCCTCTGAACAGTTTTGGCATCTCACTCTATCCTTTGAAATTCAGAATGATTGGCTTCTTTAGGAACTTAGAATCCAGATAGTGTTAAATATACTATAAATCTCAAAATATCAATGAATATTAATTCTAATTAGATGAGCGGGACTTGTAGCTTTTTGCTTCTGAACAGTTTTGGCATCTCACTTTTTCCTTTGAAGCTTAGAATGATTGACATCTCTAGGAACTTAGAATTTCAGATAGTGTTATTGATTCTCCTAGTTAAGTATGTTGATTATTGAACACAGCTACTTATGAGTCTTGGCCGTGGCCCTAAGCATTTTGTTTTCCAGTATTACCACCGGATACATAAATGCCACAGATACATGACTGGGTGAACCTTTTCAGATTGTGACTCAGATTTGCTAGAGTCCCCAGTTAGAAGTGTCCAGAGCTCTTAAGCACACTCTTTTTGCTTTGGATCACGACTTTAACCACTCAGTCTCAAGCTTTTCACTTGGACCTGCATGCCACAAGCACATGGTTAGGGACAGCTTGATTTAGCCGCT
>NC_029775.3:101796510-101797921 GCF_000817695.3 Arachis duranensis
GGAAGTGTTGAGTTGTTCCCAATAGTTGTTGGGAGGAAAGTGCATCCTTTGAGGTATCTCAGGGATTTCTTGATGATGATCTTCCTCATGCATCTCTTGAGATCCGTGGAAGGTCTCTCTTGCTTGCTCCATCTTCTTCTTGGTGATGGGCTTATCCTCTTCAATGGGGATGTCTCCTTCTATGATAACTCCAGCTGAGTAACATAGATGGCAAATAAGGTGAGGAAAAGCTAGCCTTGCCATGGTGGAGGGCTTTTCGGCTATTTTGTAGATTTCATTGGAGATAACTTCATGAACTTCTACTTCCTCTCCAATCATGATGCTATGAATCATGATGGCCCGATCCACAGTAACTTCAGATCGGTTGCTATTGGGAATGATGGAGCGTTGAATGAACTCCAACCATCCTCTAGCCACAGGCTTGAGGTCCAGTTTTCTTAGTTGAACTGGCTTGCCTTTGGAGTCTCTTTTCCATTGAGCTCCTTCCACACATATGTCCATAAGGACTTGGTTCAACCTTTGATTAAAGTTGACCCTTCTAGTGTAGGGGCGTTCATCTCCTTGCATCATGGGCAAGTGGAACGCCAACCTCACATTTTTCGGACTAAAATCTAAGTATTTCCCCCAAACCATTGTGAGATAATTCTTTGGACTCGGGTTCATACTTTGATCATGGTTCCTAGTGACCCATGCATTGGCATAGAACTCTTGAACCATTAAGATTCCGACTTGTTGCATGGGGTTGGTTAGGACTTCCCAACCTCTCATTCGGATCTCATGTCGGATCTCCGGATACTCATTTTTTTTGAGCAATTTCATGTCGGATTTCCGGATACTCATTTTTCTTGAGCTTGAAAGGGACCTCAGGGATCACTTTCTTCTTTGCCACAACATCATAGAAGTGGTCTTGATGGCTCTTGGAGATGAATCTTTCCATCTCCCATGACTCGGAGGTGGAAGCTTTTGTCTTCCCTTTTCCTTTTCTAGAGGATTCTCCGGCCTTAGGTGCCATTGATGGTAATGGAAAAACAAAAAGCTTATGCTTTTACCACACCAAACTTAAAATATTGCTCGCCCTCGAGCAAGAGAAGAAAGAAGAGAAGAAGAAGAAGAAGAAGAAAATATGGAGGAGAGTGAGAGATGGTGTTTTCGGCCAAGGTGAAGAAGAGGGGGTTTGTGTTGTGTGAAAATGAAGTAGAATGGAAGGGCATATATAGGGAGGGGAGAGGGTGTAGTTTCGGTCATTTAGGGTGGGATTGGGTGGGAAAGTGGTTTTGAATTTTGAAGGTAGGTGGGGTTTATGGGGAAGAGTGGATGGATGTGAGTGGTGAATTGGGTAATTGGGAAGAGAGATTGAAGTTGTTGGGAAGTGTGACATGGGGAAGAGAGTTATAGGATTAGGAGGTAAGGG
>NC_029775.3:101798011-101798562 GCF_000817695.3 Arachis duranensis
TCCACAGATCCTGAGATGATCCTGTGGGGTCCACAGATCCTGAGATAATCCTGAGGTGTCAAGGAATTACATCCCTGCACCAAATAGGCATGTAAAATGCCTTTGCATACCATTCTGGTGTTTAAACGCCGAGGTGATGCACGTTCTGGGCGTTCAACGCCCATGTGTAGCATGTTTCTGGCGTTGAATGCCAGTTCCATGCTTGTTACTGGCGTTCAGCGCCAGCTTTCCTCAAGGCACATTCCTGGCGTTCAAACGCCAGGATGTTGCTTGTTTCTGGCGTTCAGCACCAGATTCATGTTCTGTTCTGGCGTTGAACGCCAGCCAGATGCTCCTTACTGGCGTTGAACGTCAGTATGTCCTCCCTCCAGGGTGTGATTTTTCTTCTATTGTTTTTTTGATTCTGTTTTTAATTTTTATATTTTTTTCGTGACTCCACATGATCATGTACCTAATAAAACACAAAATAACAATAAAATAAAATAAAAATTAGATAAATAAAAATTAGGTTGCCTCCCAACAAGCGCTTCTTTAATGTCAATAGCTTGACA
>NC_029775.3:101798906-101799792 GCF_000817695.3 Arachis duranensis
AGCTTCTCCATTACAGAGAGTGGCATAAGATTTATCCCTGACCCCAGATCACATAGAGCTTTTTCAAAGGTCATGGTGCCTATGGTACAAGGTATTAAGAACTTGCCAGGATCTTGTCTTTTTTGAGGTAAAATTTGCTTAATCCAGGTATCTAGTTCATTAATGAGCAAGGGAGGTTCACTTTCCCCAGTCTCATTACTAAACAACTTGGCATTCAGCTTCATGATAGCTCCTAAATATTGAGCAACTTGCTCTCCAGTCACATCTTCATCCTCTTCAGAGGAAGAATAGTCTTCATAGCCCATGAATGGCAGAAGGAGATTTAATGGAATCTCTATGGTCTCTATATGAGCCTCAGATTCCTTTGGATCCTTAATAGGAAATTTCTTCTTGCTTGAGAGACGTTCCAGGAGGTCTTCCTCACTAGGATTTTCGTCCTTCTCCTCCCTTGTGCATTCGGCCATATTGATTACATCAATAGCTTTGCACTCTCCTTTTGGATTCTCTTCTGTATTGCTTGGGAGAATACTGGGAGGAGTTTCAATGACTTTCTTACTCAGCTGGCCTACTTGTGCTTCCAGATTTCTGATGGAGGATCTTGTTTCACTCATGAAACTGAAAGTGGCTTTTGACAGATCAGAGACTAGATTGGCTAAATTAGAAGTGCTTTGTTCAGAATTCTCTGTCTGTTGCTGAGAAGATGATGGAAAAGGCTTGCTATTGCTCAGCCTATTGCATCCACCATTGTTAAAGCCTTGTTGAGGCTTTTGTTGATCCTTCCATGAGAAATTTGGATGATTTCTCCATGATGAATTATAGGTGTTTCCATAAGGTTCACCCATGTAATTTACCTCTGCTATTGCAGGGTTCTCAGGATCATAAGCTT
>NC_029775.3:101799975-101801980 GCF_000817695.3 Arachis duranensis
GTGACCAGCTTATCCCAGGAGTCCAGGCTATCCTTAGGTTGTGAATCCAACCATATTCTAGCTCTGTCTCTTACAGCAAAAGGGAAAAGCATGAGTCTGTAGACTTCAGGATCAACTCCATTTGTCTTAACAGTCTCACAAATCTGCAAGAACTCAGTTAAAAACTGGTAAGGATCTTCAGATGGAAGTGCATAAAACTTGCAGTTCTATTGCATTAAGGCAACTAGTTGAGGCTTAAGCTCAAAATTGTTTGCTCCAATGGCAGGAATGGAGATGCTTCTTCCATCAAATTTGGACGTTGGTTTTGTAAAGTCACCAAGCATTCTTCTTGCATTATTGTTGTTGGGTTCGGCTGCCATCTCCTTCTCTTGTTCGAAATTTTCTAAAAGGTTGTTTCTGGATTGTTGTAATTTAGCTTCTCTTAGTTTCCTCTTCAGAGTCCTTTCAGGTTCTGGATCAGCTTCAACAAGATTGCCTTTTTCCTTATTCCTGCTCATATGATAGAGAAGAGAAAAAGAAAAAAAAGAAAGAGGAATCCTCTATGTCACAGTATAGAGATTCCTTTATGTTAGTAGAAGAAGAAAGGGGGGAAGAGTGAAGAAGAATGGGTTCGGATTTTTTTGATGAAGATAGGTGAAGAGAAGTGTTAGTAAATAAATAATTAAATAGAATAAGAAAAGAGAGGGAGAAATCGAAAATTAATTTTGAAAAGGAGTTAGTAATTTTGAAAATTAAAGATAAGATATGATTAAAACTAAAATTTAAAACAATTAAAAAGAATTTTTGAAAAAGAGAGAGGTATTTTCGAAAATTAGAGAAGGAAAAGTAGTTAGGTGGTTTTGAAAAAGATAAGAAACAAACACAAAGTCAAAGAGTTAGTTGAAAAAGATATTAAAATCAAATTTGAAAAGATAAGAAGATAAGAAGTTAGAGAAGATATTTTGAAATCAAATTTTTTGGAAAAAGATAAAATTTTGAAAAAGATAAGATATAAGATATGATAAGATATGTTTGAAAAAGATTTAATTTTTTTAAAATTAATTACTAACAAGAAACTAAAAGATAAGATTCTAGAACTTAAAGATTGAACCTTTCTTAACAAGAAAGTAACAAACTTCAAATTTTTGAATCAATCACATTAATTGTTAGTGAATTTTAGAAAATATGATATAAAGATAAGAAAAAGATTTTGAAAATATTTTGAAAAAGATTTTTGAAATTTCGAAAAATAGGAAAAAAAATGAAAAAGATATGATTTTTGAAAAAGATTTTGAAAAGATAAGATTTTTAAAATTGAAAATTTGACTTGACTTGTAAGAAACAACTAATTTTAAAAATTTTTGACTAAGTCAACTCAAATTTTCGAAAATTATGAGAAAAATAAGGAAAAGATATTTTTTTATTTTTGAATATTTCAATTATGAGAGAGAAAAACATAAAAATGACTCACAACATGAAAATTATGAATCAAAACTCATGATGCATGCAAGAACACTATGAATGTCAAGATGAACACCAAGAACACTTTGAAGATCATGATGAACATCAAGAACATATTTTTGAAAAATTTTTAATGCAAAGAAAACTTGCAAGACACCAAACTTAGAAATCTTTAATGCATGGACTCTAACAAACGAAAAATGCATATGAAAAACAACAAACAACACAAAACAAGAAAATATCAAGATCAAACAAGAAGACTTGTCAAGAACAACTTGAAGATCATGAAGAACACCATGAATGCATGAATTTTCGAAAAAAATGCAAGAAAAATTTTTAAAGTATGCAATTGACACCAAACTTAAAAATTGACTCAAGACTCGAACAAGAAACACAAAATATTTTTGGTTTTTTATGATTTTATGATTTTTTTTTGTATTTTTATTAATTTTTTTCGAAAATAAAGTTTGGAAAAACGAAAAAGAAAAGAAAAATTTTGAAAAAGATTTTTGAAAAGTTTTTTGAAAAGAAAATTACCTAATCTGAGCAACAAGATGAACCGTCA
>NC_029775.3:101802959-101805904 GCF_000817695.3 Arachis duranensis
GCCCAGCCTTCAGGAGTTTGAAGCTCGTCACAGTCATTCAATACCGGAATCATACTCGGAATACCACAGACAAGGTTAGACTTTCCGGATTCCCATGAATGCCGCCATCTATCTAGCTTATACCACGAAGATTCTGTTGGGGAATCTAAGAGATATGCACCCGGCCTAAGGTAGAACGGAAGTGGTTGTCAGTCACGCGCGTTCATAGGTGAGAATGATGATGAGTGTCACGGATCATCACATTCATCAAGTTGAAGTGCAACGTATATCTTAGAATAAGAATAAAAGAGAATTGAATAGAAGGTAATAGTAATTGTATTAAAACTTGAGGTACAGCAGAGCTCCACACCCTTAATCTATGGTGTGTAGAAACTCCACCATTGAAAATACATAAGTGAATGGTTCAGGCATGGCCGAATGGCCAGCCCCCCCCCCCCAAAACGTGATCAATAGCCTCCTAGGATGAAGAATAAAGCAAAACTGAGACCAAAGATGTAACGTGGTCAAAAGACGACTAATACACTAGTAAAATGTTCTATTTATACTAGACTAGCTACTAGGGTTTACATGAGTAAGTAATTGATGCATAAATTCACTTCTAGGGCCCACTTGGTGTATGTTTGGGCTGAGCTTGATCTATCCACGAGCTGAGGCTTTTATTTGAGTTGAACGCCAAGTTGTAACGTGTTTTGGGCGTTCAACTCTGGGTCGTGACGTGTTTCTGGCGTTTGACTCCAGACAGCAACATGAAACTGGCGTTGAGCGCCAGTTTACGTCGTCAATTCCCAAATAAATTATGGACTATTATCTATTGCTGGAAAGCTCTGGATGTCTACTTTCCAACGCCATTGAGAGCGCGCCATTTGGAGTTCTGTAGCTCCATAAAATCCATTTTGAGTGCAGGGAGGTCAGATTCCAACAGCATCAGCAGTCCTTTGTCAGCCTCCTATCAGAGTTTTGCTCAGATCCCTCAATTTCAGCCAGAAATTATCTGAAATCACAGAAAAACACACAAACTCATAGTAAAGTCTAGAAATGTGAATTTAACATAAAAACTAATGAAAACATCCCTAAAAGTAGCTTGAACTTACTAAAAACTACCTAAAAACAATGCCAAAAAGCGTATAAATTATCCGCTCATCACCTGCCTCAACCATCACGCTTTCACACGTGTCAGAACGCCCCTGCGTACTGAATCAACACGCCCCCACGTGTTGCATACTTGGACCAATTACTCTTCGCCACGTCAGCATGCCCCCGCGTGCTGACTCAGCACGCCCCCTACGTGATGCACCTCCTGGTCAACCAAGTTCTGCCACGTCAGCACGCCCCTTGCGTGCTGACTAAGCACGCCCCCTGCGTGCTGCCTAGGTGGCTCAACCACAGCATACCACCTAGCTTTCACTCCCCCCACGTGTTGTAGGCACCACGCCCCCTGTATGTTATGCCTTTCATCTGACACGTCCATCTGTATGTAATACACACAGTTGTTCCATTTTCACCCAATACACCAAAATATTTTTCATATTTAAATTAATGAGTCCCAAATTTTCTTATTGCTATTATTGAGTTTATTCAAAAAAGAATTTTTTTTTTAACCAAAAGCTATGCCTTATGGCCTATAGAGTTATAGGCCTTCATTTTAGAAATGATTTATTTACTTAAACCATAAACTCTCAACTTTTAACTGAGTCTCTGGCTAATAATTATTGAGCCAAGTCTCTGGTGGCTATGTCTATGGTAACTAGTGGTGGCTAAGGTTACACTTTTAACTTAAAAGTGTAACCTTTCACAAAGAAAAGCGTCACCTAATGGAAAAAAGTAAATTAGAAGATTTAAGAGAAGAAATAATTAAGTTATCAAAATTAATAGATCAAAAATTAATGATTTTAACTAATGTCAACTGTAATGACACCGAATTCTTAAAATCAATACAAAATGATTTTTCTCAAAATATTTATTTTACTATAAGTTTTATTGAAGGACTTCAAAAACCTGAAAAAACTTATTTTTCACACGGAATTTCTAAAAAATGTTACCATGGAAATGATTCCCCACATCTATATCATACTTTTAACCCACAATTAAATTCTATAGTAGATATGCTTGAAGAAATATTAACATCCATAAAATTTCAAAGAAATAAGGAAAAAGAGAATCCCAAGGAAGAAAAATTTCAAAACATAATTAACATAACAGATTTAAAAGTAAAACCACCACTAAAATTATGAATATTGAAGAAAAATTAGAAGAAGTTACAATGCTTTTTAAACAATTAAAAATGGCTCAAGAAAATAATATTATGGAACAAGGATTTCAAATAGAAGAAGAATTAGTAAATTCTGAAAATATAGAAAATGAAGAACACATTCTAGATTATTCAAGTGACGAAGAACCAGCTATTCCAATACAAGTAAAAAATGAAGCTGGAACATCTAAGGATAATCAATCTCAATTTAAATGGGAACAGGTTTTGATAATTATGCTTTTATAAAAGCGTTTATAAATAAAGATTCAAAATATACAAAAATACCATCAAAATACGTTCCTAAAATCCAGGAAATGGAAGGAGAAAGAATGCTCGATTTAGACTGCAAAAAGAACAAAAAAGAAATTTTTGAAAACTGGTTGAATTCCTTCTTATTAGAAGCCTTTACTAATCCAAAACTTAGTGAATTATCTGGAAGAGACATTTGGAATTACATAGGATTTCATACTAAAGGAACTATAAAAGATTATATGACATCAATAGAAAACCAAATAATAGAAGAATTAGAAACAAAAACAACAGCTTATGATAAGATATTATATATAATGATGATTCTATATAAAGAATTTTTTGGAAAAAATATTATAGATCATAAACAAGAAGTCTATAATAAAGAATATCAAGAAGCAAAAAACCATTTAGCTAATATTCAGATATATGATTTATGTAATGTGGA
>NC_029775.3:101807118-101808375 GCF_000817695.3 Arachis duranensis
GTTGAAAACAATAATGAAATTAAAAGGGGAAAACGAATAATGGTAATAAACTATAAGAAAATGAATGAAGCAATTATTGGTGATGCTCATAAACTTCCAAGAAAAGATTCTATTTTAGAAAAAATCAAAGGAGCAACTTGGTTTTCATCTCTTGATGCAAAATCAGGATATTGGCAACTTCGTTTAGACGAAGAAACAAAGAAATTAACTGCTTTTACTTGCCCAACAAAGGAATCAACAAGTGTGTTGCTTTATGAATGGAATGTATTACCATTCGGATTAAAGCAAGCCCTAGGTATTTATCAAAGATTTATGGAAGAAAATCTAAAAGAGTTAAATGAATTTGTTCTAGTATACATTGATGATATACTAATTTTTACAAAACAGGATAAAGAAGATCATCTTCAAAAATTATTAATAGTTTTAGAAAGATGCAAGGAAAAAGGATTAGTTCTTAGTAAAAAGAAAGCAAGAATAGCAACACAAGAAATAGAGTTCCATGGATTAATTCTATCTACTCAAGGAAAGCTAAAACTTCAACCAAATGTTCTAGAAAAGGTAAATTTATTTCCTAATAAAATAGAAGATAGAAAACAATTACAAAGATTTTTAAGGTGTATAAATTATATTTCTGATCAGGGATTTTTAAAGAATATAACAGAATACACTAAAAGCTTATTTCCAAAAATAAGTACTAAAATAGTATGGAAATGGGATGAAAAAGATAGCATACAAATTCAAAGAATTAAAGAATTATGTGAAAAACTTCCAGAACTTTATATTCCAGAAGAAAATGACTACTTAATAGTAGAAACAGATGCTTCAGACATAACCTGGTCAGGATGTCTAAAAGCTAAGAAACCTATAAAAAGTTTAGAACAAGAAAAAAAATCACTAGATTCTAAATATTCCCCAAAGGAATTACTTTGCAGGTATATTTCAGGGACTTTTACTCCAACAGAACAGAGATATAATACTCATGAAAGGGAAACTCTAGCAGCAATTAAATCTCTTAAGAAATGGAAAATTGATTTACTACCCAAAGAATTTACATTAAGGACAGATTCAAGTTATTTAACAGGTTTCTACGATATAATTTAAAAGTTGATTATAATCATGGACGATTGGTAAGATGGCAATTATTTTTATTACAATATCCAATAAAAATTAAATATATTAAGGGTGACAAAAATGTTATTGCAGATACATTAACAAGAGAATGGAGTTCGTCTACAACGCATTAGATCAAGAAATTCA
>NC_029775.3:101808571-101809226 GCF_000817695.3 Arachis duranensis
AAAAAATTCCAGAAAATAAAACAATTGCTGAAATTATCAAAAAATCCACCCAAGATAAAAAATATTATGTAATTTATAATGACCCCATGAAAGGAGTATATGATGCCTGGGAAAAAGCAGCACCATTTACACAGCAATCAAGGATAATTCATAAAGGAGGGTTTTTAACACTGGAAGAGGCAAAAGAATCTTTTAGAGAATATGAAGCTCTTCATCCAGAGCAAATCCTAAAAAGAGCAGATAAAGCTCCAATTCAAACCCAGAGAACAGGGATAATAAGAAACATTCCTACAAGGGCTGAAATCAAGGAAAAGAAAAGGGTTTGTAGATCAAATCTCAGAGAAACCCTTAAACTATAGTCTTGAATTGGACTGCAGAAAAAAGGGCGATCTTGGGATATTATCCTATTGCCAAAGAACAGCTAACAAAGCTGGTTATATTTCCAGAGGCTTCCCCATCTGACACCTATCAGTTTTTCCAGTATGGATTAATTGATACAATCTTAATTTTTAATGATTTGAAAATTATTAGTGAGTTTCCTGCAGGATTTATTGATGCAGTAAAAAGATTTAAAAATATGATTGACAACGTAAATCCAAGGGATATATCCCTAAAATTTACGAATAGCCAACCTATTTTTAATGAAAAAGAAGAA
>NC_029775.3:101809951-101816472 GCF_000817695.3 Arachis duranensis
TAATCAAATCTACATATATGAAAGGAATTAATTCACCAATAAGCTTAGCAATCTGTGACAAAAGAATTACTGATGACCCAATAGATCAAATAATTGGAATTGTTCATGGAAACTTGGCAAACGTAAATGTTAAATTCAATGCCCATCTTGGATATGCTATACCTTTATCAACTGAAAATCTTGGAAGATCTATAAGTTTGGCTTATAAATTTCACAGAAAGAATCTAATGGAACAAGACGATGAACCATTTTCAATTACATATGCAATAAATTATGCTTTAACAAATAGCCATCATAGTATAATATTTAAAAATAGAGAAAGAATTTATGTCGATGAATTATTTCAGAAAATTATAAAAACAGAAATACCAAGATATAAAGCTATTGAAAACCCAGTTCTTTTACTAAAAGAACCATCAGGAAAATTAGTTTCATCGAATTTTCAAATAAGAGAATCCAAAATTAATAGCCCTTTAAGTTTATCTAAGTTAAAGATTAAAGAAGAAAATTCTGAAATAAAAGAATTAACAAAAAAGGTCGAAAAATTAAATGAAACCCTAAACACTAAGTTATGACAATAAATAAAAAGAAAATATATGTAACCTATCAAGACAAGAAACAAGAGCTCTTTGAAAGAAAAAATCGGTTGAATTATTTACAGTTTTCTGAAATAAATCAAAGAGCATTTGAAACTCTAAAAATAATCTATGACAAATTGAAAGGAGAAGTTGAAGAGTTAGAAAAATTAATAAAATCTCTAGAAAATAATGATGAATCGATGATAGAATTTGCAGAAATTCTAAGATAACTAATGAAGTATACAAAGATTGAAAGACCAGAAAATAAAATAAAAAGAAAAAGGGCGAAAAAATTAAAAAGTAAAATAAAGGAATATAAAAGAGAATTAAATAATCTTCAATTCGAAATTAATGACCTTATAATAAAAAGGATAGAAATAAGAACAAATATAAACAAGTTGGAGTTAAACTTAAAAAATTTATAAATGCCTGGAACACCATATTATGATTAAAGCTGTTAAAAGAAAAAATGGAGAATGAAATTGGAAAATTAAACAGATATTTAGAAACAGGAGAAAGTGAAGAAATAAAAGAAGTTATTGAGGATTTGAGAAATTATATTAAAGAAAAAGACAAACAGATAAAAGATTTTATATACAATAATCCATGCAAAAAAGAATATTATAAACTAAAACAAGATTGAAAAATTATGGTCAATACTTTTTATAAAGCACCTATACAAATAGAAATTTCGAAAAAGAAATTAAAAGAAAAAAAAATCCAAAATAAAAATTTAGTATCAGAGCCAAGTTAACGATTAAGGGTAACACTTTCTCTTTAAAGCAACACTTTTAATGGTATGCTTTCAGTTACCAAATATCCACAACTAATTGGTAAACTTCTTTGTAGTCACCATAGGTACAATAAGATAATAGGTACCATAAAAGGCACCTAATTATTGGAGTAAAAAGACTATGTATATCTACCATACTTAAACCTTATTAGAACAGAAGCTAATATACTAGATAGCCCTATAATAATAATAATAATAATAATAATAATAATAATAATAATAATTTACAATTTTTTTAATAAAACAAAAAGGAACTTAATTTATAAACACAGACTCAACAATGAAACCCTATCCCTCTTTAGATCCGTTGTTGATTATAAAACAATATATTTGGTAACTCTGGTGACATGCACCGAGTGATTTAATTAATATACAAATATATAGTATTCTATTAAGCAAGTGCTATATAAACATAGCCATAGGATAATATGTATTTGACCCAACTTGATATTAATTGAATTAATATTTAATTCTCTTATACCTTATAAGAGTAAATTCAAACTTACATGCGCAAAATCCATGGCCACTGCACATGGTCTTCGGAGTCCAATGTCGTCACGTGCATTCTGTCCATAAACGGTTCCTGTATTTACATGTGCATTACTTCTAATTAATTATTACCTTTATTATACTAGTTTATATTATTATATATCATTCCAATTGCATATTTCACAATTTAACTATATATTCCTTAAAATGGTAAAATATTCGATTTTTTATTATAATAATTAAAAAAATAAAACAAACATATCTAAAAATTATAAATAAATTGAATATTTTTTTAAAATTAAATATACATTTAAAATACAAACTAAATAAAACTGAAATTTAAATTTTAAATTTTAAATTTTTATTTTAAATTTAATATATTTAATTATTAATATATTTAAATTAATTAAAATTCAAAATTTTAATTTTAAAATTCTAAAATAAACCTTTAACCATCTAATTATTAACTAATACCATACAAAATTCTAAAAGAAGCAAAGTAGTCACATTCATCGCATTTTTCTAAACCCACAGGCGCACGCTGTCTGCGGTTCGTCATCCTCTGCCGCTGTTCATCCACGCCACCTTCCTCCTCGGCACTCAACCTCGACGCCGCCTTCCTCCTTCTCGGCGCTCATCCACAACGCCGCCTTCCTCTTCCTCGACGCTCATCTTCGTCGCCGCCTTCCTCCTCCTCGTCGCCGTTCGTCCACATCAGCGTCTTCATTTGGATGGGTCTCTGTTCATAGAGTTTATTTTTCTTTGCGCATTCTCTGACACAATTGATTTTCTTATTATTCTGTATAATATTCTTTTTTTAATTAAAAATCGAATAAAATGACCTGCAGAGATTCTCATATATATTGCAATGTTAAATTATTTTTGCATGTGCAATTTCTGTATTTAGGAAGTGTTTACGTTATTCACTGAATTTTGGATGTGTTTATGTGAGTTTTAGTTGTTTGTAAAGAAATATTATGTGAGTTTTACTACTGCTTGATTGTTCTATTCTCATATTTGTATTGAGGATTAATTTGTTTTTATTAGTGATGTTTGTTGACTATCAGTTATTTGGTGTGTAAACTTGTGATTTAGGTTGTGTAAACGTATAATTTTGTATGTGTAATAAGAATAAATTTAAAGCAACACCTTTGAATTGAAATGAACTACTTTAAATTAAAATAAAAGACCAGGCTTTTGAATTGAAATGAATTACCTTGACTTAAAATCAAGGAGCGTCTTGTACAAGAGAAGGAGATAGAAGAAAATCGTATTATAGAGAGAGAAGGAACGTAGAAAAAGAAAACAATAACTAATTATGAAGTGGGTAAAAGGTTAAAGAAATTTTGGTTTTTAAAATTTAAATTAATCTTAATTATAATGTGTATCTAAAAAATAGAAATATATTTTAATTAAATAATATTAAAGACTGAACAAAAACTGAAATTTATTGTACAAATAGCATTTTTCTTCCACAATCCATCTTTTCTTTATCCAGATATAGAATCAGACATTAGATCTCCTTCACGTGTATAAGGGAGAAAAGAATTGCTTGGTAATGTAAATAAATTATTTTAACATTAGGAAAAATAGGAATAATCAATATTGGTTTCACCATGGTTGAAGCCTTGAAGGTGAATATTATTCACTTCACAAAACAAAATTGAGAAAAAGAAAGTCAAGAGTGTACTGAAAAATTAATACGGCATTTTTTCAATCAATCCAAACATATAAATCAAGACTTTGGTAGCTGGCGGTATGAATTCAATAAACAGTAAATGTGAACACAAAGTTTGCTGACTGGAATTCGGGTTGTAGGTCAACTGATCAAACCATATGCATTCGGTTTAATATAGCAACTCTCATACATATATACATAGCCATCGTTTCTAGAATAATAATATGATCATATACTAAAAAATATGAAGTGAAGCTATTTGAGTATTTATAAGATACCAATAAGGTCTAAAGATATAAAATAAAAGTTTGTTTATTGTGCAAATCTCAATCCAAAAAGCAAGTATCAACATGAAATATTATACTTGTGTTACAAAAAAAAATATTTCCTAAATTCTAAACGTGTTCTCAAAGTCAATAAGATGCATAGTATTAAAATTCAGTCACAACTCATGCAGGCACTACTCTGATAGATTCTACTAGCCACTTGGAATGGTATGCATATGTTGAACATAAAAGCATCATTCTATTAAATTTCATAGTCTTTTTCACTCTCACTTATTAATGATCATTATTTGACACATGACAATGTTGATAAAAAAAATTTGACTGCTACAGATAGCATACTTGAGAGCAAAATTTGAACTTTGCTCCGATATTATCCACATGATTAGTCAATTAAAATTTGCTTCTAGAAATAAATGTTCAACTTAATAATGATGTTTGTATTAATTTCTGCAACAGTTTGTCGGAGCTTCAATGGGCACTTCAAATCTTAAGATTCCCCCTAAAAACCCTTCAAATTTTGATAACAATCCTCCTCCTCCTTCGAGTTTCTCCCTGGCGGAACGTTAAAACAATACTAGATAAAGAATAGGAGGAGGAAACTTGCTTATAATAACCATCATATGAATCATATTTTTCAAGATTGGAAACAAGAGGTGGCTTTAATCTTGGCATTATCATGTGTAGATCCTGGATGGTAAACCTTATAACAGGAGATGTGATTTGTATAGCTTTGGCATCTGCTTGTGGGAAAGTTATTGCTGCGACATGCCTTATCCAAATCTAAGCTTTGCTGATATATCGTCTGCAGTTGTTCGTCAAGATAGCTCATAAGATGAACTGTCTAAAGAACAATTTACAACAGCTTGTTTGCCTATGGCTATGATTCACCCATTTCCCGTTGATTCTGAGATGTTGTCCAAGTGGCATGGCAAACATCATGAAAAGATGCTGGGATGCGAATCCAAACACACGTCTGGAAATGAACGCGCCGTGAACTTGGGCTCCATTTGTTTGTTGCCTTAACCAGCAATGGACAGAGACACAAAGACACAACAATACATAAACATGAACATATACAAAATTTTTATCTTGTTTGGTAATATTATGCTTAACAGTACACTAGTATATACAAATTTATCAAAATCACAAATTTATCCTCACCAATAACACCATTGTATCTACAACTACCACTATCTACCACCATCATTACCACTATCAGATTTATCATCTTTATTATCATCTATAATTATCAAAAAATCATTAATAAATTTTTTAATAATCGTCATTTATCTCAAAAAAATCAAAAGAAAAAAATAGAAAAGACAGAGACAATAATTATAGTAACTTTAACCAAAATTAAAAAAAAATCACAGGAGAATGAAAGAGATGAGAGAGACGGTGAGAGAAAGGGCAGAGAGAGTGCTGTGACTTTCTGGGTCATGAGTGTTGGATGACGACATTGACTTGTTGTGTCGAGAGGGTTGGACGGTACTGTGACTCTGTGTCGTGAGGGATGGACGGCAAGGACGATAGATCTGGACGAGTGGCAACAGCGATGCAGAGGCGGCGCAGATCCGAGAAAGGCGACGACAAATTAAAAGAGCGTGGAGGATACACAAATTTAAGAACACAACAAAGAAGAATGCGGCGATGGAGAGAGAGGACCGTCGGAGGAGGGAGGTATGGCGGCGGCGACGAGATCTATGACAGAGAAAAAGAATCCGAAGAGAGGTAGAAGACTGACGAAGTAGGAAGAGAGAGTACAGAAAGGGGTTATGATAGGGTTAAGGTAGGGATAATGCTGGAATTTTTTAAATTAACTAAGGATAAAAGTAAAAAAAAAAAAGTTGTGTCTCAATGTCTCAACTTTAAAGAGATACATTCAAAACATGTACTCTGTGTGTATCTGTGTACCACCGCCGTATCCATTCAAAATTCGTGTCTCAACAAACAAACAGTGAACGTGTACCATTGTGTTTATGTACCAGTGTCCATGTTTAAGCAAACAAACACAACCTTAAAGACCCTGAGCAAAAGCTATAATTTTGGAGCATGCACTCACTAAGGACGGGAAGGTGAACTTATCAGGTAAAACGCCCATCTTCGTCATGTGAATGTAGAGCAAGATAGCTTGGTCTCATCAACCAAGTAATCATAGTTTAGATTTTATATGTTTTAATTAAAATTCTAGAGAGAAACTCCAACTTCTCTCTAGGAATTCTAGGGTTCTTTGTTCGATGAAATACCTTTCTTAGTTTTAGAGTAAAATCCTACATTCTTGGTTTGGGATTGAGGATTTAGATGACCTTGAGTAATCATTAGTGTCTGATATTAATTGGTGATTTAGGGTTGTTAGTTCATTTTATTTCGACTAACGCTATCTTTTCACTAAGTCTAAGTAATGAATTGGTTAACATTTGTGGAGTGAGATCAATTATGCCTAGAGAAGAGATGTGGTAATAACGAAAGTGACGAACAAAAAAAGAGCGATGACAATAATAAAATTAGTAGTGAAGGGAATAACGCAAACACACAATAGAAAGAGATATTCAAAAATTAAAAATTTAATTTTTGATATTCAAACGTAAAAAGAAAAAAGAAAAAGATGTGATAGAAAATCTCATTTTTGGTCAAAAAAAGAGAAAAAAAGAGAGAGAATAATAATTTTAATTTTAATTTTTACTTTTAAAATATAT
>NC_029775.3:101816583-101822420 GCF_000817695.3 Arachis duranensis
CGAAAGAATTTGGATTTTGAAAAAAAATGAAATTGAATGCATTAGCATGGCCAAGGAGAACATAAGAAAAAAAGAAAATAAGTTACAATAAACGGAGTTGTTCTTGAGGTTATATATACATAGTAAGAGGAATTTATCTATCTATCCATCCACCATTCCATCTATCTATTTTTATTATATAAAAATTAATACTAAATTATTATAAAATCAATTTATGTTATATAATTATTTTCTATTATATCATGTCAACTATTTTAAATTAGATAACAAATTGACAATTACTAAAAAAACTTTTTTGTTATTAAACTATATGTCACTCATTTTAAATAGATGACATTATATCTTTTTACAAAAAAAAAATTCTATTAATTAATATCCTTAATTATTTATATTTACTACGAAACATTAAGTATTTTAATTATAAAATAACGGTTAATACAATTAATATTTATATTAAAATATAATAATTTTTAATTATAAATATTCAAATTGCATATTATTATAATCTACTTATATATCTAATCAACAATACTCTTATTACTATTATAGTACTACTTTATCCATTTCATAATTTCTTACAAGAATTATCAAAATTCTCTTTAATTATACTTTTAATTTTGGCACAAGATCAAAATTATAATATAGAGCATCATTCAACAAAGAGTCCAATATTTATATTTGCTTTATAAATTTGTTTGTTGCTATATGTACAAAATATCCAATACAATCATACTTAAAAAATAACTAAAAAAATTACATATGACGGACTTTGTTATTATGTGATTGTGCACAAAAAAAATTACAAATTCAAACATTTATTAAAAAAATGTTTGAATATATATAAAACTAATCCTATTAAGATATGCAAATAATGTGAATAATGAGTGCATTTTAATTTCATTAACCACTTTTAAAATAAGAATTATATTTAATTAATTCAAAATTTAATTTTTAAAATTTAAATTAACTTTTTTTTTAACTTATTGTTACATTGTTAAAAAAAACGTTGTTCTCCTATACTTTTTTATATATAATATAAATTATTGAATTAGATTTTATTATAATTATTATCATTGAATTTATTATCAGATAACTCTTTATTTTAATATTTAATTATAAAATAAAAACATATCTATTATTTTTAATTATTTAAAAAATTATAAATAAAAAAATTATAATATTAGTTTCTACTCTCAAATCTAAATCTAGTAGGGAGAATTATTGTAGTAGATCAGAGAGAATCATGTGCCCGTCTGAGTAAGTGACAAAGGAAATATTGCTATTATGGAAGCGCCAAGGAAAAACTTTCACAAACAATTATGGAAATAAGAATTAAAGAGAAAAATTGATAATTAACATGTAAACGATCTCTCTATAGACATAATATATGATAGAGTTCAATGGTGTCATTTGATCCATATAGCCGACCATACCTAGTGGAACAACCTTTGTTGTTGTTGTATGCATAAAAAAGACTTAAATTTAATTAATTTTACACAAATTTTATAAAATAATATATTAAATTTATATAACTAAAAAATAAAAAACTTTCACATAATTAAAAAATTATATACCAGCAATGCTTTAAAAAAATTATTGTCTAATATAAAAACATTTTACTTTTGAAGGCACATTTATTCATACTATAAATAAAAAAAGACACATACAACTCTGTTTATTTTAAATATGAATAAATAGCGACAACAGTAACTAACAACTCAGATAGCAGCAATGAAAATATAGAGAAGAGATGTTAGCAAGTAATCACAAGTTAACACAAAAATTATTAGCAATTTGATTGTGTTCATAGATCCTGATATGCCTTTGTATTAAGAACTATTATTTTTTAATAATTTAATATAAATGATCTAATCTTAAAAAATTAATTCTAGTTTTTAACATGAGCTCCAAATGAGACCATCATCGTTTTTTGCCTCATCTCTCATGCCAGCCTCTCACTCACCTTGCCACTTTGTCACTCTTCTCCATATCTTCGATCAAACCTCACAACAGCGCCACCTCTAGACCACCACAATAGCAAGTTTGTTTCTTGATGTTTTTTTTCTCCTTCACCATTGGTTGTTGGTCGCTTCTCCTTCTCCTTCCACACTATTGGTATGAAGAGTGGGTAAGAAGGGAAAAAATAACAAATAAGATATTTTATTTTTTATCTAAAAAATAGATAAATTATTGATTGTTGATTAATTAAAAACAAAAAAATATAATAATATTTCATTTGAATTAATATAATTATTTATTTGATCAAATCAAAATAATAATTAAATAATTCTATAGCAAAGGTTAGAATACTCGTTAGTGTGTGACCCCATAGGTTCAATACTAAACGGGTAGTAAATTAGTCGTACTAAATTTACTAATCAAGGTTGGCGTCTAGCAACACTCCTCAACGACCCGATAGTATGAAGTAATATATTTTTACTAAGAACCTCAGAAGAACAAAGTATAATTCTTCCATCTTTTCAGTTCTTGGTTAACCCTTAGAGTATGGTTTAATTGTCAAACTCTAACTTGTTACCATTATTATAATGAACTGTGAATGACCTAAAAAACTCATTTCTTCATTCATTCAATCTCCTTGGCCAAGGTTTTATTCATCTCAGTCATTATAATTATAGAGCTCAAACTCTTTACCGAGAGTTGACGGATTCCTTATTGACTAACATTAATTCTACAAGTATTTAAATCATACCCAATATCCATTCAACTAGCACCCTAGGGTAGAGGGCGCAGAAGGCGACTGCTGCCAGGAATATTGCCGCCAAGGCGGCTGGGGAGGGGTCCTCCTAAGTGCGCGAGAAGCCATCAGTGCCGAGTTCCCCCATAGTGAAGAAAGCGATTCCAACACCTCGGGTCCGCTTGGTGGATCCTCATCCTACTCCTGCCGTTCCATCTGCTGCCCCTCCAAGTAAGAAGCAAAAGACGGTTGAGCCCTTCGACCTTAATGTCCCTGACTTCAATGCCATCGAGTTCATAGATCAACAAATTGGGCCCTATGGTACCCTTTCGATGGACGAGGTGTCCATCCTCCATCATTTGAAATTTATGGCCCGGAATCACGTGCAGATGGCGTTTATGGCGGCCGCTATACACCGGACTGCTCAAAGTCTCCCTCTTCATGCCACCAAGGCATTTATGGAGGAGGCAAAGCAAGAGTTTGACCGGATGAAGGGGCTGAAGGAGGAGCTCGAATTAAAGGTGACCAAGTTAGAGAAGGATCTAGAGAATGAGAAGGCGAGTCCCTTTCATTGGCGGCTTCTTTGAGGTTGGCGGAGGACACAGCACTGATGCATAAAGATAGTTATGTTACAACTTATCGGGAGGTGATGAGTCTGAGGGGGGAGTTGGACAGTGCTCGGGAGGATTATTCTGAGCTCCAAGGTCATCTTATCGGCAGCGTGACTGCTGCTTACGAGAACTTGAAGGAGCAAGTTTGGGTCATTGCTCCCGAGGCCGATCTCACCCTTTTTAGTTTAGACAATGTTGTCAGAGATGGCAAGATTGTCCCTGATGACGAGGGTGATGATGATGCTGATCCTCCTCCTGTGTCCTCTGCCAAAGTGTCGACTACCTCTGCTCCTCCAGTTGCACCTGATTCGGATTGCCAAGTTCTGAACCGGGAGGATGGAACTATAGATGCTGTGCCTATTCAGACTCGTCCTCCTTCTCCTTGTCCTGATACTGCCAAGGATGCTCCTGATGTTTGCTGATCTTTTTCTAGATTCTTATGTTAGTTGGCCTGGCTTGTGGGCTCTTAAAACTTTTTATTTATTTGCTGATGTTTTCTGGTTGTTTTGTCTGGCAACCTTTTGAAAAACAAAAGTAGCTCGTTATCTTTTTTTGATGGCCTTCGAGGCTTTAAAATTTTTGTAGATCATATCAAGGTTTTTGATATTTTCTTCTGTTTTCTGAGAATGTTGGACCTTGCAGTTTGACCTTTTTGGATTGTCTCGTGCTTATCGTTTGTAGCTTGGATCCTCTGTAATTGTATGGATCCGACTTGTTTTCTCATTTTTGTAGGTATTTTTGGTATTTCTCCAACTGATTTCTTTGCGTTGATTCCCTTTATTTCTGTAATCCTCTTTTCTGGACCTTCGTAGGAGTCCGACTTCGTTTAGGTCGGTCTCTTCTGAGTTCTTTCTTGGATTTTTATCAGATATCTTTCAGGGGTTACTTGTATAACTTTTCAGTAGCGGGAGTCCGACTTCGTTATGTCGGTCTCCTTTAAGTTATAGCGTAATCCTCTTTCTTGGTTCTTTATCAGATCTCTTTCAGGGATTACTTGTATAACTTTTCGGTAGCAGGAGTCCGACTTCATTATGTCGGTTTCCTTTAAGTTATAGCGTAATCCTCTTTCTTGGATCTTTATCAGATCTCTTTCAGGGATTACTTGTATAACTTTTCAGTAGCAGGAGTCTGACTTCGTTATGTCGGTCTCCTTTAAGTAATAGCGTAATTCTCTTTCTTGGATCTTTATCAGATCTCTTTCAGGGATTACTTGTATAACTTTTCAGTTTTGGGCTGACTTTGTTATGTCAGGCCCTTCTAAGTTAAAGTAATCCTCTTTAATAGGGTTGGCCAGACCTCTTTCCAGGGTTTACTTATAACTTGGGTTGACTTGGTCAGACTTCTGAACGTCGGCCAGTCTTTAAGTTATTATATTAGCTATCCGTAAGACCTCGTCAGGTTTTTTTTGGATTGCTTTCGATAACTACTTACATTATTCTGTGTTCATCTTTGCCGATTTGTAGAAAATGGTTGGCGTCTTTTAGATCGTCCTTTGGGTGAATCGCGTTTTCACCTTTATCGGACGATTGTCTTTATCGTGGTCGCGTAGTGAATTTGTTTTTCACTTTCTGCCGACCTGTTGCTTTATAATCAGACGATGAATACTTCAGATTAATGCGTCTTGGAATTTTGTAGAATATCTAAATAAACTTTATTCAAAGAAAAAATGCAAATATATACATGTGGGAGTTTCCTTGTCCCTTTAAGTCTGGTATGATCTAGGTCTCTACATGGTGCCTCATTAAAAAACCTTTTCAGGAAAAAGAGCGCATCCATTTAGTGAGATCCTTTACCTTTTCTAACTGTAGTACCTTCTTAGGTTGTAGGCATGCCATGATTGGGGAAACTCTCGTCCATCAAGCTCGGACAGTCTATAGTAGCCCTTCCCCAATACTTCGATGACTCGGTAGGGTCCTTTCCAGTTTGCTGCCAGCTTTCCTTCTCCGGGTCGAGTTGTTCCAATGTCATTTCTGATTAGGATGAGATCACTCTCTGCAAAACTTCGCGGCACTACGTTTTGATTATATCTGGAAGCCATTCGTCGCTTTAGGGCTTCTTCCCTGATCCGAGCTCTTTCTTGGATTTCGGGTAACAAGTCGAGCTCTTCTCTCTGAAGTTGAGAGTTTGCTCGTTCATTGTAGTGGACTACTCGGGGAGATCCTTCTTCTATTTCTATTGGAATCATTGCCTCCGCTCTATATGCCAGCCAGAATGGTGATTCGTTTGTAGTAGAATGTGGGGTTGTTCGATACGCCCATAGGACTTGTGGAAGTTCCTCGGCCCAAGCTCCTTTTACTTCTTGTAGCCTCCGCTTTAGTCCGGCCAATATGACTTTGTTGGCCGCTTCGGCTTGTCCATTGGCTTGGGGGTGTTCGACGGAGGTGAACTGGTGTTTTATGTTCAAGTCGGCCACAAATTTTCTGAAGCCTGCCTCTATAAATTGGGTACTATTGTCCGTGGTGATGGAGTATGGTACCCCAAACCTCGTAATAATGTTCCTATATAGGAATTTTCGACTTCTTTGAGCGGTG
>NC_029775.3:101822584-101828514 GCF_000817695.3 Arachis duranensis
AGGGTGAGGTCATGCTGATGAGCTTTTCTGGTGGGGCAATGTGAAAATTGGCATGCTTCTGGCATGGTGGGCATGTCCTCACAAATTATGTAGCCTCCTTTTGTAGAGTTGGCCAATAAAATCCCTCCCGGAGTATCTTTTTGGTGAGAGCTTGTGCTCTGAGATGATTACCACAAATGCCGTTGTGCACTTCCTCCAAGACTTCCTTTGTGTTGGAAGTCGGTACGCATTTTAGTAAAGGTGTTGATATCCCTCTTTTGTATAGTGTGTTGTTTATGATAGTGTAGTACTGTGCCTCCCTTTTTAGCCTCTTTGCCTCCTTTTCATCTGTAGGGAGTGCTTCTGTTTTGAGGTAGTTTATTATGGGGGTCATCCATCCTTGATCCCGACCTATTATCGCTAGGACTTTTTCTTCTTCCGCTATTGACGGGTTCTGTAGTATCTCCTGGATGAGGCTTCTGTTGTTGCCCCCTGGTTTGGTGCTGGCTAATTTTGAAAGGGCGTCAGCTCGGGCATTTTGCTCATGAGGTATGTGATAGATCCTATATTCCCCGAGTTGTCCGAGCTGTTCTTTGGTTTTATCCAAATATTTTTTCATGGTCGGATCTTTGGCTTGGTGGCTTCCTGCTATTTGTGACGTAATGACTTGTGAGTCACTGTAGATGTTGAGTTTCCGAGCTCCAAACTCCCTAGCCAGCTTCAAACCTGCCAATAGTGCTTCGTATTCTGCCTGGTTGTTCGAGGCCGGGAATCCGAATTTAAGGGAAAGCTCAAGTTGAGTTCCTAGGTTGCTTTCGATTATCACGCCCGCACCGCTTCCTGTTTTATTCGAGGATCCGTCCACGTATATGTTCCATTCTATGGGGATTTCTGGGGTGTCTGTGAATTCTGCGATGAAGTCGGCCAGGTGTTGTGATTTGATGGCTATCCGCACCTCGTATTGGAGGTCAAACTCAGACAACTCAATTGCCCATTGTAGGATTCTTCCTGCTAGATCTGTTTTCTGCAATATCCCTTTTATGGGTTGGTTGGTCCGAACTTTAATGGTATGCGCTTGGAAATATGGGCGAAGTCGCCGGGATGTGAGGATCAGAGCGTAGGCAAACTTTTCTATTTTTTGGTAGTTCAGCTCAGATCCATGTAGCGCTTTGCTGATGAAGTAGACGGGTTTTAGCCCATGTTCGTCTTCTCTGACTAGTGCTGAGGCTATTGCCTGGCTCTCTACTGCGAGATATAATATGAGCGGTTCTCCTTCTCGTGGCCGAGATAGGATAGGTGGCCGTCCTAAGAACTCTTTGAAGTCTCGGAAGGCTTGCTCACATTCTGTCGTCCATTCAAACTGTTTTCCCTTTCTTAAAGTAGCATAGAAGGGAAGAGATCTTATCGCAGCTCCTGCTAAGAATCGAGATAGAGCGGCCAGCCTCCCGTTGAGTTGTTGTACTTCTTTGACACAAGTTGGGCTCTTCATGTTGAGTATGGCTTGACACTTGTCTGGATTTGCTTCAATCCCCCTTTGTGTGAGCATGAAGCCCAAGAATTTGCCTGCTTCTACTGCGAAGGTGCATTTTGCGGGATTGAGCCGCATGTCGTGTTTCCTGATAGTGTAAAACACTTGAGCCAGGTCGGATAATAATGTATCTTCGCTTTGTGTCTTTATCAACATGTCGTCTACATAAACTTCCATGGTTTTCCCGATGTGATCTGAGAAAACTTTATTCATTAGCCTTTGATAAGTAGCTCCTGCGTTCTTGAGACTGAAAGGCATCACGATGTAACAGTAGTTTGCTTTCGGCGTTAGGAACGAGGTGTTTTCTTGATCTGGCGGATACATGGGGATTTGGTTGTACCCTGAATACGCGTCCATAAATGAGAAATACTTATATCCTGATGAAGCATCTACTAGAGCGTCGATGCTTGGAAGTGGGTAAGGGTCTTTTCGGCAGGCTTTGTTGAGGTCGGTATAGTCGGTGCACATTCGCCACTTCCCATTTGACTTTTTCACCAAGACGACGTTTGCTAGCCATACTGGGTATTTGACTTCCCTTATGAACCCGGCCTCTAGTAGCACCTGTACTTGTTCTTCTACAACTTGAGCTCGTTCTGGTCCGAGTTTTCTTCGTCTTTGTTGTACCGGCCGGGATCCCGGGTAGATTGCCAATTTGTGGCTCATTAGTTCGGGATCAATGTCTGGCATGTCGGCAACTTTCCATGCAAAGAGATCGACATTATCTCGTAGGAACCGTATTAGTGATTCCTTTGTGTCTCCTTTTAGGATCATGCCAATATTAGTTATTTTATCCGAGGTGTCTCCGATCTGGACTCTTTCTACTTTTCCTTCGGGTCGTGGTCGGAATTCTTCTCGCCTCTGAACTCCACCGAGCTCGATTGTGTGGAATTCTCCTCCTTCACCTCAGAGGTTTAGGCTTTCGTTATAATAGCGACGTGCCATCTTTTGATCTGCCTTTATTGTAGCTATCCCTTCCACAGTTGGGAATTTCATACATAGATGTGGAGTTGAAACTATTGCGCCGAGTTGATTTAACGTTGTCTGACCTATTAAGGCATTGTAGGCTGAGCTTACGTCGACCACGATGTAGTCGATCTTGAGTGTTCTGGATTGGTTCCCCTTCCCGAAGGTTGTATGCAGCGATATGTATCCCAAGGGTTGAACTGGGGCATCTCCTAGTCCGAACAGGCTGTTCGGGTACGCTCTTAGCTCTTTTTCTTCTAGGCCGAGTTTGTCGAAGGCAGTTTTGAATAAGATGTCGGCAGAACTTCCCTGGTCAATTAGTGTACGGTAAAGGTTGGCGTTTGCCAGTATGATCGTAATGACCATGGGGTCGTCATGTCCCGAGATGATTCCGGATGCGTCTTCCTTGGTAAACGTGATTGCTGGGATGTCTGGGGCTTCCTTTTTTCCTTCGACGTGGTATACCTCTTTGAGGTGTCGCTTGCGAGATGATTTGGAGATTCCTCCTCCAGCAAATCCGCCATGTATTACGTGAACGTGTCTTTCTGGTGTGCGAGGTGATCGTTCAGATCGTCCAACATCCTCATCCCTTCTTCTTTTTCTTGGTTCGTCATCCCGATTAGCCAAAAACCGATCTAGTTTTCCTTTTCTTACTAGTTTTTCTATGACGTTTTTCAAATCGAAGCATTCATTGGTGGAATGTCCTCGAAGTCGGTGATATTCACAGTATTCATTCCGATTTTCTCCTCCTCTTTTGCCTTTAAGTGGCTTAGCTGGAAGGATTTTCTCTGTATGGCGGACTTCTTTGTAAACATCTACCAAGGATACCCTAAGAGGAGTATAGTTATGATACTTTTTGATTTTCTCTCCGGAGTGATCTTCCTTTTTCTTAGATTCTTTATCTTGGTAGGTAGAACCGAACCTTGAGGCTTCGCCAAGTCGAGAATTTTCCTCCATGTTGATGTATTTCTGTGCCCATTCTTGTACTTTGTCTAAGGATGTCAGGTATCTCTTTGATATAAATTGGCTAAATGGTCCTTCTCGTAGGCCATTTATGAGGCCCATAATGGCAGCTTCTGTTGGAAGACTTTGTATGTCCATGCATGTTTTGTTGAATCTTTCCATGTAGTTGCGAAGGCTCTCCCGATCTCCTTGCTTGATCCCTAGTAGGCTAGGTGCGTGTTTGGCTTTGTCCTTTTGTATGGAGAATCGGGCCAGGAACTTCTTGGCCAGGTCATCGAAACTCGAGATGGATTTTGGAGGTAGGTTGTCGAACCATTTAATGGCTGTCTTGGTGAGAGTTGTTGGAAAGGCTTTGCAGTGAACTGCATCTGAGGCATCAGTGAGGTACATTCTACTTCTGAAGTTACTGAGATTATGGTTGGGGTTCGAGGTACCGTCATATGGAGTCATATCCGGAAGCTTGAAATCTTTCGGAATTTTGGTTTTCATAATTTCTCTGGTGAATGGATCTTGATCTTTCTGAGAGCTATCCTCTGTGGATGGTCGAGTAGCCTTAGTTTTGAGATCAGCTTCGAGTTTTATAAGCTTATCTTCTAATTCTCGGCGCCGCCTTATTTCCCGGCGTAGATCTTCTTCTTTTTCACGTCGATGTTGGGCTTCTTTCTCAAGTTGCTCCAATCGATTTTGAAGTGCTTCTATTATTCCTGGATTTGATGAATTTTTGTCTCCGTTGGTTTCTGGAGTATCTTTGAGTATCGTGTCCGCGTTTTTATGCGGCGTTCTGTCTTCCAGACCTGAATCGTGGTCGTTGTCATGGTCATCCGCCATGTTAATGGGATGACTTCCAGGTTACCTGAAACTGTAGGTCGATCTCGGATGAGATCTTCGGTGTTGGTCGGAGCCGACGTGTCCGGCAGATGTACGGCGGCCGGAGCTGGTGTGCTCGACTTGTTGGACTTGGTGGTGGTGCTGATCCTTCGTCCCCGGAGGGTGGGGGGGTACCTGCAAGGGACTCCGATGCTTAAGTTAGCAAGGGTATTAAGCAGGTATTGAGTAAAATCAGAGTATGAGTTATACCTGGGTGCTCCAGTGTATTTATAATGGTGAGATGTGTCCTCCTGTGGATAAGATAAGTTGGTTATCTTATCTTTGTCTTTATCTTATCTTTAAGTGAGGTCATCTTTAGGGGAACCGCCTTTATCTCTACGGGCTTGGGCTGCCCTTGGATTTTGGGACGTGTCCCTCTTATTTGGGCCCTTTTCTTGGGCTTTCCTGTGACTTGTCCGAGCTCTTTGAGAAGAGGTCGGGTTGTCCTGACCTGAAGAGGTCGGTCGCTTTGTCTGTAGAACATCCCGGATCGGACACTTCGATCCAGGGTATGAACAGGTTGGAATAGAATCCCTTGATTCTTTTGCGTCTGTCACTAACGCCTAGCCTTCAGGAGTTTGAAGCTCGTCACAGTCATTCAATCCCGAAATCCTACTCGGAATACCACAGATAAGGTTAGACTTTCCGGATTCCCGGAATCCTACTCGGAATACCACAAACAAGGTTAGACTTTCCGGATTCCCATGAATGCCGCCATCTATCTAGCTTATACCACGAAGATTCTGTTGGGGAATCTAAGAGCGCCTAAGGTAGAACGGAAGTGGTTGTCAGTCATGCGCGTTCATAGGTGAGAATGATGATGAGTGTCACGGATCATCACATTCGTCAAGTTGAAGTGCAACAAATATCTTAGAATAGGAATAAAAGAGAATTGAATAGAAAATAATAGTAATTGTATTGAAACTTGAGGTACAGCAGAGCTCCACACCCTTAATCTATGGTGTGTAGAAACTCCACCGTTGAAAATATATAAGTGAAAGGTTCAGGCATGGCCGAATGGCCAGCCCCCATGGTCTAAGGACTAGGCGTCCAGAGATGTCTCATACACTAGTAAAAAGTTCTATTTATAATAAACTAGCTACTAGGGTTTACATAAGTAAGTAATTGATGCATAAATCCACTTCCGGGGCCCACTTGGTGTATGTTTGGGCTGAGCTTGATCTATCCACGAGCTGAGGCTTCTTTTGGAGTTGAACGCCAAGTTGTAACGTGTTTTGGGCGTTCAACTCCGGGTCGTGACGTGTTTCTGTCGTTTAACTCTAGACAGCAGCATGTACTTGGCGTTGAACGCCACTTTACATCGTCAATTCCCGAATAAAGTATGGACTATTATATATTGCTGGAAAGCACTGAATGTCTACTTTCCAACGCCGTTGAGAGCGCGCCATTTGGAGTTCTGTAGCTCCAGAAAATCCATTTCGAGTGCAGGGAGGTCAGATTCCAACAGCATCAGCAGTCCTTTGTCAGCCTCCTATCAGAGTTTTGCTCAAGTCCCTCAATTTCAGCCAGAAATTACCTAAAATCACATAAAAACATACAAACTCATAGTAAAGTCCAGAAATGTGAATTTAACATAAAAACTAATGAAAACATCCCTAAAAGTAGCTTG
>NC_029775.3:101828643-101828945 GCF_000817695.3 Arachis duranensis
AATTGTTGCTTGTTCCCAAGCAACTGAAAATCAAATAGGATAAAAAGAAGAGAATATACTATAAATTCAGAATATCAATGAATATTAGTTCTAATTAAATGAGCGGGACTTGTAGCTTTTTGCCTCTGAATAGTTTTGGCATCTCACCTTTTCCTTTGAAGTTTAGAATGATTGGCTTCTCTAGGAACTTAGAAGTTTATATAGTGTTATTGATTCCCCTTGTTAAGCATGTTGATTCTTGAACACAGCTACTTTTATGAGTCTTGGCCGTGGCCCTAAGCATTTTGTTTTCCAGTATTACC
>NC_029775.3:101829198-101839715 GCF_000817695.3 Arachis duranensis
CTTGATTTAGCCGCTTAGGCCTGGATTTTATTTCCTTGGGCCCTCCTATCCATTGATGCTCAAAGCCTTGGATCCTTTTTACCCTTGCCTTTTGGTTTTAAGGGCTATTGGCTTTTTCTGCTTGCTTTTTCTTTTTCTTTCTATTTTTTTTCGCCACTTTTTTTTCGCAAGCTTTTGCTATTCACTGCATTTTCTTGCTTCAAGAATCAATTTTATGATTTTTCAGATCATCAATAACATTTCTCTTTGTTCATCATTCTTTCAAGAGCCAACAATTTTAACATTCATAAACAGCAAGATAAAAAAATGCACTGTTCAAGCATTCATTCAGAAAACAAAAAGTATTGTCACCACATCAATATAATTGAACTAAATTCAAGGATAAATTCGAAATTCATGTACTTCTTGTTCTTTTGATTTAAAACATATTTCATTTAAGAGAGGTGAAGGATTTATGGAATTATTCATAACTTTAAGACATAGTTACTAAACACTAATGATCATGAAGTAGAGACACAAAACATAAATGAACACAACATAGAAATCGAAAAGCAGAAAGAAATAAGAACAAGGAATGAATCCACCTTAGTGGCATCTTCTTCTTGAAGGACCAACAATGTCCTTAAGCTCTTCTATGTCCCTTCCTTGCCTTTGTTGCTCCTCCCTCATTGCTCTTTGATCTTCTCTTATTTCATGGAGAATAATGGATTGCTCTTGATGCTCCACCCTTAATTGTCCCACTTCAAATCTTCTAAGGAAGTGTTGAGTTGTTCCCAATAGTTGTTGGGAGGAAAGTGCATCCCTTGAGGCATCTCAGGGATTTCTTGGTGATGAGCTTCCTCATGCATCTCTTGAGATCTGTTCATACCCTGGATCGAGCTGTCCGATCCGGGATGTTCTACAGACAAAGCGACCGACCTCTTCAGGTCAGGACAACCCGACCTCTTCTCAAAGAGCTCGGACAAGTCACAAGAAAGCCCAAACAAAGGGCCCAAATAAGAGGGACACGTCCCAAAATCCAAGGGCAGCCCAAGCCCGTAGAGATAAAGGCGGTTGCCCTAAAGATGACCTCACTTAAAGATAAGATAAAGACAAAGATAAGATAACCAACTTATCTTATCCACAGGAGGCCACATCTCACCATTATAAATACACTAGAGCACCCAGGTATAACTCATACTCTGATTCTACTCAATACCTGCTTAATACCCTTGCTAACTTAAGCATCGGAGTCCCTTGCAGGTACCCCCACCCTACGCGGACGAAGGATCAGCACCACCACCAAGTCCAACAAGTCGGGCACACCAGCTCCGGCCGCCGTACATCTGCCGGACACATCGGCTCCGACCAACACCGAAGATCTCATCCGAGATCGACCTACAGTTTCAGGTAACCCTCGGAACACAACCTGATTGAGAACCGACAGATGATTAGCGGTGCTGTGACAGAGCATAGGACCATTTTTACTGAGAGGATGGGATGTAGCCATTGACAACGATGATGCCCTACATACAGCTTGCCATGGAAAGGAGTAAGAAGAAATTGGATGAATGTAATAAGAAAGTAGAGATTCGAGAGGAGCACAGCATCTCCATATGCCTATCTGAAATTCCCACCATGAAATTGGCCATCCTCTCGAGTACGTCAACCTGTTTCCTCTTCCTCCCGCATTGCCTAGTGCTTCCCACGCTCGCACCGACCTCAGAATGTGATGCTTGTCGTTGCATTGCTGCAACTTCGTCTTGGTCTGGAGGTGGAGACATCTCGGACTGATCAAATCCGGCAGCAGTGTCATCTGTCTCTTCGTTAACCTGTTCCTCCGCATCGAAGCCACTAACGGCCGCCACTCCCGTGGCTCTATCCTTGCCAAAGATACCTTCCAGCCGGTGAAATAAAGGAAATGGCTTGCCAGGACTGTAGAACTTGGTCGGATGTGCCTGCGAAACTTGTACACCGGAATAGTAACATTCAGAAAAATATGATAATTACAGATTAACACACTCGTGAAGTTAGACAAAAATATCGCATCATTGGGAATTATTACTCATATTGCATCAAAAATAGTAAGTATAAGCTAATCTAACGAACATAAAGAAATTAAAATATCATAGTCAAAAAGTGGGAAATAGTACTCGTATCCATCAATCATATCATGTCTACAAGATAAATTCAACAATATAACAGCCTGTTATTAATATCCAAACATAGTCATAGCCATAGTCATCAAGTACAAACACTTATTCTAACCATTCAGATGGTTGTTAAAAACGAAGTAACAAACCAAACCCAGTATTCTAGCATAGCATCTTTGACCTCTCTACCAATCTTCAGCCTATAGAAGCCATAAAAAAAGCATGATTATAAATTATAATCAGTGTATCAGTTAAGCTACATATAATTTTCTAGCTGGAGATTTAAAATAAATAAATACTAATCTAAGTTTTAAGATAATGTAATTATTATCAGTTACATGTGGCTCCACCTCTTGAGCACAAAAAATGATATCTCCCATCACTATTCTTAATTTGTTATATTCAAATAGTTTCCATATAGTGTTGTGTTAATCACATGCAATGGCTCCACAAGACAAATATGAGGACATAAAATATTTCTTTTATGCTAAAATCAAACTTGATCAGTAGCCATTCAGAGCATCATTGGGACAAGTACAAAATAATTCAGCAAAAACAACTCAATAACCAAGATAACTATATCAGAAATCATTAGATCACTGTTTTTTCCACTCATGAAACTGCAAACTTAATCAAACAGTTACCATAGTATTAATTATATTCAAATCCACCTTTCTTCAGGGTATATCTTTTGAGTTTGAATCCTTTTCTACATAATCTGCACCAAGTCTTGAAAATTTGTCAATCCCAAAATTTAAGATAGATTAAGTGCTCACATTTTATGTGTAGGTGAGCTACTAATCCGTGATGAGCTCATGATATTCTGGGCATTAACTCTAGCAATCTCACATATGTAACACAAAAGGTTCAATGAATTATTGTCTGCTGCATTACTGAAATGTTTTTTGTCAATCCAATGATAAGTAGGATCCTATCATGTCAAATTTCAATACAAATATCGAAGTGCTTAAACTGAGCAATCTGGCAGAGAAAAATTTCAGCCAGATATTCATGAATGATTAATTTATACCAATGATATTCAAAAAGATTTATCAAGTAGCACATAGTGGGAACAACCCAATGAAATACTTCAAACACACGCACCTTCAACCAAGCATCAAGGACGTCTTTGCTGTCAACCTCAACACATTGTTTCTCGTTGTTCCAGCCAAATCCACTACAAGCAAGCATATCAGCGGCGTACTGGTACTTCTCCTTCAGGCGCTTGTGCTTATTCTTGCAATGCTTCACGGTCAGTGTACAACCGGGGAAAGCCTCCAACATCTTCAAAGCCAGTTTCTCGAATGTTTCCGGTTTAAACTGTCCACAATCAGCCCGCTGACCGTCAACGACAAACTCCTCCATGAAGCCAACAAAGGCCAATGTCTCTTCATCACGCCACACTCGCTTGTTCTCCATTTCTTGCTACCAATATTACGATAATAAAAACCCTACATTAATAATGTAAGTTACAATCACTTATCACCAATGAAGAATACCAAAGAATTACACCACAGATAAAATTAGTAAAACTGGTCTTTGCCATAAGAGATGAAATAAGGAAAAAGTAGACAAGTAGTTCAATTATTAAAACACTGGTCGTTGCCATTACAAATGAAAATAAAACACCAAACAATATCACAAATACGCAGTACCCGAAAATTAAATAATGTGCTGTTACAATGTCTCAACACTCAACTATTGATACAACTAAAATTGCCGCCATTACAACAACCCTAAACCACACAACACTACTCCGTACGACTCGCACGCCATTCTTCATACATCTCATTTGCTATGTTGTCACGCCAGTGACTCCACTCATTCGTGTTTTCGACCACATCGATCAATCCATCTTGTTCCTCGTCTCCATCGGGCGTGAATTCATCCAATATGCTACCTTCCTCCTCCGGATCCATCTCCATACTCTTTCTAATGAAAATTTGCAGCAAACAACAGGCAATAATTATCTGAAATTGTGTCTTTAGGGGATAAAAGCTAGGGCTTCTTAAGATGGACCACATCTTCTTCAGCAAACCAAAGCAGCGCTCAATAATATTCCTTACAGAAGAGTGTACCCGGTTAAAATATTCTTGGTAGTCGCGCGGTTCACGTGCTCCCTGGGCCCACTCTCTTACATGATATCGAGTCCCTCTATACGGTGCAAGAAACCCCGAACCATTTGTGTAGCCAGCATCAACTAAATAGTAATTACCTATGCACAAGTAACACAAATAAGGTAAGACGGTGGCTATCATGAACTCAATCTAGTTGTATAAGCTTAACTATAGAGAGGGCATAATTACCGTGGGGTATCTTAAGACTATTACGACGAATTATTGCATCACGAAGTACCCGTGAATCAGATGCCGAACCCTCCCATCCGCTGAGTACGTAGACAAAACCCATCTCCCGGTTACACACCCCTAAGACATTCGTGCAGATTTTACCCTTTCTTGTCCGGTACCTTGCCTTCTCAGACTCGGGGACTGTCACCTCTATATAAGTGCCATCTAATGCTCCCAAGCAACCCTACCATCCATAGAAAGCTTTGATATTCAGATAGAGAATCCATCAGATAAACATGAATCATACAGAACATCGAATAAGATCTACCTTAAACCTTCTCCATGTGGGGTCCACACAGTCCTCGGCAACTGGTGTATCCTTTGTGAACAACATCCCTTGAATCCGTATTACAGACTTCAAAACTTTATTAAAATACTTACTCACTGTCTCGCCGGACCTACAAAATCTAACCTGTAGACTACGGTTTTTCTTGTGATGCGCTAAGATAATTAAGAAGGTCGCAACCTGCTCCGGCAGGCTTACATGACCATCCTCTGTAAGTCCTCCCTGAACTTGGAGCAACTCACACAAGTTAGCAAAGGCATTTGTGTTCATTCTCAACTCCCAGATACAAATCCTATCACCCTCACCAACAATACGCTCTAACGCCTCACGTCTAATTCTACTATTCATTCTTCCGCCTAACGATAGTTGCCCAGTAGTTCTATCCCTAAAGTAAACAAACAGCGTAAGCACAAAGAACAACATTCTTTCTTCATGGTTGGATCTCATCTCTTCATAAAAAGACACGCATCGCTTAATAATTTCCGACCGCTCCATTTCTTCCTACCAAAATCGTTTCATAAAAAAAAATATAATTTCCAAACAACTCTTACACAACTTCAAAATTTTCATTAAAATAAATAACGTGATTACATCCAAGGAAATGCTTACCATATATTTTTATTAACTAAAAGAATAAGAAACAAACAAAACTTTTAAGGGAATATGGAATTTGGACTTTGGAATTTTTATGAAAACCAACGTTAACAACAAAGCAGTGTCAGTCTCTAAATTAAGATTCCATCATTAATTTCATAAAATAAATTAGCATAGTTTTGGAACATTTACCTTAGCAAAGAAGCAAGCTCTAATCACCCAACAAACAGAATTTATAGTTACACCCTTTCAATTAACTAAAACTATACTAAAATACCTAAAATACCGAAACACTGAACATTGACATGAATCGGGTTCATCTCATCTACGCAAGCAATACATAACACTGAATTGAGATTCCTTATTATTATTATTATAACGTGACTCATGCTATTGATTCCAATTTCAGCAGATGCAAGGGATGCATGCAACAAGTATGTTTCATGTGGCAAATGAGGACTACATCATATATCCATTCCTATTATGTCCAAATAAAATACAGTTATGACAATAATTTGAAGTTAATCATTCAATTAAGTTATTGCCAACTAGTGTTCCACAAAATAAATTACACATAAACCTCTTCACCCGAACTGCATCCCACACCAAATGAAGACAGAGGAACCCAAATCACAGA
The DNA here is from genome assembly GCF_000817695.3 of Arachis duranensis. Lineage (NCBI taxonomy): Eukaryota > Viridiplantae > Streptophyta > Magnoliopsida > Fabales > Fabaceae > Arachis > Arachis duranensis. The sequence continues at coordinate 101,835,196 of NC_029775.3, forward strand.
AAGGGAGCATTAGTAACCTGGATAATAGAAACTGTGGTCGCAACAACTCTCAGATGGACTCCACACCTACTCGGCAGGCTTTCTCCTACAGGTTCGTAGGACCACCAGATCTGTGAACAAGGGAGACGACATCAGAAACGGAGGCCTACGGAGAGGACGTCGGAAGTCCCAAGCGCTTACCTTCAACCAGTTACGCCGGCGCGGTTGACGGACCTTCGCTGCCTATGGACGCCGACCAGGATCTCCTTCGAGCATGAAGGAGAAGGTGTTTCGAGGGGCTGAGTAAAAACTGAAGCCCTAATTTCATATAGTGAAAGGGTAATTTTGGAATTACATAATTATGTTAGGGGTATTTTAGGTAGAAATTAATTAGTTCAAATTCTGTCTCTATCCCAGTCTCTAGTGTCCCCAATTTTTTGAAGCACTGAAATACTCAAATTATTGAGACAGAGACACAATTTTCAGTGCTAGTCTCTACCTCAACAAACACAATACTGAGACCCTGTCCCCCAGTATCAGTTCTAGTCTCTGTAAACAAACACTACCTTAGAGTTTGACTGTGGGGGCTCTTCTTGACTCTAAACTGAGAGAAGCTCTTCATGCTTACTCTCTTTTGTCACAGAGAAATGGCCATGTGCCTTAAACACAAGGTAGTCCCCATTCAATTGAAGGACTAATTCACCTCTGTTGACATCTATCACAGCTCCTGCTGTAGCTAGGAAATATCTTCCAAGGATGATACATTCATCCTCTTCCTTTCTAGTGTCTAAGATTATGAAATCAGCAGGGATGTAAAGGCCTTCAACCTTTACTAACACGTCCTCTACTACTCTATAAGCATGTCTTAATGACTTGTCTGCTGATGAGCGGATAATTTATACGCTTTTTGGCATTGTTTTTAGTGTGTTTTGAGTATATTTTAGTTAGTTTTTATTACATTTTTATTAGTTTTTAGTTAAAATTCACTTTTCTGGGCTTTACTATGAGTTTGTGTGTTTTTCTGTTATTTCAGGTATTTTCTGGCTGAAATTGAGAGTTCTGAGCAAAAATCTGATTCAGAGGCTGAAAAGGACTGCAGATGCTGTTGGATTCTGACCTTCCTGCACTCGAAGTGGATTTTCTGGAGCTACAGAAGCCCAATTGGCGCACTCTTAACGGCATTGGAAAATAGACATCCTGGGCTTTCCAGTAATATATAATAGTTCATACTTTGCCCGAGATTTGATGGCCCAAACCGGCGTTGAAAATCAGCTTTAGAATTCCCGGCGTTTAACGCTGGAACTGGCATAAAAATTGGAGTTAAACGCCCAAACTGGCATAAAAGCTGGCGTTTAAGTCCAGAAAAAGTCTCTACACATGAAAGCTTCAATGCTCAGCCCAAGCACACACTAAGTGGACCCAGAAGTGGATTTTTACGTCATTTACTCATTTCTGTATACCCTAGGTTACTAGTTCACTATTAATAGGATCTTTTGACATTGTATCTGTACCTCATGACACTTTACACGTTTCTTTGTGTACTTCCTAAGGCATGAGTCTCTAAACCCCATGGTTGGGGGTGAGGGCATGAGTCTCTGAACCCCATGGTTGGGGGTGAGGAGCTCTGTTGTGTCTTGATGGATTAATGCAATTACTACTGTTTTTCATTCAATCATGCTTGCTTCCATTCTAAGATATCACTTGTTCCTAAACCTAATGAATGTGATGATCTGTGACACTCATCATCATTCTCAACTATGAACGTGTGCCTGACAACCACCTCCGTTCTACCTTAGATTAAGTAGTTATCTCTTGGATTCTTTAACCGGAATCTTCGTGGTATAAGCTAGAACTGATGGCAGCATTCAAGAGAATCCGGAAGGTCTAAACCTTGTCTGTGTATTCTGAGTAGGATTCAATGATTGAATGACTGTGAAGAGTTTCAAACTCGCGATTGTGGGGCGTTAGTGGCAGACGCAAAAGAATCACTGGATTCTATTCCTAATTATTAATATCCTGACTAAGAGTTACAAGATAACCATAGCTTGCTTCAAGCCGACAATCTCCGTGGGATCGACCCTTACTCACGTAAGGTATTACTTGGACGACCCAGTGCACTTGCTGGTTAGTTGTGCGGGATTGCAAAAGTGTGATTGCAATTTCGTGCACCAAGTTTTTGGCGCCGTTGCCGGGGATTGTTTGAGTTTGGACAACTGATGGTTTATCTTGTTGCTTAGATTAGGACTGTTTTATTTTTGTTGGTTTAGAGTCTTTTATTTGATTTTAGTTTCATATGTTAAGTTTGGTGTCTTCTTTGTGTTTTTCCTTTAAAATTTTCGAAAATTTGTGTTTGATTTTCTAAAAATTTTAAGTTTGGTGTCTTTTGTGCTTTTATTCACTTAAAAAAAAATTTTGTTCTTGGTGTTCATCTTGATCTTCAAAGTGTTCTTGGTGTTCATCTTGACATTCAAAGTTTTCTTGTTTGTTCTCTTTTTTTTTTATCTAAAATTTCTAAGTTTAGTGTCTTTTTGTTGTTTTTCTCTTTCCTCATTAAAATTTAAAAATAAAAAAATATCCTTTCTTTATTTTACTCATAATTTTTGAAATTTTGCATTAATTTAGTCAAAGATTTTCAAAATCATATCATTTTTTTTAGTCAAGTCAAAATTCTAATCTCAAAAATTGATCTTTTCAAATCTTTTTCAAAAATCAAATCTTTTTAATTGCAATCATATTTTCAATCATATCTTTTTAATTAACTAATTGATTTAGTTTTCAATTTGCTTTGATCTTATTTTCTTTCAGTTTTCGAAATTTTATTTATTTTCCATTTATTTTATTTTATTTTTTTCCTTTCGGTCACTTTTAAAAAAAATAAAAAATAAAAAAATAATAATATCCACATCATCTCCCTTTCTCCATCATGGATCTAAGTGGAATTGAGTAGTCCAGAAGGACTCTGGGGTCATATGCTAACCCCATTACAGCTGCATATGGGAGTAGCATCTGTATACCTCCCATTAAAGCAAGCAGCTTTGAGCTAAATCCTCAACTCATTATCATGGTGCAGCAAAATTGCCAGTATTCCGGTCTTCCACAGGAAGAACCAACTGAGTTTCTGGCACAATTCTTACAAATTGCTGACACAGTACGTGATAAAGAGGTGGATCAGGATGTCTACAGACTATTACTGTTTCCATTTGCTGTAAAAGATCAAGCTAAGAGGTGGTTGAATAACCAACCTACAGCAAGCATAAAGACATGGAAACAGTTATCAGACAAATTCCTGAATCAATTTTACCCTCCAAAAAGGATGACACAGCTAAGGCTGGACATCCAAGGCTTTAAAAGACACTATTGCTATAAATCAACATTTGTACTCTAGCAATGAGTTCTCTACAAAAGAAGAAGTTATGGCAGTAGACACTGATCCTAATCCTCAAGAATAGATGGTTGAGCTTAATCAGCAATTACTCCATATGACAAAACAATTAGCAAAATTTAAAGAGATGCTCCAAGACACTAAAAATGCTAACAAAAATATGGAAGCACAATTGAATCAGACAAGACAGCAACTATCTAAACAGATAATAGAAGAATGCCAAGCTGTTAAATTAAGGAGTGGGAAGACATTGAATGTATCAACTCAAAGTAGCAGAAAGCTAAGAAAGGAACAACTGACAGAGGATGACCAACCAACTACCCAAAATCTCTCTGAGGACAGTAAGAGCCCAGAGAGGAATGATTCTGGCGTTCAAAAGCCAGAAAAGGGTAAGAAAGTGGCGTTAAACGCCCAATGGGTAGCCACTTCTGGCATTCAAACGCCATAAAAGGGTTGCAATCTGGTGTTAAACGCCCAAAAAGCACCCAATCCTGGCGTTCAAACGCCACAAAGGGGTCAGACACTTGCAAGTGCTGATAACAACCCCCTTAAGCAGGCTTCACCAACCACTTCTGTAGGAAATAAACCTGCAGCAACTAAGGTTGAAGAATATAAAGCCAAGATGCCTTATCCTCAGAAACTCCGCCAAGCGGAACAGGATAAGCAATTTGCTCGCTTTGCAGGCTATCTAAGGACTCTTGAAATAAAGATTCCGTTTGTAGAGGCACTTGAGCATTTCCTTCTTATGCTAAGTTCATGAAAGAGATCTTAAGTCATAAGAAGGATTGGAGAGAAACTGAAAAAGTATTTCTCACTGAAGAATGCAGTGCAGTCATATTAAAGAGCTTACCAGAGAAGTTTAAAGATCCTGGAAGCTTTATGATACCATGCACATTAGAGGGTACTTGTACCAAGAAAGCTCTATGTGATCTTGGGGCAAGTATCAACCTAATACCTGCATCCACTATCAGAAAGCTTGGCTTGACTGAAGAAGTCAAACCAACCAGGATATGTCTCCAACTTGCTGATGGCTCCATTAAATATCCATCAGGCATAATTGAGGACATGATTTCAAGGTTGGGCCATTTGCCTTTCCCACTGACTTTGTAGTGCTGGAAATGGAGGAGCACAAGAGTGCAACTCTCATTCTAGGAAGACC
>NC_029775.3:101840476-101846251 GCF_000817695.3 Arachis duranensis
AGATATGGTAGAGAAATTTCTGGAAGTCTTCATGGATGACTTTTCAGTATTTGGAGACTCATTCATCTCCTGTCTTAACCATCTAGCACTTGTTCTGAAAAGATGCCAAGAGACCAACCTAGTTTTAAACTGGGAAAAATGTCACTTTATGGTGACTGAAGGGATTGTCCTTGGGCATAAAATTTCAAATAAAGGAATAGAGGTGGATCAAGCTAAAGTTGAAGTAATTGAAAAATTACCACCACCTACCAATGTTAAGGCAATCAGAAGCTTTCTAGGGCATGCAGGATTCTACAGAAGGTTTATAAAGGATTTTTCAAAAATTGCCAAACCTCTGAGTAATCTGGTAGCTGCTGACACGCCATTTATCTTTGATAAGGAGTGTCTGCAGGCGTTTGAGACTCTGAAAGCTAAGCTGGTCATAGCACCAGTCATCTCTGCACCAGACTAGACATTGCCATTTGAACTAATGTGTGATGCCATTGACCATGCCATTGGTGCAGTATTGGGACAACGGCATGGTAAGCTTCTGCACGTCATTTATTATGGCAGCCGTATTCTAAATGATGCATAGAAGAACTACACAACCACAGAAAAGGAGTTACTTGCAATGGTTTATGCCATTGACAAGTTCAGATCTTATTTAGTAGGATCAAAAGTGATTGTGTACACTGACCATGCTGCTCTTAAATATCTACTCACAAAGCAGGATTCAAAACCCAGGCTCATAAGATGGATGTTGCTTCTGCAAGAGTTTTGTTGTTTATGAATGTTAAAATTATTGGCTCTTGAAAGAATGATGAATAAAGATAGATGCTATTGATAATCTGAAAAATCAAAAATTGATTCTTGAAGCAAGAAAAAGCAGTGAATAGCAAAAAAAAAAAGTGGCGAAAAAAAATAGAAAGAAAGAAAGGGTAGAAATAGAGCTTCTCTCAAAATTGATTCGTGGTTTGCAGACAGTGCAAACTATAAGACTCAAGGTTCTCCTTCTGTAACTATGGAAAGGAAACATGAAGAGCTTCTCTCAAAACAGAGTCAAACAGAGCCCCCACAGTCAAACTCTAAGTTTGGTGTTGGGAGGCCACAACCAACTTCTAAGTTTGGTGTTGAACCCCCACATTCAAACTCTAAGTTTGGTGTTGGGGGGTTCCAACATGGCTCTGAGTATCTGTGAGGCTCCATGAGAGCCCACTGTCAAGCTACTGACATTAAAGAAGCGCTTGTTGGGAGGCAACCCAATGTTATATTTATCTATTTTTCTTTTGTTATTTTATGTTTTCTATAGGTTGATGATCATGGGAAGTCACAAAATTAATTGAAAAAGCAGAAACAGAATGAAAAACAGAAAGAAAAATAGCTCACCCTGGAGGAAAACTTGCTGGCGTTTAAACGCCAGTAAAGGCAGCAAATGGGCGTTTAACGCCCAGTCTGGCACCATTCTGGGCGTTTAACGCCAGAAAGGGGCACCAGACTGGCGTTAAACGCCAGGATTGGGCACCAAGCTGGCGTTAAACGCCAGAAATGGGCACCAGCCCGGCGTTTAACGCCAGGATTGGCAGAAGGAGCATTTTTGCTCGCCACTTGGTGCAGGGATGAATTATCCTTGACACCTCAGGATCTGTGGACTCCACAGGATCTCCACCTACCCCACCACTCTCTCTCTTCTTTCTTCTTTTGCTCGAGGACGAGCAAACCTTCTAAGTTTGGTGTGGTAAAAAGCGTTGCTTTTTGTTTCTCCATAACCATTTATGGCACCTAAGGCCGGAAAAACCTCTAGAAAGAGGAAAGGGAAGGCAAGGAAGAGACATTGAGGAGCTCAAGCACTCCATAAGATCTTCAAGAGGAAGAACAAGCCACCATCACTAAGGTGGACTCGTTCTTTAATCTCCTTGTTCTTTATTTTCTGTTTTTCGAATTTTTATGCTTATGTTTATCTATGTTTGTGTCTTATTACATGATCATTAGTATCTTAGTGTCTATGCCTTAAAGCTATGAATGTCCTATGAATCCATCACCTTTCTTAAATGAAAAATGTTTTTATTACAAAAGAACAAGAAGTACAGGATTTCAAAGAAAAAAGAAAAAGAGAAGAAGAAAAACAAGCAGAAAAAATCAATAGCCCTTTAAACCAAAAGGCAAGGGTAGAAATAAAAAGTGAAGGCAAAAAGAGTGTGCTTAAGAACCCTGGACACCTCTAATTGGGGACTCTAGCAAAGCTGAGTCACAATCTAAAAAGGGGACTTTTAGCAAAGCTGAGTCACAATCTGAAAAGGTTCACCCAATTATGTGTCTGTGGCATGTATGTATCCGGTGGTAATACTGGAAGACAGAGTGCTTTGGGCCACAGCCAAGACTCATAAAGTAGCTATGTTCAAGAATCATCATACTTAACTAGGAGAATAAATAACACTATCTGAGTTCTGAGTTCCTATAGATGCCAATCATTCTAAACTTCAAAAGATAAAGTGAGATGCCAAAACTATTCAGAAGCAAAAAGCTACTAGTCCCACTCATCTAATTGGAGCTAAGTTTCTTTGATATTTTGGAGTCTATAGTATATTCTCTTCTTCTATTTTGATTTTCAGTTGCTTGGGGACAAGCAACAATTTAAGTTTGGTGTTGTGATGAGCGGATAATTTATACGCTTTTTGGCATTATTTTTAGTGTGTTTTGAGTATATTTTAGTTAGTTTTTATTACATTTTTATTAGTTTTTAGTTAAAATTCACTTTTCTGGGCTTTACTATGAGTTTGTGTGTTTTTCTGTGATTTTAGGTATTTTCTGGCTGAAATTGAGGGTTCTGAGCAAAAATCTGATTCAGAGGCTGAAAAGGACTGCAGATGCTGTTGGATTCTGACCTCCCTGCACTCGAAGTAGATTTTCTGGAGCTACAAAAGCCTAATTGGCACGCTCTCAATGGTATTGAAAAGTAGACATCCTGGGCTTTCCCGCAATGTATAATAGTTCATACTTTTCCCGAGATTTGATGGCCCAAACCGGCGTTGCAAATCAGCTTCAGAATTCCCGGCGTTTAACACTGGAACTGGCATAAAAATTGGAGTTAAACGCCCAAACTGGCATAAAAGCTGGTGTTTAACTCCAGAAAAAGTCTCTACACATGAAAGCTTCAATGCTCAGCCCAAGCACACACCAAGTGGACCCAGAAGTGGATTTTTACGTCATTTACTCATTTCTGTATACCTTAGGTTACTAGTTCACTATTAATAGGATCTTTTGACATTGTATCTACACCTCATGACACTTTACACGTTTCTCATTGTATCTTCTACAGCATGAGTCTCTAAACCCCATGGTTGGGGGTGAGGAGCTCTGCTGTGTCTTGATGGATTAATGCAATTACTACTGTTTTTCATTCAATCATGCTTGCTTCCATTCTAAGATATCACTTGTTCTTAAACCTGATGAATGTGATGATCCGTGACACTCATCATCACTCTCAACTATGAACGTGTGCCTGACAACCACCTCTGTTCTACCTTAGATTGAGTAGATATCTCTTGGATTCCTTAATCAGAATCTTCGTGGTATAAGCTAGAATTGATGGCGGTATTCAAGAGAATCCGGAAGGTCTAAACCTTGTCTGTGGTATTCTAAGTAGGATTCAAGGATTGAATGACTGTGACGAGCTTCAAACTCTTGAGGGCTGGGCGTTAGTGACAGACGCAAAAGAATCACTGGATTCTATTCCAACCCGATTGAGAACCGACAGATGATTAGCCGTGCTGTGACATAGCGCGTTGAACATTTTCACTGAGAGGATGGGAGGTAGCCATTGACAATGGTGAAACCCTACATACAGCTTGCCATGGAAGGAGCCTTGCGTGCTTGAAGAAGAAGACAGTAGGAAAGTAGAGGTTCAGAAGATGGAGCATCTCCAATACCTCAACCTGTTCCCCATTACTGCAAAACAAGTACTTATTTCATGTTCTTTTGCTTTTCACAATCAAACCTGATAATTATTAATATCCTGACTAAGAGTTACAAGATAACCATAGCTTGCTTCAAGCCGACAATCTCCGTGGGATCGACCCTTACTCACGTAAGGTATTACTTGGACGACCCAGTGCACTTGCTGGTTAGTTGTGCGGAATTGCAAAAGTGTGATTGCAATTTCGTGCACCAACCACCCTCCTCCACATAGCCCTCAACCACCATCCTCTGCCAATTGTAATGAGAACAAGGCAGGTTGTACCTCAATGATCCCCAGCTTCTCCATTACAGAGAGTGGCATAAGATTTACCCCTGACCCCAGATCACATAGAGCTTTTTCAAAGGTCATGGTGCCTATTGTACAAGGTATTAAGAACTTGCGAGGATCTTGTCTCTTTTGAGGTAAAATTTTGCTGAATCCAGGTATCTAGTTCATTAATGAGCAAGGGAGGTTCACTTTCCCAAGTCTCATTACCAAATAACTTGGCATTCAGCTTCATGATAGCTCCTAAATATTGAGCAACTTGCTCTCCAGTCACATCTTCATCCTCTTCAGAGGAAGAATAGTCTTCAGAGCTCATGAATGGCAGAAGGAGATTTAATGGAATCTCTATGCTCTCTATATGTGCCTCAGATTCCTTTGGATCCTTAATAGGAAACTCCCTCTTGCTTGAGAGACGTCCCAGGAGGTCTTCCTCACTAGGATTTTCGTCCTCCTCCTCTCTTGTGCATTCGGCCATATTGATTACATCAATGGCCTTGCACTCTCCTTTTGGATTCTCTTCTGTATGGCTTGGGAGAATACTGGGAGGAGTTTCAATGACTTTCTTACTCAGCTAGCCCACTTGTGCCTCCAAATTTCTAATGGAGGATCTTGTTTCATTAATGAAACTATGAGTGATCTTAGAGAGGCTCGAAACCAAAATAACTAAGTCAAAAAGACTCTGCTTAGAGGTTCCAATATTCCTTTGAGAAGATAGGAATTGTGGTCTGTTATTAAACCTATTCTGGTTCCTTTTACCTTGATTGTTATTGAAACCTTGCTGAAGTTTCTGTTGATCCTTCCATGAAAGTCTTGTTGAGGCTTTTGTTGATCCTTCCATGAGAAATTTGGATGATTTCTTCATGATGAATTATAGGTGTTTCCATAAGCATTAATTTCAATATGGCATTCAGAGCATTAATTTCAAGAACTCCCTTCCTCTGAGGCGTCCCATTATTCACGGAATTCCTCTCAGAAGTGTACATGAATTGGTTATTTGCAACCATGTCAATGAGTTCTTGAGCTTCTGTAGGTGTTTTCTTTAGGTGAATGGATACACTTGTAGAATGGTCCAATGACATTTTCGAAAACTCAGATAGACCATAATAGAATATATCTAATATGGTCCATTCTGAAAACATGTCAGAAGGACACTTTTTGGTCATCTGCTTGTATCTTTCCCAAGCTTCATAGAGGGATTCACCATCTTTTTGTTTGAAGGTTTGAACATCCACTCTTAGCTTGCTCAGCTTTTGAGGAGGAAAGAATTTATCCAAGAAGGCCGTGACCAGCTTCTCCCAAGAGTCCAGGCTATCCTTAGGTTGTGAATCCAACCATATTCTAGCCCTGTCTCTTACAGCAAAAGGGAAAAGCATGAGCCTGTAGACTTCAGGATCTACTCCATTCGTCTTAACAGTCTCACAGATCTGCAAGAACTCAGTTAAAAACTGATAAGGATCTTCAGATGGAAGTCCATAGAACTTGCAGTTTTGTTGCATTAAGGCAACTAGCTGAGGTTTCAGCTCAAAATTATTGGCTCCAATGGCAGGAATGGAGAT
>NC_029775.3:101846476-101848056 GCF_000817695.3 Arachis duranensis
GAAAATAATTTTAAAAAGGGGTTAGTAATTTTCGAAAATTAGAGATAAGATGTAATTGAAATTAAAATTTAAAACAATTAATTAATTAAAAAAAGAATTTTTGAAAAAGAATGAGATATTTTCGAAATTAGAGAGGGAGAAGTAGTTAGTTGATTTTGAAAAAGATAAGAAACAAACAAAAAGTTAGTTGGTTGATTGAAAAAGATTTGAAGTTTTTAATTTTAAAAAAAAGATAAGAAGATAGGAAGACAGAAAAGATATTTCAAAATCAAATTTTGAAAAAGATAAAATTTTGAAAAATATAAGATAAAAAGATAAGATTTTTAAGAAAAAAATATTTTGAAAAAGATTTAATTTTTTAAAATGACTTAACTAACAAGAAACTACAAGATAAGATTCTAGAATTTAAAGATTGAACCTTTCTTAACAAGAAAGTAACAAACTTCAAATTTTTGAATCAATCACATTAATTGTTAGCATATTTTCGAAAATATGATATAAAAGATAAGAAAAAGATTTTGAAAAATAATTTTTTTTTAAATTTTCGAAAATAAGAGAAAATGAAAAAAGATATGATTTTCGAAAAAGATTTTGAAAAGATAAGATTTTTAAAATTGAAAATTTGACTTGACTCATAAGAAACAACCAATTTTAAAATTTTTTGACTTGGTCAACTCAAATTTTTGAAATTTTGAGAAAATTAAGGAAAATATATTTTTTTGAATTAATTTTGAATTTTTTTTATGAGGAGAGAGAAAAACACAAACATGACCCAAAACATGAAAATTTTGGATCAAAACATAAGATGCATGTAAGAACACTATGAATGTCAAGATGAACACCAAGAACACTTTGAACATCAAGAACATATTTTTGAAAAATTTTTGATGCGAAGAAATCATGCAAGACATCAAACTTAGAAATCTTTAATGCATGGACTCTAACAAACGAAAAATGCATATGAAAAACAACAAACAACACAAAACAAGAAAATATCAAGATCAAACAAGAGGACTTACCAAGAATAACTTGAAGATCATGAAGAACACTATGAATGCATGAATTTTCGAAAAATGCAAAAAAAATTTTTAAAGCATGCAATTGACACCAAACTTAAAAATTGACTCAAGACTCAAACAAGAAACACAAAATATTTTTTACTTTTAGGATTTTATTAATTTTTTTTGGATTTTTGTATATAATTTTCAAAAACAAAGTTTGGAAAAACGAAAAAGAAAAGAAAAATTTTGAAAAAGATTTTTGAAAAGAAAATTACCTAATCTGAGCAACAAGATGAACCGTCAGTTGTCCAAACTCGAACAATCCCGGCAACGGCACCAAAAACTTGGTGGACGAAATTGTGATCCTCAAAGTTGGTCTCTTTGTACTTGTATGAAACTTAAATATTGGCTCTATCAAGAATACCCCAAAGAGATCATGGTATGATGAATTGGGATCTTAATAATCCCTGGTAATGGCACGTGTGATCACAACTCCGTTCAACTAACCAGCAAGTGCACTGGGTCGTCCAAGTAATACCTTACGTGAGTAAGGGTCGATCCCACGGAGATTGTTGGTAT
>NC_029775.3:101848310-101859522 GCF_000817695.3 Arachis duranensis
TTCTTCTTACTCATTTCCATGGCAAGCTGTATGTAGGGCATCACTGTTGTCAATGGCTACATCCCATCCTCTCAGTGAAAATGGTCCTATGCTCTGTCACAGCACGGCTAATCATCTGTCGGTTCTCAATCAGGTTGGAATAGAATCCCTTGATTCTTTTGCGTCTGTCACAAACGCCCAGCCTTCAGGAGTTTGATGCTCGTCACAGTCATTCAATCCCGGAATCCTACTCGGAATACCACAGACAAGGTTAGACTTTCCGGATTCCCGGAATCCTACTCGGAATACCACAGACAAGGTTAGACTTTCCAGATTCCCATGAATGCCTCCATCTATCTAGCTTATACCACGAAGATTCTGTTGGGGAATCTAAGAGATATGCGCCCGGCCTAAGGTAGAACGGAAGTGGTTGTTAGTCACGCGCGTTCATAGGTGAGAATGATGATGAGTGTCACAGATCATCACATTCGTCAAGTTGAAGTGCAACGAATATCTTAGAATAGGAATAAAAGAGAATTGAATAGAAAATAATAGTAATTGTATTGAAACTTGAGGTACAGCAGAGCTCCACACCCTTAATCTATGGTGTGTAGAATCTCCACCGTTGAAAATACATAAGTGAAAGGTTCAGGCATGGCCGAATGGCCAGCCCCCATGGTCTAAGGACTAGGCATCTAGAGATGTCTCATACACTAGTAAAAAGTTCTATTTATAATAAACTAGCTACTAGGGTTTACATGAGTAAGTAATTGATGCATAAATCCACTTCCGGAGCCCACTTGGTGTATGTTTGGGCTGAGCTTGATCTATCCACGAGCTGAGGCTTCTTTTGGAGTTGAACGCCAAGTTGTAACGTGTTTTGGGCGTTCAACTCCGGGTCGTGACGTGTTTCTGGCGTTTTACTCCAGACAGCAACATGTACTTGGCGTTGAACGCCACTTTACGTCGTCAATTCCCGAATAAAGTATTGACTATTATATATTTATGGAAAGCTCTAGATGTCTACTTTCCAACGCCGTTGAGAGCGCGCCATTTGGAGTTCTGTAGCTCTAGAAAATCTATTTCGAGTGTAGGGAGGTCAGATTCCAACAGCATCAGCAGTCCTTTGTCAACCTCCTATCAGAGTTTTGCTCAAGTCCCTCAATTTCAGCCAGAAATTACCTGAAATCATAGAAAAACATACAAACTCATAGTAAAGTCCAGAAATGTGAATTTAACATAAAAACTAATGAAAACATCCCTAAGAGTAGCTTGAACTTACTAAAAACTACCTAGAAACAATGCCAAAAAGCGTATAAATTATCCGCTCATCACATAGTAGCAGCCATGTTCTGCAATGCAGCCATGAAATTTATCAGGTCATTTGGATTGGTTTCCGGCCCATGAGTACCGGCACGTCCTCTCCCACAGCCTCGACCGTGTCCACGAGGCACCATCTAGTTCCTATACACACCAAACAATCGATATCAAATTGATCAATCTCAATATCAGGTGTCTAGTGCTCAAAGTCCTAAATGCATCCTCATGAACGTTTATGCCAGTTATATCAATCAGATATCCTAATAGCACATAAACACAAACACAGAAAATACACAGAAGCATAGTTAGTCCGTCCATCAGGCTCTATAGGAACGAACTGCTCTGATACCATAATGTAACACCCTACCACACAGAGTGTTATGCTTAAGTCATAAAACAGAGGTAGCGAGATATTACGACCTCTAAAAATAAAATTTAGTAAATATAGTAGTGTGAAAAATGTTTGTAACTAGGAGCCTTTGAAGAAAAAGGGGTAAATCAAAACCGTTAAGTCGAAACAGACAAGAATAAGCTAATGTGAGAAGATATGCAAGAGAGTGCCAAAATACAGATATCAAGACTCAGGACTCAATTTGGAAGATAACCGGTCCGAGCATAGAAGTATACATACATATATAAAAGAACTTCCCAAAGTAAAACCCAAAAGACAATATACCGAACTTGTTTCTCCAAAATAACCTCTAAGAGGAGTTAATACAAAATATATATACAGTGGAGAATATAAGTATCTAATGTTACGATGGGTAACCGGAGATTAATGGGCTGGATTCGTTAGGTTGGCCTAATTGTCCGTGGAGGGAAGATTCCGAGTAGGCTCGCACCTTTGGGGCCTCCGCCCAACTTGTGAGCGTGAGTGAACAGGGGGTGGTACCTGCAAAGACACTCCGATGCCTAAGTCAGCAAGGGTGTGAGCAGGTCTAGAGAGTATTGGGACTTAGAGATACCTGAGGGGTGTCAGTGTATTTATAGTGGTGAACCAATAACCACCGTTGGAGTAGTTCCACCTTTTAAGGTGGATAACTGTCCATTATCTTAGGGAAGTTGCGATATGGCTCCTGGAAGGGGTTGAGAGATTTTAGGGGTAGTTATTATCTGCCAGCTAATCCTCGTTTCTGACTTCCTTAGAGCAAGTTGTGATGAGCACCGACTTCTCAGGGGAAGGTCAGTGTGTTGTGAGGCTCAACCCTGTGGGTTGGGCCTATCGTTTGGACCTAGGCCTTAGCGTTGGGCCAAGATATGAACAGTGCCCCTACTCGAGCCCAATTTCTTTTAAGAGATGGGGTCGAGTATTATAACTCAGGACCATAGCCGACTTGATAAGGAACTGACGTGATTTTTCGGAACCGACGTGTTTTAAAAACTCTCAACAGTCGCGTCTAATCAAACGTCGCGTCTTTTAGAGGTTTGAGCAATCATACGCGGGGGTGGTTACATTGGTAACGGTGCAACTCTTTTGGCTTGCATCATTTTACCTTTATGCCCCTAACGTGTTTATAAATACTTTTCCCTCTCCTCGCTTGTTTCGTATCTGAAAACTTTTCTACCTGCACCCTTTGTTGATCGAAAGAAGAAAGCTCCTCCCTTTTTGAGTGCTGTTGCTTCCACCTTTCTACGAGAAAAAATGTCAGTTTCTTTTCTTACTCTCTCTTTATAGAGTTTTTCATTTGCATATTTTGTTCTGTAGAGTGTGGATGGTAGTCTCGGTGTTTCTCTGCTTAGTTTTCAGAGACTTGCCTCGAACCCTTAGAGACCCTATTTTTGATCCCTTTCTTTTTCCTTTGTAGGTTTTGCTATCCCTTTCTAGAAAAACAAAATGTCTTCTGTTGAAACCCTTGCTCAATGGGTGGATGTCACAGTTCTGGGGGAAGAACCTCTTGTTGACACTGACTTCATCATCAACCTCCGCACTCATCATAGGCTTTGTACTTCTGATGAGGATGAGCTGAAATATGAACTGATTGCCCAGGTCCGGAAGACTGGGTTTGTTTTGGGAGCGCTTCTGAGACTGCCCCTCATTTTTTCTATATGTATGAGAGCATGATTACCCACGTAGGCATTTTTCTCCCTTTTTCTGACTTCGAGATAGATGTTTTATGTCACTGTCGTGTTGCTCCTATCCAGCTCTACCCTAACTCTTGGGATTTTTTTGAAAATTTACCAATTTATCAGTCATGCTTTAGACTTTCCGACTTCTTTGAAGATTTTCTTTTATCTCTTTCATATGACTAAGCCCTTCAGTGGGCAAAATAACAAACAGCAGTGGGTGTCTTTTCGGGCCATACAAGGTCGGAGAGTTTTTACCCTTTTTGATGAATCCTTCCATGACTTCAAAAATTTCTTTTTCAAAGTTCAAGCTGTAGAGTGTCACCACCCCTTTTTCCTGCATCAAAATTCTTCTCCCCACTTTTTCCTGTACTGGTTAGAGGCCTCTCCTTGTGAAAAATACGGTCTGGATGATTTGGATGAGGTGGAGGCGGCCGTTGTGGGGTTTCTCCGAGAAGTATGGGGGAGAGCCCCCTACCTGGATACAAAAAAGTTCCTCCAGGGGACTCCGACCTTTATCCAGGCTCAACTAGGTAGTTTTATCATATTTTCTGACTTGATGTTTGCACGACTTGTTTCTTCCGACTTGTTTTGCTGACTTTAGCTTCCTAATTGCTTTTACAGAAATGACGAAGAAGAATTCCAGGGAGTCTTACCAGAGAGTTCAGGAGGCCAAAGCGAGATTCCGCGCTAGAGTCGGCGGCACCAGGGCAGCTGGTCCCTCTCTTCCTTCTCCTCCCCCTTCTTCTCACAACTTGGGGACCCCCACTCGTCCTATTGTCATTTCTTCCCCTCTTTCCTGATATTCTCCTAAGCCAGAAAAAAAGAAGCGCAAGATTTTAGAGTCTAGCTCTTCTTTTGAAGGTGAGGCCAAGGTGGATGTGCCTTAGTTTGTTCGGAAGCATATCTATCCTCATACTCGTATAGGTATGGATGATGCTTCTATTCGAAACCACCTTACTATTCTGCCTCAGGAGAGTATCAGGGCGGCAGGGGTGTGCACAAAGTTCCTTGATATTTTTGAGAAGACTCCCCTCAGCTCTTTGGGTTCATCCCTGAGGATTGAAGAGCTAGAGGGGAGGATTCTTTTATATCAGGAGGCTGAGAAGAGTTTGAAGGAGGAGGTCGCCAAGTTGAAGGAGGAGAGGGATGATCTCCGGAAGGAAGAGAAGAAGTTGATGGGCCGGTGCACCATGGCAGAGGGTCTGAGGGAGAAAACGGAGCAGAGCTACTCGACTTTGTTCCAGGACCTTGTGGGGGTTAAAAAGGATTTGGTAAGAGCTTGGGATGCCTATGCGGATCTGGAGAACTCCATTGCTGAGGGAGCCGAGGAAGCGTGGAGGGTCTTTAAGGAGCAGGTCGGAGTTATTGCTCCCAACCTGGATCTCTCCCCTTTGGATCCTGACAAGGTCATAATTGACGGGGCCATTGTATCTCCTCCCTGATTTATGTCTGAATCTGAGCTGAAAACTTGGGGCCAGAGGATAATAGAATCCCCTTTCCGACCAGAAGATGTCCCGTGTTCTTCGAAGGCTCCTGAAACTTCAACTCCAACTCCTATGGACATTTCTCTCCCTGACTCTAGTGGTGCTCTGACTACTCTCCCTGGTTCTGGTGGTGACGTCCTTCCAAACTGAAAAAATTATTTGTGGCTATATGGGGGCCCAGCCTGTGGGTCCCCCCTTTTTTTAACTATTTATTTTTATGCTATGGTGGTATTTTGCTGACATTTTCTTGGCCTTTTATGGCCGTAAATAAAATATTTAAAAATAACCTTTTTTGGACAAGGGTTTAGGTTTTTTTTTGTTGGTTGTGTGCATGCCTTTTCTGTTTAGGTTTCAAAAAAACCCCTTTGATCCTTGTTTTGAAAAAAAACCTTTTTCTTGGCTAGCTGTCCCTTATTCTAAGTTTTTCTCAAATTTCTGTTGAAGGCTTGGACAGTCTTTACCTCAGTGCCTTCTATAGGTTTTGTGATCTCTTTTTGGTATTCCTCGTACTCAATTTTTTGATTTATTGAGTTCTTATAACATGTTATTTTTGTGATGCATTTCTTTATTTCTCGGTTTTTTCCGACTTGTTAGTCAGATAATTTCCGATTTTATTCACGATTGACTTTTATAACCTCTTTACGCCGACTTGTACCTCGTTATTTTATCCTGACGACCATCTAGGTCGGTTCATGGGATTTTCACGCTTTGTTGAGCTTAAGTTGGCACGTTTCGTAGAAAGAAAGAAAGCGAGAAGGAATTTATAAGAGATATTGTAAAAGATCTTTATTTATTTGCGAAGGTACTTTACTGCTACTAAGGCTGTTTGGCTATCTGTGACCCCTTAGTCTCTACTATGATGCCTCGTTAAAAACTCCTCTTCAAAGAAAACCCTTTTCTTTTGGGAAAAACCATGAAGTTGGGGAAAAGAGTACATCAGGGAGTAGAGTTCGCTTTTAACTGTAGTACATTTTCATATTACAAGCATGCCACGACCTAGGTAGCTCGGTGCCGTTTAAGTCGGTCACTTTGTAATAACCTTTCCCTAAGACCTCACTAATCTTGTATGGTCCCTTCCAATTAGCAGCGACATTTCCTTCCCTAAACTTGTTGACTCTTATGTCGTTTCTGATCAAAACCAAGTCATCTGGGGCGAAGCTTCTTCGAATGACCTTTTTGTTATATCTATTCATCATCTTTTGTTTCAATACTGCTTCTCTAATGTGGGCTCGTTCTCGGACTTTGGGGAGTAGCTCATGTTCTTCTTTGTGTCCCTGTATGTTTCCAACCTCGTCGTAGAAGCTCACCCTTGGGCTTTGCTCGTTGATTTCGACCGGTATCATGGCTTCTATGCCATAAGCAAGTCAGAATGGTGTTTCTTCTGTGGCAGACTAAGGTGTGGTCCGATAAGCCCAAAGTACTTATGGGAGTTCCTCAGCCTAGGCTCCCTTTGCGTCCTGCAACCTTTTCTTCAACCCTGCCAGTATGACCTTGTTTGCTTCCTCAGCTTGTCCATTTGCTTGTGGATGTTCCACCGATGTAAATTGATGTTTGATTTTCATGCTGGCCACCAGGTTTTTGAAGGTTGAATCGGTGAACTGAGTGCCATTATCGGTAGTGATGGAGTTAGGTACTCCATATCTGGTGGTAATGTTCTTGTAGAGAAACTTCCGACTTCTCTGAGCGGTGATGGTGGCTAATGGTTCTGCTTCTATCCACTTTGTGAAATAATCCACTCCCACTATTAGATACTTTACTTGCCCGGGCGCTTGAGGGATTGGTCCTAACAAGTCCAATCTCAATTTTGCGAAAGGCCATGGGGAAGTTATACTAATGAGCTCCTCGGGAGAGGCTACATGGAAGTTTGAGTGCATTTGGCATGGTTGGCACTTTTTCACAAATTCTGTGGAATCTTTTTGTAAGGTCGGCCAGTAGAACCCAGCTCGGATTACCTTTCTGGCTAATGACCTTGCTCCAAGATGGTTCCCGTAGATTCCATTGTGCACTTCCTCTAGCACCTCGGTTGTCTTTGAGGTCGGGACGCACTTTAGTAGTGGTGTTGATATCTCCCTTTTATAGAGGATGTTTTTTACCAGCGTGTAGTTTTATGCTTCGCTCCGGATCCTTTTGGACTCATTTTCCTCTTTGGGGAGGATGTCGAATTTTAGGTATTCGACTAAGGGCTTCATCCACCCGAGATCTAACCCGGCAACCTCGAAGACATCTTGAACAACCTCCATTTTGACCACAGAGGGTTTGGGGAGAGTTTCTTGGATCAGGTTTCTGTTGTTCCCTCCTAGTTTGGTACATGCGAGCTTGGAGAGGGCATATGCCCTGCTGTTGAGGTCCCGAGTTATATGCTTTATCCAAGTACCTTTTCATGTTAGGATCTTTGGCCTGATACTCTCCATTTATTTGGGAGGTCACCACTTGAGAGTCGCTGAATATCATTACTTTGGTTGCACCAACTTCTTCTGCCAGCTTTAATCCTGCAATCAAGGCTTCATATTCTACCTGATTGTTGGAAGTTGGAAACTCGAACTTGAGGGAGAATTCTATTTGCGTTTCCCCTTCACTGACCAGTATTATGCCTGCACCGCTTTCAACCTTGTTGGAGGACCCATCTACATATAACTCCCATGTAGTGGATTTTTCCTCTTGATCTCCAGCGTATTCTGCTAGGAAGTCGGTGAGGCATTGAGCTTTTATTGTCTTCCGGGCTTCGTATTTCAGGTCGTATTCAGAGAGCTCTATTGCCCATTGAACCATTCTGCCCACAATGTCCATCTTCTGGAGGATCTGCTTCATGAGCTGGTTCGTTCGGACTTTTATCGTGTGCACTTGGAAATACGGCCGTAATCGGCGTGAGGCTACTACTAAGAAGTATGCAAACTTTTCAAGTTTTTGATACTTTAGTTCTGGGCCTTGTAAAACTTTGTTGCTGAAGTACACAGGATGCTGCCCGACCTCATCTTTCTATATTAGAGCTGATGCTACAGCTCTGTCTGCTACTGACAGGTATAGGACGAGCTCTTCCCCGACTATGGGTCGGGTCAGGATTGGAGGCTGGCTCAAAAACCTTTTGAACTCCAGGAATGCTTCTTCGCATTCCGGAGTCCATTCGAACTGGCATCTTTTTCTTAGTAGAGAGAATAGTGGAAGGGATCTTAGTGCCGATCCCGCCAGGAATCTGGAAAGGACGACAAGCCGGCCATTCAATTGTTGGACCTCCCTTAGAAAAGTCGGGCTTTTTATTTCTGGAATAGCTTTGTACTTGTCGGGGTTTGCTTTGATCCCCCTTTGTGTTAGCATGAATCCTAGAAACTTTTCCGCCTCCACCGTGAGGGTACATTTTTTGGGATTTAGTCTCATCCCATGCAACCTTACGATGTTGAAAACTTGCGAGATCTGTCAAGAGGTCGATTTCTTCCTTAGTTTTCACCAGCATGTCATCTACGTAGACCTCCATTAAGTTCCCGTGGTGGGGGGCGAACACTTTATTCATCAACCTTTGATATGTGGCCCCAGCATTTTTTAATCCAAAAGGCATTACCACATAGCAGTAGTTTGCTCTAGTTGTGATGAATGAAGTTTTTTCCTCATCCAGCTTGTACATTGGAATTTGGTTGTATCCCGAGTAAGCATCCATAAACGACAAGTACTGATACCCTGAGCTTGCATCTACTAGGGTGTTATTCATACCCTGGGTCAAGCTGTTCGACCCGGGATGTTTAGCGACAAGCCGACCAACCTCTTCAGGTCAGACTATCCGACCTCTTCTTAACGAGCTCGGCCAAATGCCCGACCTCTTCTCAAAGAGCTCGGCCAACTCGCCAAAGGAGCCCAAAGCAGGCCCAAAATGAAGGAACACAGCCCAATCTAAAGGCAGCCAAAGCCCAGAAAGATAAAGGCAGTTCCCCTAAAGATAAGATGACTTCACTCAAAGATAAGATAAGATAAGATAAGATAACTATCTTATCTCCAGAGAGGTCACTCCTTACCATTATAAATACACTGGAGCACCCAGGTATAAATCATACTCTGATTCTACTCAATACCTGCTTAATACCCTTGCTAACTTAAGCATCGGAGTCCCTTGCAGGTACCCCCACCCTCCGGGGATGAAGGATCAGCACCACCACCAAGTCCAACAAGTCAGACACGGCGGCTCCAGCCACCACCAACAAGTCGGACACAACAGCTCCGACCAACACAGAAGATCTCAACCGAGATCGACCTACAGTTTCAGGTAACCCTCAGAACATTGGCGCCATTGCCGGGGAACTTGGAAGTCATCCTACCACTATGGCGGACAACCATGACAACGACCACGATTAAGATCTAGAGGATAGAACGCCGCACAAAAACGCGGACACTACACCAAAGGATACTCCTCAACTTAACAACAAAAAGGATTCTCCAAATGCGGGAGCCATGGAGGCGCTTCGAGACCGTTTAAAACAACTGGAAGAAGAAGCTCTACATCAACAAAAGGCTGAGAAAGACCTACAAAGGGAGATAAAGCGACGCCGGGAATTGGAGGACAAACTCCTAAAACTCGAAGCTGATCTCAAGGTCAAAGCTAATCGATCCTCTCATGAGGATAGCTTCTGCAAGGACCAGGATCCATTCACCAAAGAGATCATGAAAGCTAAAGGACCCAAAGGACTTCAAAGCTCCATACATGACTCCACACGATGGCATATCGGATTCAAGCCATCATCTTAGCAATTTCAGAAGCAGGATGTATCTTACGAAGGCCTCAGATGCAATCCGTTATTCTCCATCCAAAAGGACAAAGCTAAACACGCATCGAGCCTATTAGGAATCAAGCAAGGAGATCGAGAGAAGCCTTCGCAACTACATGGAAAGATTCAACAAAACATGTATGGGTATACAAAGTCTGCCAACAGAAGCAGCTATCAGGGGCTTCATCAATGGTCTATGAGAAGGACCTTTTAGCCACTCAATATCCAAGAAGCACCCAAACATCTCTAAACGAGGTACAAGAACGAGTAGAGAAGTACATCAACATGGAAGAAAACTCTCGACTAGGAGAGATCTCGAAAACTGAACATTCCTACTCCTCTCGGGATAAGGATAAAGAGTCCAAAAAAAAGAAGATCAACATAGAGAGAAGCCTAGAAAATACCACAATTACACCCCTTCGGGTGTCTCTTGTGGATGTCTACCGAGAACTATGCAATACTGAGAAGATCCCACCACCTCGCCCAATCCAAAACCAAAGAGGTCGGACGCGTTGAGGGTCCACCTCACACCGAAGAGTTCGGACGCGTTGAAGGTCCACCTCACACCGAAGAGGTCGGACGCGTTGCAGGTCGACCTCACACCATAGAGGTCGGACGAGTTGAAGGTCCACCTCACCCCAAAGAGGTCGGACGAGTTGAAAGTCCACCTCACCCCAAAGAGGTCGGACGAGATGAAGGTCCACCTCACACCAAAGAGGTCGGACAAGTTGAATGTCTCACGCCAAAGAAGTCAGACGAGTCGGACGAGTTGAGTGTCTCACGCCAAAGAGGTCGGACGAGTTGAGTGTCTCACGCCAAAGAGGTCGGACGAGTTAAACGTCCACCTCACACCCCTGAGAGACATGTTCATGGAGGATTCGTAGGAGGAAGGATCTCTGGTGGACGAAATTGTGATCACTATTCTTTAAGTTGTATGAAATCATTATTGTGGCACCAGTTGTTATCACAACTCCGTTCAACTAACCAGCAAGTGTACTGGGTCGTCCAAGTAATAAACCTTACGTGAGTAAGGGTCGATCCCACAGAGATTGTTGGTATGAAGCAAGCTATGGTTACCTTGTAAATCTCAGTTAGGCAGATTAAAATAGTTTGGGTTTCGAAAATTAAAGAAGAAATAATAAAAGGGATAGAATACTTATGCAGATTCATTGGTAGGAATTTTAGATAAGCATATGGAGATACTGCATGGCTCAAGGACGCTTGCTCTCCCACTGCTTCAACTCAATCCTTCTTACTCCTTTCCATGGCAAGCTGTATGTAGGGCATCACCGTTGTCAGTGGCTACATCATATCCTCTCAGTGAAAAAGGTCCAAATGCTTTTGTCACAGCACGGCTAATCATCTGTCGGTTCTCGATCATGTCGAAATAAGATCCATTGATCCTTTTGCGTCTATCACTACGCCCAACACTCGCGAGTTTGAAGTTCATCATAGTCATCCAATCCCATAATCCTACTCGGAATACCACAGACATAGTTTAGACTTTCCGGATCCTCATGAATGCCGCCAACAATTCTAGCTTATACCACGAAGATTCTGATTAAAGAATCTAAGAGATACTCATTCAATCTAATGTAGAACGGAGGTGGTTGT
>NC_029775.3:101860992-101862938 GCF_000817695.3 Arachis duranensis
TAAAAGACATATGCACTGTTCAATCATTCATTCAGAAAACAAAAAGTATTGTCACCACATCAATATAATTAAATTAAATTCAATAATAAATTCGAAATTTATGTACTTCTTGTTCTTTTGATTTAAAACATTTTTCATTTAAGAGAGGTGAAGGACTAATGGATTTATTCATAGCTTTAAGGCATGGTTACATACTAATGATCATGAGGTAAAGACACAAAACATAAATAAACACAACATTAAAAACCGAAAAGCAGAAAGAAATAAGAACAAGGAATGAATCCACCTGAGTGAGGGTGGCGCCTTCTTGAAGGTGCAATGGTGCTCTTTGAGCTCCTCTATGTCTCTTCCTTGCTTCTGTTGAATGATTCATAGTAATTTTGGTGTTTCTACCCTTAGTTGCTTCCAATATTTGTGTGGAAGTCAACTTATCCCCTGAGGTATCTCAGGGATCTCTTGATTTGCAGCCATATGTTCTACCACTGAGCTATGACGGCTTATATTTAAGTCTTTCCATCTCCCAGGACTCAGAGGTGGAAGCTTTTGTCTTCCCTTTGAGGTTTCTCTGGCCTTAGGTGCCATTAATGGTAATGGAAAAGCAAAAAAGCTATGCTTTTACCACACCAAACTTAAAATATTGCTCGCCCTCGAGCAAGAGAAGAAAGAAGAGAGGAAGAAGAAGAAGAAGAAAATGGAGGTGAGTGAGGGGAGATGGATTCGGCTATATGGGTGGGATTGGGTGGGGAAGAGAAGTTAAATTGTAAAGGTAGGTGGGGTGTGTGGGGTAGAATGGGTAGCAGCAGGTGGTGAATGAAAAACAGAAGGGATGATCATGAATGGAGTGAGAGAGGGCGAGGTAGGTGGGGATCCTGTGAGGTCCACAGATCCTGAGGTGTCAAGGAATCCCATCCCTACACCAAATAGGCATGTAAAATGCCTTGGCACACCATTCTGGTGTTTAAACGCCCATTGGTGCACATTCTGGGCGTTCAACGCCCATGTAAAGCATGTTTCTGGCGTTGAACGCCAGTTTGATGCTTGTTACTGGCGTTCAGCGCCAGTTTTTCCTCTCTGGGCATATTCCTGGCGTTCAGCGCCAGGATGTTGCTTGTTTCTGGCGTTCAGCGCCAGAATGGTGCTCTGTTCTGGCGTTGAACGCCGGCCAGATGCACCTTACTGCTCTGTTCTGGCGTTGAACGCCAGCCAGATGCATCTTACTAGCGTTGAACGCCAGTCTGCGCTGCCCCAGGGTGAAAAATTTTTTTTTTCTGTTTTTGACTCTGTTTTTAATTTTTTTTTTTTGTTTTTTTCGTGACTTCTCATGATCATGTACCTAATTAAACACAAAAATAACAATAAAACAAAATAAAATAAAATTAGATCAATAAAATTGGGTTGCCTCCCAACAAGCGCTTCTTTAATGTCAATAGCTTGACAGTGGCTCTCATGGAGCCACAAGGTGATCAAGTCAATGTTGTATAGTTGCCAACACCAAACTTAGAGTTTGGATATGGGGTCTTAACACCAAACATAGAGTTTGGTTGTGGCCTCACAACACCAAACTTAGAGTTTGACTGCGTGGGCTCTTCTTGACCTTGAACTGAGAGAAGCTCTTCATGCTTACTCTCTTTTGTCACAGAGGGATGGCCATGTGCCTTAAACACAAGGTAGTCCCCATTCAATTGAAGGACTAACTCTCCTCCGTTGACATCTATCACAGCTTCTGATGTGGCTAGGAAAGGTCTTCCTAGGATGATGCATTCATCATCTTTCTTCCTAGTGTCTAGGATTATGAAATCAGCAGGGATGTAAAGGCCTTCAACCTTTACTAAGACGTCCTCTACCATTCCATAAGCTTGTCTCAAAGACTTATCTGCCAATTGTAATGAGAACAAGGCAGGTTGTACCTCAATGATCCCCAGCTTCTCCATTACAGAGAGTGGCAT
>NC_029775.3:101863210-101863918 GCF_000817695.3 Arachis duranensis
AAAATGATGGATATGGCTTGCTATTGCCCAGCCTATTGCGTCCACCATTGTTAAAGCCTTGTTGAGGCTTTTGTTGATCCTTCCAGGAGAAATTTGGGTGATTTCTCCATGATGGGTTATAGGTGTTTCCATAAGGTTCACCCATGTAATTAACCTCTGCCATGGCAGGGTTCTCAGGATCATAAGCTTCTTCAGAAGCTGCCTCTCTAGTACTAATGGATGCATGTTGCAATCCATTCAGATTTTGAGAGATTATGTTGACCTGTTAAGTCAACATTTTGTTATGAGCCAATATGGTATTCAGAGCATCAATTTCAAGAACTCCTTTCTTCTGAGGTACCCCATTATTCACGGAATTCCTCTCAGAGGTGTACATGAACTGGTTGTTTGCAACCATGTCAATGAGTTCTTGAGCCTCTTCAGGCGTTTTCTTCAGGTGAATAGATCCACCTGCGGAATGATCCAATGACATTTTCGAAAATTCAGAGAGACCATAATAGAATATATCTAATAGGGTCCATTCTGAAAACATGTCAGATGGACATCTTTTGGTCAGCTGCTTGTATCTTTCCCAAGCTTCATAGAGGGATTCACCATCTTTTTGTTTGAAGGTTTGAACATCCACTCTCAGCTTGCTCAGCTTTTGAGGAGGAAAGAATTTATCCAAGAAAGCAGTGACTAGCTTATCCCAGGAGTCCAGGCTATCCT
>NC_029775.3:101864102-101864442 GCF_000817695.3 Arachis duranensis
GGGAAGTCCATAAAACTTGCAGTTTTGTTGCATTAAAGCAACTAGTTGAGGCTTAAGCTCAAAGTTATTGGCTCCAATGGCAGGAATGGAGATGCTTCTCCCATCAAACTTGGACGTTGGTTTTGTGAAGTCACCAAGCATTCTCCTTGCATTATTATTATTATTTTCGGCTGCCATGTCCTTCTCCTGTTCGAAAATTTCTGAAAGGTTGTTTTTGGATTGTTGTAATTTAGCTTCTCTTAATTTTTCTCTTCAGAGTCCTTTCAGGTTCTGGATCAGCTTCAACAAGAGTGCCTTTATCCTTGTTCCTGCTCATATGAAAGAGAAGAAAACAAGAAAA
>NC_029775.3:101864564-101866140 GCF_000817695.3 Arachis duranensis
TTCGGATATTTAGATGGAGAGAGGTGAAGAGAAGTGTTAGTAATTAATTAATTAAATAGAAGAAGAGAAGAGAAAGAGGATTTCGAAAATAATTTTTGAAAAAGAGTTAGTGATTTTCGAAAATTAAAGATAAATTAGAATTAAATTTAAAACTTGAAACAATTAGTTAATTAAAAAGAATTTTTTGAAAAAGAGATGAGATATTTTCGAAAATTAGAGAGGGAAAAGTAGTTAAGTGGTTTTGAAAAAGATAAGAAACAAACAAAAAGTTAGTTGGTTGATTGAAAAAGATTTGAAATCAAATTTTAAAAAGATAAGAAGATAAGAAGTTAGATAAGATATTTTGAAATCAAATTTTGAAAAAGATAAAATTTTTGGAAAAGATAAGATAAAAGATAAAAAGATTTAATTTTAAAAATTTGAAATTATTTACTTCACTAACAAGAAAGTAACAAACTTCAAATTTTTGAACCAATCATATTAATTATTAGTGAATTTTCAAAAATATGATATAAAGATAAGAAAAAGATTTTGAAAATATTTTTGAAAAAGATTTTTGAAATTTTCGAAAATGATAAAAAAATGAAAAAGATATGATTTTTGAAAAAGATTTTAAAAAGATAAGATTTTTAAAATTGAAATTTTGACTTGACTTGTAAGAAACAACTAATTTTTAAAATTTTTTGACCAAGTCAACCCAAAATTTCGAAATTTTGGAGGGAAATAAGGAAAAGATATTTTTTTGATTTTTTGAATTTTTAAGGAAAAACAAAAAAAATGACCCAAAACATGAAAATTTTGGATCAAGACACAAGATGCATGCAAGAATGCTATGAATGTCAAGATGAACACCAAGAACACTTTGAAGATCATGATGAACATCAAGAACACAATTTTGAAAAATTTTGATGCAAAGAAAACATGCAAGACACCAAACTTAGAAATCTTTAATGTATGGAAAATATGAATGCAAAAATGCACATGAAAAACAACAAACAAAACAAGAAATCATCAAGATCAAACAAGAGGACTTATCAAGAACAACTTGATGATCATGAAGAACACTATGAATGCATGGGATTTTCGAAAAAAATGCAAGAAAAATTTTAAAAGCATGTAATTGACACCAAACTTAAAATTTAACACAAGACTCAAACAAGAAACACAAAAATATTTTTGATTTTTATGATTTTCTAATTTTTGTATTTTTATTTTTTTTCGAAAATATTTTTTTGGAAAAACGAAAAATAAAAGAAAAATTTTTGAAAAAGATTTTTGAAAAGAAAATTACCTAATCTGAGCAACAAGATGAACCGTCAGTTGTCCATACTCGAACAATCCCCGGCAACGGCGCCAAAAACTTGGTGGACGAAATTGTGATCACTTGTATGTATTTATAAAGGATGTATACTCTGAAGGCATTGTTTATTGTCTTCACAATCTCGTTCAACTAACCAGCAAGTGTACTGGGTCGTCCAAGTAATAAACCTTACGTGAGTAAGGGTCGATCCCACAGAGATTGTTGGTATGAAGCAAGCTATGGTCACCTTGCAAATCTCAGTTAGGCAGATTAAAA
>NC_029775.3:101867212-101876974 GCF_000817695.3 Arachis duranensis
AAAGTTACGTCGTCATTCTTCGAATAAAGTATGGACTATTATATATTGCGGGAAAGCCCTGGATGTCTACTTTTCAACGCTGTTGAGAGCGCGCCAATTGGAGTTCTGTAGCTCCAGAAAATTCATTTCGAGTGCAGGGAGGTCAGATTCCAACAGCATCAGCAGTCCTTTTGTGAGCCTTTTTCAGAGTTTTGCTCAAGTCCCTCAATTTCAGCCAGAATTTACCTGAAATCACAGAAAAACACACAAACTCATAGTAAAGTCCAGAAATGTGAATTTATCATAAAAACTAATGAAAACATCCCTAAAAGTAGCTTAAACTTCCTAAAAACTATCTAAAAACAATGCCAAAAAGCGTATAAATTATCCGCTCATCAATCTCTAAATCATCTCGCAAAGGACACCTCAAAGAGGGATATTAAGGAAGGGAGAGAGGTTTGAATAGGACAACGGGGTGCAAACAAGCCTTCCGAGATTATAAAAATTCTTGGGGCAACCACCCATTCTTACCCGACCAAAGGGAAAGTGAAAAGCTCATATTATACCTCGTAGTAGGAAGTCGGGCAATAGCTTCATCACTAGTTAAAGAAGACAAAAGTGGGCAACAACTCGTCTACTTCATCATCAAGGCTCTACAAGGGGCCGAACTAAACTATCAAAAGATAGAAAAGTTCACCTACGCCCTCACATTCTCTTCTCGACAACTCTGCCCATATTTTCAAGCTCACACTATTAGAGTTCGGACCAACCAGCCCATAAAAGGCACCCTACAGAAAACAAACTTAGCTGGAAGAATCCTACAGTGGGCAATCGAGTTATCTGAATTTGATCTTTGACATGAAGCTCGGACAGCCATCAAATCACAGTATCTGGCCGACTTCATTACAGAGTACACTGACACCCCGGGAACTCCTACAAAATGGAAACTCTACAAGGACGACTCTCCAAACAAAACCGGGAGTGGTGCAGGTGTAATTATAGAAAGCGATTAGGGAAGCCAAATCAAGCTAAATAACCAAGCTGAATATGAGGCACTACTGGCTGGTTTAAGGCTAGCTAAGAAGATAGGAGCTTACCGTGTCCAGTGATTCACAAGTAGTCACCTCACAAATAGAAGGGAGCAACCAAGCTGAGGATCCCACCATGAAAAAATAGCCCGGACAATTTGGGGGACCCTAGACAAAACCAGAGAATAGCCCGGACAATTCGGGAGACCCTGGACAAAAACAAAAAACAGCTCGAACAATTTGGGGAATATGAAGTCCGACACATATCTCGGGAGCAGAATGCCCGAGCTGATGTATTTTCAAAACTAGTCAACACCAAACCAGGAGGCAATAACAAAAGCCTCATCCAGGCTACATTATAAGACCACAACAAGGAAGAAAAACAAACCCTCTCCTTGGGGTCCGGCGACACCAACTCATTCTACGGAACCTCCTAAGTCGCACACAGTACTCAGGGTCAGCCACAGTAACACGCATTAAAACTATGGAATCCAGTCAATCAGACATGCTGTCCGGGATCTTAGTAGACATCTCAGTAATATTTTTTCAAGAAGACATAGGTCAACCGTGGGGTTATTACCAAACAACTCGGACAAATAAGAAAACAACTCAGACAATAACAACAAAACATCAAGTGTTAGATACAATAGTAAAAGGGAAACCCCAAGACTCACATGAAAGTCCAGGGGCACCCTTTGGAGGCAACAAGAGAGCAAAAACCCAAATACAAAGTCAAAGCTTTACATCAAAAGCATGTTAGCTTCTACATTGCCCTACCAGAGGAACTCATCAATGTAACATCACCTTGGCCATTCGCAGAATGGGGACTCGACCTCCTCGGATCCCTTCCCCAAGGATCGGGACAAGTCATGTTCCTCATTGTAGGGGTGGATTACTTCACAAAATGGATTGAGGCAGAGCCCCTAGCTAATGCCACTGCTCAAAGAAGTCAGAAATTCTTGTACAGAAACATTATTACAAGGTGTGGGGTTCCTTACTCCATCACCACAGACAATGACACTCAATTCACAGACGCAGGCTTTAGAAAGTTGGTAGCCGACTTGAAAATAAAGCACCAATTCACATCCGTAGAACACCCACGGCTAACGGACAAGCAGAAGCTGCCAATAAGGTCATACTAGCCGGGTTAAAATGGAGGCTACAGGACGCAAAGGGAGCTTGGGCTAAAGAGCTCCCACAAGCCCTATGGGTATATCGGACAACTCCATATTTCACCACAAAGGAATCACTTTTCCGATTGGCTTATGGAATGGAGGCAATGATACAGGTAGAAGTCGAAGAAGGATCTCCCAAAACGATCCTCTACAACGAAAAAGCTTATCCTAAATGACATCGAAACAAGTTGACCGGAAGAGGAAAAGCTAGCAGCTAATTGGAAAGGACCCTGCCAAGTCACGGAAGTACTGGGGAAAGGTCACCATAAAGTGTCAGACCTCGAGGGGCGAGAGCTACCAAGGTCATGGCATGCCTGCAAAAGGCGCCAGGCCGAGATCTAAAAGATTGCTCAACCTAGAAGGGTAAGCACTAACATGTACACACTCTTATTCATATCTTCATTTTATTGTTTAAAAGTTCACAGATTTCCTAAAAAGTTTCCTACCAAGACGTCCGATTACGACAGGTCGGCAAGGTGAAAACCAAATTCACCGTCCGATCACGACAAAGGTCGGCACGGTGAAAAACAAATTCACCGCCCGATCACGACAAAGTCGGTAAGATGAAAGCCAAATTCATCGTCCGATTACAAAGCGACAGGTTGGTAAGGTGAAAACCAACTTCACCGCCCGACCACGATGAAAACCGAATTCATCGTTTGATTTCGACAAAGGTCGACAAAGTGAAAAAATTCACTGCTCAATCAAGACGCATTAATCTGAAGCATTCATCGTCTGATTATAAAGCACTAGGTTGACAGAAAGTGAAGAACAGATTCACTGTACGATCTCGATAGGAATGATCGTCCGACAAAGGTGAAAACACGATTCACCTAAAGGACGATCAAACCGGGATAGAAACCACCATCTACAAATCGGCAAAGATGAACACAGAATAATGCAAGAAGTTATCGAAAGTGATCCCAAAAAGAACCTGACGAGGTCTTATGGATTGCTATATAATAACTTAAAAAGACTGGCCGACAC
Source organism: Arachis duranensis (assembly GCF_000817695.3). Classification (NCBI taxonomy): domain Eukaryota; kingdom Viridiplantae; phylum Streptophyta; class Magnoliopsida; order Fabales; family Fabaceae; genus Arachis; species Arachis duranensis. The sequence continues at coordinate 101,870,382 of NC_029775.3, forward strand.
TAAAAATTCGGACCAAGTCAACCCAAGTTATCAGCAAATCCCTAGAAAGAGGTCTGGCCAACCCTATTAAAGAGGAATTGCTATAACTTAGAAGAGATCGATCTAACGAAGTCGGTTTCCTACAAAACAAGTTACAAAAGTAATCCCTGAAAGAGACCTAACAAAGGTCTAAGAAAGAGGATTACAAAAATAATTTAGAAGAGATCGACCTAACGAAGTTGGTTTCCTTCAAAACAAGTTATAAAAGTAATCCCTGAAAGAGACCTGAACAAGGTCCAAGAAAAAGGATTACAGAAATAACTAAGGAGAGCCCGACATGACAAAGTCGGCCCAAATGACAAAAGAGTTATAAAAGTAATCCCTAAAAGAGACCTGAACAAGGTCCAAGAAAAAGGATTAGAGAAATAACTCAAGAGAGCCCCGACACGACGAAAGTTGGCCCACAACACAAAAGTTATAAAAGTAATCCCTGAAAGAGACCTGAACAAGGTCCAAAAAAGAGGATTACAGAAATAACCTGGAAAGCTATAGATTGGACCGACAAGAAGAAGTCGGACCAACGAAAGCTACAGCTCGGACCGACAAGAAGAAGTCAGACTAACGAAAGCTATGGATTAGACCGGCAAGAAGAAGTCGGACCAACGAAAGCTACAGCTTGGACCGACAAGAAGAAGTCGAACCAGCAAAAGCTAAAGAAGGATCGACAAGAGAAATCGGACAAACGAAAAACGTGCGCTAAAGGACCACCTCGACTAAGCAGAAAGTGGACAAAACCAGAAGTGATCAAAAGAGATCGGACAACAAAAGTGCCGACACTCCATGAAGATCCTCAAAAAGGGACAAAGACATCTTGCAAACAGCCAGAGGAAGGCCAGGAATGCTTTGTTAAAAGGTACGAAGTCTTGAAAAAAAACACTACTTAAAAGGCAAACGCACAAATCAAAACGGCGCTAAAAAGTCATCCAAACAGACTATAAAAAAGTTCCCCATCGGAACACTACCTAAAAAGTTGTTGGATTATGACTAAAAAGCCCGAACAGCGAAGACAAACAAGCCGAAAGAAGGCTAAAAAGTCCCCTCAACAAATTAAAAGGGGCAATACCAGACTCGCACAAGGAGAAACTACTCAAAGATCGACCAAAGTCAGGATGCTTGAGCATGACTTCCCCAAAGATATTGAAACTCTGAAAGCACGGTCTCACGAAAAAGTCTGAACTCAAGCAGGGGCAAAGTCATACAGGTCGACGTCAGCTAAAATAAGAGGCGCAAGTACGACTTCAAAAAAGAACAAGCCAAAAGGTTGGGAAACAACTTAAGGCTCAAATACGCTTAGCCAAAAAGGATACAGCTCCACTCAAAGAAGGAACAATCTCAAACAGGGCTATGAACATCATCCAAGACTAAAAAAGGTTCTATATAAAGAACACTAAAAAGTCATTGGACAAAACATTTAAAGTCCGGATATCAAGCCGCAAGGATAACTTCGCCAAAGTAGAGGGTTGTCAACACAAACTTAAAGTAAGGCGTGATCCAGAAGGCAAGGGTAGAAAAACCACACTACCACTCAAAAGAGGTTGGACTGTTGTTCCGAGGGTTACCTGAAACTGTAGGTCGATCTCGGATGAGATCTTCGGTGTTGGTCGGAGCCGACGTGTCCGGCAGATGTACGACGGCCGGAGCTGGTGTGCCCGACTTGTTGGACTTGGTGGTGGTGCTGATCCTTCGTCCCCGGAGGGTGGGGGATACCTGCAAGGGACTCCGATGCTTAAGTTAGCAAGGGTATTAAGCAGGTATTGAGTAGAATCAGAGTATGAGTTATACCTGGGTGCTCCAGTGTATTTATAATGGTGAGATGTGGCCTCCTGTGGATAAGATAAGTTGGTTATCTTATCTTTGTCTTTATCTTATCTTTAAGTGAGGTCATCTTTAGGGGAACCGCCTTTATCTCTACGGGCTTGGGCTGCCCTTGGATTTTGGGACGTGTCCCTTTTATTTGGGCCCTTTGCTTGGGCTTTCCTGTGACTTGTCCGAGCTATTTGAGAAGAGGTCGGGTTTTCCTGACCTGAAGAGGTCGGTTGCTTTGTCTGTAGAACATCCCGGATCGGACAGCTCGATCCAGGGTATGAACAGTGCCCCTACTTGAGCTCGGTCTTCTTTTTTCGAGGCCGAGTCTTTTGACTTCGGTCCTTTCTTCAGTGAAGTCGAACTCAAGCATTTTGTCGATTCCTTTCTTTGTAGAGTCTTTTTTGAATGTAGAACTTTTTCCTCTAGAAGCGCGCGCTTTTTGTATTAGCGCTTTTTTGGGAACGCAAGCAGTTTTAACATCCGCATTTAGTTGCCATTAATTGCCCCATTCTCTCTTGGCTTTTATTTTGAATCTCTCAATCAAAAAACGGTTTCTCTTCTTCACTTCTTCTCCGTAACTCCTCCCTTTACTCTCTCATTTTCTGTTTCTTGCCCAGAGTTTGTAGTTTCTTCTTTGTGACGTCTGTTCTGCTACTGCGTTTTCGGAAGAGGGCTGATTCCACATTTTCTCCTTCTGTCTTTGCATTCTTCCACTTCGAGGGGGTGGTTTTGTTGCTTCTGCTCTTCAGCTTTCTTCGAGGTTTTCTTCTATTCCCCAGGTTAGTTCCCATTTCGTGTTTCCTCGTTTATTTCTGATTTTGCGATGGAGTTTTCCTTTTGATCTTCCTTTTGGAGAAAGTTTGGATCTTTCTGTTTTTATCATGCTTGACTTGTTTCATGCTATGGTTTTTTCTCTTTTTCAGTCTGAATCTTTTTGTTTGCTTGAATCTTTTTCTTTTGCATGTTGCCGCTGTTTCTGTTTGTGCTTTGGATGATGATTTTTGCTTGATCAAGAAAAGTTTGTGCCTTTGCTGTTTTTCCATTGGCCTTTTTGGTGTTCTGATGGACTGTAGCAGTAGTGTTGGTAAACTGTAGGAGCAATGCTTTTCCTGATAAACTGTAGAAGGGTGGATTTTTTGCGTTTTTTGCTTCCTTTGCTTTCTTTTCTGGACTTTATTCTGATGAGTGCCGAGATGTAGATTGTAGAAATGATTTTGAGGACCCTTCTTGTTTACTGCCTCCAAGGGATGCTCCAAGACTTCTTCTCTTGAGTCTTCAGGTTTTTCCCTTTTTGGTTAATCCGTCCGTTTGAGATGTTTTGACCTATGTTCGAGATGTTTTTAAGTAATCCACTCTTCTTTTCTTTTTGTAGGATTTAGTTGGCCTCATGTCTTCCCGAAATAACGTTGTAGAGATGCCTTCCCAGGTTCCTGCGGGTATGGTTGATTGGGTGGACTCCATGGTTCTCCTGTGTGTCTCGCTGGCTGATTCTGAGTTTTGTGCTCAACTTAGGCAGTTTCATAGTGTCTGTAGCAATTCTGGTGATGAGAAGAACTATGAACTTGTCCCTCCTTCTTCTGACGAGAGAGTCTGTTTTTCAACTCGGGTTGTTGATGGTCGCCCTTTCTTTTATGTTTATGACTTTTTCTTTGGTCCGCTGGGTATTACTCTTCCTTTTACTCAATTTGAAACCGACCTGTTATGGTCTTGTAATATTGCCCCCTCTCAACTTCACCCTAATTCCTGGGGTTTTATAAAGATTTTTCAATTGTTGTGGAATGGTTTTGGTATCCCTGCTTCCCAATCTCTCTTTTTCTATCTGTTTGTCTTGGCTAAGCCCGGAGTGGTAAAAAAGAAGGCAGTTTGGGTCTCCTTTTGCTCTTCCCAAGGAAAGAAGGTCTTTTCCAAGTTTGACGAGTCATTCTGTGATTTTAAAAACTACTTTTTCAAGGTCCGAGCTGTTGAAAGAGCTCGGCCCTTTTTTCTGGACGAAAATGATGAGCCTGCCTTTCCCCTGGAATGGCAAAAAGATTGAGGGTCTCCAGGTATTCTTGGGACATGTTGGATAAGGCTGAGCGGGCCTTTGTGACTGTTTTGGAAGAGTGCTGGGGTCAGCCTCCCCATCTTGATACAAAGAAATTTCTAACCAATCCTTCTCTTCTTCAAACTGAATTGGGTATCTTGTGTTTTCTTTGCTATCTGTTTATGTTTACTTGTAGCTGTATTTCCGACTTGTTCGATTTGTAGCTTTGACTTCTGTTTTATTTGCAGAGGCAATGAAGAATAATGAATCCATGAAAGCTTTTAAGAGGGCGTAGAAGGCAACTGCTGCCAGGAATATTGCCGCCAAGGCGGCTGGGGAGGGGTCCTCCTAAGTGCGCGAGAAGCCATCAGTGCCGAGTTCCCCCATAGTGAAGAAAGCAATTCCGACACCTCAGGTCCGCTTGGTGGATCCTCATCCTGCTCCTGCCGTTCCATCTGCTGCCCCTCCAAGTAAGAAGCAAAAGACGGTTGAGCCCTTCGACCTTAATGCCCCTGACTTCAATGCCATCGAGTTCATAGATCAACAAATTGGGCCCTATGGTACCCTTTCAATGGACGATGTGTCCATCCTCCATCATTTGGAATTTATGGCCCGGAATCACGTGCAGATGGCGTTTATGGCGGCCGCTATACACCGGACTGCTCAAAGTCTCCCTCTTCATGCCACCAAGGCATTTATGGAGGAGGCAAAGCAAGAGTTTAACCGGATGAAGGGGCTGAAGGAGGAGCTCGAATTAAAGGTGAGCAAGTTAGAGAAGGATTTAGAGAATGAGAAGGCAAGTTCCCTTTCATTGGCGGCTTCTTTGAGGTTGGCGGAGGACACAGCCCTGATGCATAAAGATAGTTATGTTATAACTTATCGGGAGGTGATGCGTCTGAGGGGGGAGTTGGACAGTGCTCGGGAGGATTATTCTGAGCTCCAAGGTCATCTTGACGACAGCGTGACTGCTGCTTACGAGAACTTGAAGGAGCAAGTTCGGGTCATTGCTCCCGAGGCCGATCTCACCCTTTTTAGTTTAGACAATGTTGTCAGAGATGGCAAGATTATCCCTGATGACGAGGGTGATGATGATGCTGATCCTCCTCCTGTGTCCTCTGCCAAAGTGTCGACTACCTCTGCTCCTCTGGTTGCACCTGATTCGGATTGCCAAGTTCTGAACAGGGAGGATGGAACTATAGATGCCGTGCCTATTCAGACTCGTCCTCCTTCTCCTTGTCCTGATACTGCCAAGGATGCTCCTGATGTTTGCTGATCTTTTTCTGGATTCTCATGTTAGTTGGCCCGGCTTGTGGGCTCTTAAAACTTTTTATTTATTTGCTGACGTTTTCTGGTTGTTTTGTCTGGCAACCTTTTGAAAAACAAAAGTAGCTCGTTATCCTTTTTTGATGGCCTTCGAGGCTTTAAAATTTTTGTAGATCATATCAAAGTTTTTGATATTTTCTTCTGTTTTCTGAGAATGTTGGACCTTGCAGTTTGACCTTTTTGGATTGCCTCGTGCTTATCGTTTGTAGCTTGGATCCTCTGTAATTGTGTGGATCCAACTTGTTTTCTCATTTTTGTAGGTATTTTTGGTGTTTCTCCAACTGATTTCTTTGCGTTGATTCCCTTTATTTCTGTAATCCTCTTTTCTGGACCTTCGTAGGAGTCCGACTTCGTTTAGGTCGGTCTCTTCTAAGTTCTTTCTTGGATTTTTATCAGATCTCTTTCAGGGGTTACTTGTATAACTTTTCAGTAGCGGGAGTCCGACTTTGTTATGTCGGTCTCCTTTAAGTTATAGCGTAATCCTCTTTCTTGGATCTTTATCAGATCTCTTTCAGAGATCTTTATCAATTAATGATTTGATTCAAAATTTCAAGTATGTTGCCTTTTCTGTTGAGAAAGGTTTAATGTTTGAATCATATCTTTTCTTGTTAGCCAAGTTATTAATTTTTAAAATCAAATCCTTTTTTTTTAAAATGTTTTTCAAATCATATATTCTCAATCACATCTTTTTAAAACCAATCATATCTTCTTAACCACATCTTTTTCAAAATAGTTTTCAATCAAATCTTTTTGATTTCTAATTTCAAAATCTTTTTCAAAAATCACTTTACTTCTTTCTCAATCTTGGTTTTCGAAAATCAATTAGTGTTTTTCAAAATGTTTTCAAAATATTTTACTTAATTTTCGAAAATTATTTCCCTTCTTCTCACATCCTTCTATTTATGGACTAACACTATTCCTTAATGAACAATTCAAACTCCATCTCTCTTGATAAGTTCGAATTCTTCTACTTCTGCCTTCTATTTTTCTTTCTCTCTGACACATCAAGGAATCTCTATACTATGACATAGAGGATTCCACATTTTCTTGTTCTCTCCTCTTTCATATGAGCAGGAGTAAAGACAAAAGCATTCTTGTTGAGGCTGATCCTGAACCTGAAAGGACCTTGAAGCGAAAGCTAAGAGAAGCTAAGGCACAATTCTCTGTAGAGGACCTAACAGAAATCTTCAAAGAAGAAGAATCCATGGCAGCCGAAAACAACAACAATGCCAACAATGCAAGGAAGGTGTTGGGTGACTTTACTGCACCTACTCCCAACTTCTATGGGAGAAGCATCTCTATCCCTGCCATTGGAGCAAACAACTTTGAGCTTAAGCCTCAATTAGTTTCTCTAATGCAACAGAATTGCAAGTTCCATGGACTTCCATTGGAAGATCCTCAT
>NC_029775.3:101876987-101878037 GCF_000817695.3 Arachis duranensis
ATCAGAAAGTGTCCCTCTGACATGCTTTCCTAATGGAGCATCATAGGTATTTTCTATGATGGTCCTCTGAACTATCCAAGATGTCTTTGGATAGCTCTGCTGGAGGATCTCTTCATCTGAAGAAGACGCCTACAGAAGCTCAAGAGCTGATTGAAATGGTTGCAAATAATCAATTCATGTACACTTCTAAAGGAATCCTGTGAACAATGGGACTAATCAGAAGAAAGGAGTTCTTGAGATTGACACTCTGAATGCCATATTGGCTCAGAACAAAATATTGACTCAACAAGTCAATATGATTTCTCAAAGTCTATCTGGAATGCAAAACGCACCAAGCAGTACTAAGGAAGCTTCATCTGAAGAAGAAGCTTATGATCCTGAGAACCCTTCAATGGAAGAGGTGAATTACATGGGAGAACCCTATGGAAACACCTATAATCCTTCATGGAGAAACCATCCAAATCTCTCATGGAAGGATCAACAGAGACCTCAACAAGGTTTCAACAATAATAATGGTGGAAGAAACAGGTTTAGCAATAGCAAGCCTTTTCCATCATCTTCTCATCAACAGATAGAGAGTTCTAAGCAGAACACCTCTGACTTAGCAACCATGGTCTCTAATCTAATCAAAACCACTCAAAGTTTCATGACTGAAACAAGGTCCTCCATTAAAAATTTGGAGGCACAAGTGGGTCAGCTGAGTAAGAAAATTACTGAACTCCCTCCTAGTACTCTTCCAAGCAATACAGAAGAAACTCCAAAAGGAGAGTGCAAGGCCATCAACATGGCCGAATTTGGAGAGGAGGAAGAGGCAGTGAACGCCACTGAGGAAGACCTCGATGGACGTCCACTGGCCTCCAATGAGTTCCCCAATGAGGAACCATGGGAATCTGAGGCTCAAAATGTGACCATAGAGATTCCATTAGATTTACTTCTGCCATTCATGAGCTCTGATGAGTATTCTTCCTCTGAAGAGGATGAGTATGTCACTAAAGAGCAAGTTGCTAAATACCTTGGAGCAATCATGAAGCTAAATGACAAGTTATTTGG
>NC_029775.3:101878964-101879219 GCF_000817695.3 Arachis duranensis
GTTTAATGCCCAGTCTGGCACCATTCTGGGCGTTTAACGCCAGAAAGGGGCACCAGACTGGCGTTAAACGCCAGAAAAGGGCAAGAACTCGGTGTTAAACGCCAGAAGTGGGCACCAACCCGGCGTTTAACGCCAGAATTGGCACAAAGAGCAATTTTGCTCGCCACTTGGTGCAGGGATGACTTTTCCTTGACACCTCAGGATCTGTGGACCCCACAGGATCCCCACCTTCCCCACCACTCTCTCTCTTCTTCA
>NC_029775.3:101879355-101879914 GCF_000817695.3 Arachis duranensis
CACCTACCTCACCATTCAAATTCAAACCACTTTTCCTCCCAAACCCACCCATACATTACCGAACCATAACCCTCCTTCCACTCCTATATAAACCCTTCTTCACCCCTTCATTTTCACAAACCTAAACACTACTTCTCCCCCCTTTTGGCCGAACACAAAAGCCATCTCCATCTCCTTTACTTCTTCTTCTTCTACTCTCTTCTTTCTTCTTTTGCTCGAGGACGAGCAAACCTTTTAAGTTTGGTGTGGTAAAAGCATTGCTTTTTGTTTTTCCATAACCATTTATGGCATCCAAGGCCGGAGAAACCTCTAGAAAGAGGAAAGGGAAGGCAAGAGCTTTCACCTCCGAGTCATGGGAGATGGAGAGATTCATCTCAAGGGTGCATCAAGACCACTTCTATGAAGTTGTGGCCTTGAAGAAGGTGATCCCCGAGGTCCCCTTCAAACTCAAAAAGAGTGAATATCCAGAGATCCGACATGAGATCCGAAGAAGAGGTTGGGAAGTTCTTACCAACCCCATTCAACAAGTCGGAATCTTAATGGTTCAAGAGTTCTATGC
>NC_029775.3:101879941-101880312 GCF_000817695.3 Arachis duranensis
AATTGAGGAGCTCAAGCACTCCATAGGATCTTCAAGAGGAAGAACAAGCCGCCATCACTAAGGTGGACCCGTTCTTTAATTTCCTTGTTCTTTATTATCCTATTTTTTGAATTTTAGTGCTTATGTTTATCTATGTTTGTGTCTTGTGATCATTAGTGTCTTAGTGTCTATGCCTTAAAGTTATGAATGTCCTATGAATCCATCACCTCTCTTAAATGAAAAATGTTTTTATTACAAAAGAACAAGAAGTACAGGATTTCGAATTCATCTTTAAAACTAGCTTAATTATTTTTGGGAGGCTGGCCATTCGGCCATGCATAGACCTTGTTCTTATGTATTTTCAACGGTGGAGTTTCTACACACCATAGATT
>NC_029775.3:101880354-101880945 GCF_000817695.3 Arachis duranensis
CTCTGTTATTCAGTTGGAGTTGACATAGAAGGAGACATCCCCATTGATGAGGACAAGCCCATCACTAAGAAGAGGATGGAGCACACAAGAGACCCCACTCATCATGAGATCCCTGAGATTCCTCAAGGGATGCACTTTCCCCCACAAAACTATTGGGAGCAACTGAACACCTCCCTAGGAGAATTGAGTTCCAACATGGGACAACTAAGGGTGGAGCACCAGGAACATTCCATTCTCCTCCATGAAATTAGAGAAGATCAAAGAATCATGAGAGAGGAGCAACAAAGACAAGGAAGAGACATTGAGGAGCTCAAGCACTCCATAGGATCTTCAAGAGGAAGAACAAGCCTCCATCACTAAGGTGGACCCGTTCTTTAATTTCCTTGTTCTTTATTTTATGTTTTTCGAAAATTATGCTTGTGTTTATTTATGTTTGTGTCTTGTGATCATTAGTGTCTTAGTGTCTATGCCTTAAAGTTATGAATGTCCTATGAATCCATCACCTCTCTCGAATGAAAAATGTTCTTAATTGAAAAAGAGAAGAATTGCATGAATTTTGAATTTTATAACAGTTTAATTATTTTGATGTGG
>NC_029775.3:101881053-101881915 GCF_000817695.3 Arachis duranensis
TTGGCTCTTGAAAGAATGATGAAAAAGGAGACATGTTACTGAGGATCTGAAAAATCATTAAAATGATTCTTGAAGCAAGAAAAAGCAGTGAATACAAAAAAAAATCGAAAAAAAGAAAGAAAAAGAAAGAGAAAAAGAAAGAGAAAAAGAAAGAAAAAGAAAGAAATAAAGTTGTGATCCAAGGCAAAAAGAGTGTGCTTAAGAACCCTGGACACCTCTAGTTGGGGACTCTAGCAAAGCTGAGTCATAATCTGAAAAGGTTCACCCAATTACGTGTCTGTGGCATGTATGTATCCGGTGGTAATACTAGAAGACAGAGTGCTTTGGGCCACGGCCAAGACTCAATAAGTAGCTGTGTTCAAGAATCATCATACTTTTCTAGGAGAATCAATGGCACTATCTGGATTCTGAGTTCTTAAGAAGCCAATCATTCTGAATTCCAAAGGATAGAGTGAGATGCCAAAACTATTCAGAGGCAAAAAGCTAAAAGCCCCGCTCATCTAATTAAGACTGATCTTCATAGATGTTTTTGGAATTCATTGCATATTCTCCTCTTTTTATCTTATTTGATTTTCAGTTGCTTGAGGACAAGCAACAATTTAAGTTTGGTGTTGTGATGAGCGGATAATTTGTACGCTTTTTGGCATTGTTTTTAGTATGTTTTTAGTATGATCTAGTTAGTTTTTAGTATATTTTTATTAGTTTTTAGTTAAAATTCACTTTTCTGGGCTTTACTATGAGTTTGTGTGTTTTTCTATGATTTCAGGTATTTTCTGGCTGAAATTGAGGGACCTGAGCAAAAATCTGATTCAGAGACTAAAAAGGACTGCAGATGCTGTTGGATTCTGACCTCCCTGCACTC
>NC_029775.3:101882093-101882617 GCF_000817695.3 Arachis duranensis
GCGTTAAACGCCGGAACTGGCACAAGAATGGGAGTTAAACGCCCAAACTGGCACAAAAGATGGCGTTTAACTCCAAGAGAAGTTTCTACACGAAAATGCTTCAATGATCAGCCCAAGCACACACCAAGTGGGCCCGGAAGTGGATTTTTATGTCATTTACTCATCTCTGTAAATCCTAGGCTACTAGTTCTCTATATATAGGACCTTTTACTATTGTATTCTGATCTTTGGATCGGAGATAATTGTCTGATCTTCTGATCTTTGGATCTGAGATCATCTTCTGATCTTTGGAGTCTTTTGATCTTTAGATCTTTTGATCACTTTGGGAGGCTGGCCATTCTGCCATGCCTAGACCTTGTTCTTATGTATTTTCAACGGTGGAGTTTCTACACATCATAGATTAAGGTGTGGAGCTCTGCTGTACCTCGAGTATTCATGCAATTACTATTGTTCTTCTATTCAATTCCGCTTGTTCTTGTTCTAAGATATTCATTTGCACCCAAGAACATGATGAATGTGATGAT
>NC_029775.3:101882641-101888658 GCF_000817695.3 Arachis duranensis
GCAACGGTGAAACCCTTGCATACAGCTTGCCATGGAAAGGAGTAAGAAGGATTGGATGAAGACAGTAGGAAAGCAGATAGACGGAAGGGACCAAGCATCTCCATACGCTTGTCTGAAATTCCCACCAATGAATTGCATAAGTATCTCTATCTTTATCTTTATGTTTTATTCGTATATCACCCATACCCATTTGAGTTTACCTGACTAAGATTTACAAGGTGACCATAGCTTGCTTCATACCAACAATCTCTGTGGGATCGACCCTTACTCGCGTAAGGTTTATTACTTGGACGACCCAGTACACTTGCTGGTTAGTTGTGCGAAGTTGTGTTTATGCCATGGTATTGAACACCAAGTTTTTGGGTTCATCACCGGGGATTAATTGAGTTGTGAAAAGTAGTGATCACAATTTCGCCTATCAGCTGCCGTACGGGTCACGATCCGGGGTGTACTGAGAGCTTATGGGACATGAGCTGAGGGTCTATCCCTGGCATGTCGGAAGCTTTCCAAGCGAAGAGGTCGGAATTATCTTGCAGGAGCTTTATCAGCCTCTATTTCAAGTCTCCGTCTAGGCTAGCTCCTATGTTGGTATTTTTTCCTTCCTCTTTCCGATTTGAACTTCTTCGGTTCTTCCCCCTGGCTGTGGCTGCAGCTCTTCTTTAGCTTTTATTCCCCCGAGCTCTATAGTGTGAACTTCCTTGTTCTTTCCTCGGAGGTTCAAGCTTTCATTGTAGCATTTTCTTACCAACTTCTGGTCTCCCCGTACCGTCGCTATTCCCTTAGTTGTTGAGAATTTCATGCAAAGGTGAGGGGTTGACACCACCACTCCGAGCCGATTTAGCGTAGTCCTGCCGATCAAGGCATTATACGCTGATCCGACATCGATGATGATAAAATTAATGCTCAGAGTTTTGGAAATTTCCCCTTTTCTGAAGGTCGTGTGGAGGGGGATGTATCCCAGTGGCTTAATTGGCATGTCTCCTAGCCATACAGGGTGTCCGGGTAAGCTTTTAGCTCCCTCTCATCCAACCCTAATTTGTCGAATGCGGGCTTAAAGAGAATGTCCGCCGAACTTCCTTGGTCCACCAAGGTTCTGTGGAGGTTGGCATTCGCCAAGATCATGGTTATCACCACTGGGTCGTCATGCCCGGGCATGATCCCGTGCCCATCCTCTTTGGTGAACAAGATGGTTGGGAGATCGGGTGACTCGTTTTCGACTTGATAAACTCGCTTTAGGTGTCTTTTGCGAGATGACTTAGTGAGTCCCCCTCCCGCGAATCCTCCAGAGATCATATGTATGTGTCTCTCGGGAGTTTGTGGTGGTGGGTCTCTTCTGTCCTCGTCATCTCGCTTTCTTTTCCCATGATTGTCTGACCTTTCCATGAGATATCTATCAAGTCGGCCTTCCCTAGCCAACCCTTCTATCACATTTTTAAGGTCGTAGCAATCATTTGTTGAGTGGCCATACATCTTATGGTACTCAAAGTAGTCGCCGCGGCTTCCTCCCTTTTTGTTTTTGATGGGTCTAGGGGGCGGCAATCTTTCAGCATTACAAATTTCTCTGTATACGTCTACTAGGGAAACTTCTCGAGGAGTGTAGGAGTGATATCTCCTCGGCCTGTCGGGACCGACCTCCTCTTTTTTCTTTGGCTCCCTTTCTTTCTCTTTTGCTAAGTGAGGGGGCCCCTGTCGCCAACTTGGCTCCCGTAATATGGCATTTTCCTCCATGTTGATGTACTTTTCTGCTCTTTCTTATACATCACTCAAAGAGGTGGGGTGCCTTTTTGATATGGATTGAGAGAAGGGGCATTCTCTAAGTCCATTTACTAACCCCATGATAACTGCCTCGGTGGGCAGGTCTTTGATAAACCCCATTTTAGGGTTTATCTTGTATTGATTTTAGGAGATTTTAATACCTTTTACCCACATTTATTCAATGAATTATCATGATTTTGTGATTGTCTCCTTATTTGTGCTTAGATGTGAAAACATGCTTTTTTAGGCCTTTAAATTGATTATTTTAATCTCCCTTTGATCCCACTAGATGCCTTAATGTGTTTGTTAGTAATTTTAGATTGAAAAAGCTAGGAATGGATCAAAAGAGTGAAGAGGAAAGCATGAAAAGTGGAGAAATCATGAAAAGTCAAAGAGTTGAACTTGCCCATAGACGCGCGCGCACACCAGGAACTTACGCACACCTTGCGAATTACCCTATGGACGCGTACGCGTGCTGTACGCGTATGCGTCGATGCTAGAATATGATTTTTTAATGAAAATGTGGCCAGCGAATTCAGAAGGGTTGTGGGGCCCAATCCCAACTGACTTTGGCGCCAAAGATGCTATTTAAAGCCAAGGATTGAAGAGCAAAGGGACTTTTGTTCATTCACACACATTAGGAGTAGTTAGAGTTAGTTTCTAGAGAGAGAAGCTCTCACTTCTCTCTAGAATTAGGATTAGGTTTAGTTCTTAGATCTAGGTTTTAATTCATCTTCTTCTACTTCTACCTTTCAATTCCTTGTTGTTACATTCACTCTTCTTCTATTCTTTTGTTGTAATTTCCTTTATGATGTTCTTTTACTTTGTTGTAGATCTACTATTGTTCCTTCCATTTTATTTCAATTCAATTCAAGATAATTCATAATAATTGTGTTTCTTTTGATTGTTGTTGTTAATTCCTTTCAATAATTGTTGTTAGATTTCATTCTTGTTGTAGATTTCATGTGCTTTCCTTCTATGCCTCTTATGTGTTTGATAAAATGCTTCTTTTGGTTTTAGTATAGATTTTGCTCTTCTTGGCCTAGGTAGAGTAATTAGTGACTCTTGAGTTGTCTAATTCCCTTGTTGATTGATAATTAGAAGTTGCTAATTGATTTGAATGCCTCTAAAGCTAGTCTTTCCTTTAGGAGTTGATTAGGACTTGAGGAATCAAATTGATTCATCCACTTGACTTTCCTCCATGGTTAGAGGTTAACTAAGTGGGAGCAATGGACAATTTGTTGTCACAATTGAGGAGGATAACTAGGATAGGATTTCTGTTCTCATATCTTGCCAATAGCTGTGTTAGTTGTTAGTTTATTTTCTTTGCAATTTACATTTTTTATCTAATATCTTAAAAACCCTAAACATACCTCATAACCAATAGCAAGGCACTTTATTGTAATTCCTAGGGAGAATAACCCGAGGTTCAATACTTCAGTTTATAAATTTAGCGGTTTGTTTTAGTGACAAACAATCTTTTGTTTGAAAGGATTATTGTTGGTTTAGAAACTATACTTTACAACAAGATTTCATTAGTGAATTTCTAAACCGTCAAAAATCCAATCATCAAAATGGCGCCGTTGCCAGGGAATTGCAATGGTGTTATGTTATTGGTTATTGTATATATGTGAATATTGCGAATATGTTTGCTTTTTGCTTCTTTGTTAGTTTTTAGTTTGTTCTCTTTATTTGTTACTATTTTTTTGTTTTTGCCTTCTCTTGCTATCATGAATTCTCACTTTGACTATGAGTGTAGTTTCAACTATGTTGTAAGTAACGGGAACTTTAATGAGAATGTGTATCAAGAATGGAACAATCAAAGGTGGGAGGAGCCATATGCATATGATCAATCCTCATGGCAACAACCTCCACCAATGCACTATGAAGAAGAGACTTTCTATGATGCATACCAATCAAATGGCTATGGTGAATCTCCTTATAACTTTCAAGAATCACCACCATATGCCTATGAATCATATCTCAACATAGCCCTCAGCTATACTCACAAGCCTCTTTTCACCAAATACCTCCATATGACCCTAATCCATATCCTTCATACCAACCATCTTATGAGCCATATGAACCACACATAGAGCCACCACCACTCCAACATCAACATTTTCAAGAGCCACCCCCTCCATATTATTACCAAGATGAACCACCTCCAATATATGAAAATTTTCAACCACAAGATGAATTCTACCTTCCACCACAACCTCACATGGAAGAATATTCATGTCCATCGATCCAAGAGCCATATGATCCTAATCATGATATCCAAGTGGAACAAGAGTCACAGGATCATCTCAAGGAAGCATTGGATCAATTTCAAGCAACCATGGAGCATGTTGTGCAACAAGTGGAAAAAGTGAAGAATGTTGAACCACCACACCCTAATTATGATGAACCACCTTCCTATTATGAACCCTTCTCCCAATATGATGAACCCTCCCATCCACCCCAACCTTTAATGGATGAAACCCTTGGTGTTCTCCTTCAAGGACAAGAGGAGATGACAAGGGATGTACAACAATTCATGATCGCCTTGGATGAGGTGGTAAACCGGCTAGCATCCCAACTTTTGGACACTCAAGGAACTCCCATGGCTACATGTGGAGAATCAAAAGAAGAGCATAACATGAAGGAGAGATTGGAAACTCCGGTGGAAAAGGAGGAAAGCTACTTTGTGTTAGAACAATTGGAGGAACCTGTGACTATTGAAGAAAAGGAAGAAGTGGTTGAAGACTTAGGAGATGCGGAACCTCCATGGGAACCTAGAGTTATACAAAACCCCTCCAAGAAGATTGAAGTTAATGTTGAGGAGGAATGTGCACAACCTCCAAGGCATATCCCATATGAAGACTTGGAAGGAATGGAGCAAGAATTGAGTTCCCTTGGAGATAGAGATCAAGCATCAAATCCTAGTGGTGGTGAATCCTTTGAACTTGAAGAACCTTCTCCCGATGAAGAAGAGAGCGATGTGGAGGTAGATTTCTCTCAACCACCCATTTATGATTTAAGTGATGGAGAAGAGTTAGATAAAATTAATGAACAAAGGATTGAATTTGAAAAATCTTGTGAAGAGGTGGAAGTCCTTAGAAAAAGAAAAACGGAAGTTGAGTGCACTTTGTCAAAATCTTTGGAAGCTTCTCTACCTAGGTTGTCATCTATTCCTTCACTTGAGTGGGTAAAACTTATTTTTATTAGCTTTATTGTCCCACTTGAGTATAGTTTGCTTGAAACGGATGGTCAACTTAGGATGATTTGTGGGATAAAGCGTAAGAGAAGAATGTTTAGTGGGTGGCGTTGCAAATCAAGGCTCATTTTGGTTGATACTTCAAGGCTTAGATGCAAGGATTGGGCAAGTGCTCAATTGAATGGGTCTAAAAGGAGAGTTTGGTATCACCTTGAGAATTTATCTTGCTTACCACCCAGATGGATTAATGATGATTAACTTCAAGACGGGTGTCAAAACAAAGTGTGGGATCCCGGACCACAAGACGAGGACCAACTTTGGGAGCCCCAAGCTTGTGAAGAACTCCATCAACACTTGGCCCAATCCATAAGAAATCTTGGGGTACAATGGAGAACCAAGCATTGGTGGGAGTTCCAAGATGAATACAAGCACAAGCCACCTTGATGAGGAGCTCTCCATAAGTCCAACTTAAGGACAATAAACAAAAGTGCTAGGTGGGAGACAACCCACCATGGTAATATCTTTTCATTTTACCTTTTGTAAATATTGGTAGGAATTAGCTTGATTTCATGTTCTGTTTAGTTATTTGAGTATATTTGGTAGTGATGAGCGGATAATTTGTACGCTTTTTGGCATTGTTTTTAGTATGTTTTTAGTATGATGTAGTTAGTTTCTAGTATATTTTTATTAGTTTTTAGTTAAAATTCACTTTTCTGGACTTTACTATGAGTTTATGTATTTTTTCTGTGATTTCAGGTATTTTCTGGCTGAAATTGAGGGACCTGAGCAAAAATCTGATTCAGAGACTAAAAAGGACTGCAGATGCTGTTGGATTCTGACCTCCCTGAACTCGAAGTGGATTTTCTGGAGCTACAGAAGCCCAATTGGCGCGCTCTCAACGGCGTTGGAAAGTAGACATTCTGAGCTTTCCAGCAATATATGATAGTTCATACTTTGCCCAAGATTTTATGGCCAAAACCGGCGTTCAAAGTCACCCTCAAGATTTCCAGCGTTAAACGCCGGAACTGGCACAAGAATGGGAGTTAAACGCCCAAACTGGCAC
>NC_029775.3:101888694-101898551 GCF_000817695.3 Arachis duranensis
CATAGATTAAGGTGTGGAGCTCTGCTGTACCTCGAGTGTTAATGCAATTACTATTGTTCTTCTATTCAATTCCGCTTGTTCTTGTTCTAAGATATCACTTGTTCTTCAACTTGATGAATGTGATGATCCGTGACACTCATCATTATTCTCACCTATGAACTTGTGCCTGACAACCACCTCCGTTCTACCTTATATTGGGTGAATATCTCTTGGATTCCTGATTACACGATGCATGGTTGATCGCCTGACAACTGAGCCAGCCATTCCGTGAGATTAGAGTCTTCGTGGTATAGGCTAGAACTGATGGCGGCATTCAAGAGAATCCGGAAGGTCTAACCTTGTCTGTGGTATTCTGAGTAGGATTCAATGACTGAATGACTGTGACGTGCTTCAAACTCCTGAAGGCGGGGCGTTAGTGACAAACGCAAAAGAATCACTGGATTATATTCCGGCCTGATCGAGAACCAACAGATGGATAGCCGTGCCGTGACAGGGTGCGTTGAACATTTCCACTGAGAGGATGGGAGGTAGCCACTGACAACGGTGAAACCCTTGCTTAAGCTTGCCATGGAAAGGAGTAAGAAGGATTGGATGAAGACAGTAGGAAAGCAGAGAGACGGAAGGGACACAGCATTTTCATGCGCTTATCTGAAATTCCCACCAATGAATTACATAAGTATCTCTATCTTTATCTTTATGTTTTATTCGTATATCACCATATCCATTTGAGTTTGCCTGACTAAGATTTACAGGATGACCATAGCTTGCTTCATACCAACAATCTCCGTGGGATCGACCCTTACTCGCGTAAGGTTTATTACTTGGACGACCCAGTGCACTTGCTGGTTAGTTGTGCGAAGTTGTGTTTATGCCATGGTATTGAACACCACATTTTTAGGGTTCATTACCGGGGATTATGAGAGTTGTGAAAAGTATTGTTCACAACTTCACGCACCAGAAGGCAGTATTAGATTAGCTGCTAGGAGGACAACACTTTGATTATCACATTATGCCATAATTGCTTCTGGAATTAAGCACTTTAGCACACTTATTATCCCTTTAATCCAAATCAATTCTGCTAGTGTCCTGTACTCTGCCTCTGTGCTTGATCTGGCCACCACTTCTTATTTTTTCGACTGCCAGGACATAGATTCCTTCCCATAAAAACACAAAACCCACCAGTTAACTTCCTGTCATTTGGATCACCAGCCTAGTCCGAATCACAGTAAGTTGTAATCTTTAGAGATGAGTCTGTATGAACTTTCAAGCCATATGTAGCAGTGCCACTAACATATCTCAGTATTCTCTTAACCAGTTTTCAGTGTGCCTCTAAAGGTGTTTACATAAATTGTGCAACCTTGTTTACACTGTAAGCCAAGTATAGTCTTGTCACAGTGAGGTATTGGAGACGTCCTACTACAGATCAATAAAGCTGAGGGTTGTCAAGTACATCACTTCCCGTAGCTTGAATTCTAAGAGTGGATGGCATTGGTGTAGCACATGGCTTGTAGTCACTCATACCAGCCTTTGCAAGTAGGTCTTGCACATACTTGTCTTGGGACATCATCAAACCTCCATCTCCAGTCCTGGTCACTTGAATTCCCAGGAAGTAGTGCAGCTCTCCCATGTCCTTCAATGCAAATGCTGAGTTTAGCTTTTAAGTGATTGCAGTGAGCATTGCAGGGCAGTTTCTAATCACAATAATGTCATCAATAAAGATTAGAATATAGGTAAGGGAGGTCTCCAATTGTTTCACAAACACTGACACATCCGACTTAGTTGGTGAGAATCCCAATTTCTGAAGTGCTGAGGAAAGCTTATGATACCAAGCTCTAGGCACCTGTTTCAGGCCATAGAGTGCTTTGGTAAGCTTGCAAAGCAAGCTACTGTCACCTGAGATATATCCCTACGGCTGCTTCATATAGACATCTTCAGTGAGCTCCCCATGTAAAAAGTCATTGTTCACATCAACTTGCCTAATTGACCATCCTCGAGCTAGTGCTATGGATAGTATTGTTCTAATTGATGCTGACTTTACTACTGGACTATAGGTCTCAGTGAAGCTGAATCCAAGTATTTTAGAGAACCCTTGAGTAACAACATGCGCTTTGTGCTTTTGTAGGCTAACCATTTGCATTGTACTTGAGGCAGAAAATCTATTTGCTGCCTATGACTTCTCCGCCAGGAGGTAGGGGGACAAGCTTCCAGGTATTATTTCGCTGCAAGGTTTCAAATTTAGCATCCATGGCCTGCTTCTAGGCAGGATCAGATACCGCTTGCTGCACAGTACGGGGTTCGAATGAAGCTTGGAAAACCATTGGCCTTAAGGAGCCAGTCTTGCTCCTTGTTACTATGGGGGTGAACATTTCTTGCTGAGTCATTAGGCTCAGGTGGTAAGGCCCGGAGAGGAGAAATTTTCAATACTGAAGTGGGGACAGGAGTTGATATGTGTGAATGTGCTATATGATGTGAGAGGTAAGGAGAAGATTGTGTGAGTGAGGGAGGGTTGGAGGCTGAGGGGGCTGGAATGGGGGAACAGGGGGTATGCTGAGGGATGATAAACCACTATTTCATGGTTTATATTGTGTTTAATTGAGTGATTTTTTATCAAATTCTTGCCCATTTATTCATATGATTTGCATGATTTTACAATTCCTTTCCAAAATTATTCCATGGTTGAAAACCTGCTTCATAGAGATCTTTTTATTGTGTATTTTAATTCTCCTTTATACCATTCGATGCTGTGATCTATGTGTTAAGTGTTTCAGGCTTCATAGGGCAGGAATGGCTTAGAGAATGGAGAGGAAGCTTGCAAAAAGTGAAGGAGCACAAGAAATAAAGGAGACAAGTAGCGAACAGTGACGCGCACGCATGGCTGATGCGTGCGCGTGATTTGGACAAAATCACAGCGACGCGTACGCGTGCTTGACGCGTACGCGTGGATTGAAGTTCGCACAAACGATGCCAGCGCGTGCCTGACGCACACGCGTGGAGAGGAAAATTTTCAAACGATGCGTCGATGCGTACGCGTGACATGCGTGATCTGCAGAAAATTCAGAAAACGCTGTGGGCGATTTCGGGCCACGTTTTGACCCAATTTTCGACCTAGAAACACAGAATAAAGCCAGGGAACATGCAGAGACTCAAGGAAGAATTCATACAACATTCAATATACATAATTTTAGGATTAAATGTAGTTTCTAGAGAGAGAGGCTCTCTCCTCTCTCTTAGGTTTTAGGATTTAGGATTTCTTTTAGGATTAGGATTTCTACTTCTCAATTTCCAGGTTTAACGTTCCTTTTATTTATTTTCTCAATTTAATTTATGAACTCTTCCATGTTAGACTTGATTTCT
This sequence comes from Arachis duranensis, assembly GCF_000817695.3. Taxonomy (NCBI): domain Eukaryota; kingdom Viridiplantae; phylum Streptophyta; class Magnoliopsida; order Fabales; family Fabaceae; genus Arachis; species Arachis duranensis. The sequence continues at coordinate 101,892,049 of NC_029775.3, forward strand.
TTTGTTTATGCAATTTGAGGTAATTCATATTTATGACTTTAATTTATCTTTTTACACCCTTTGGTCTTGGTTGAGTAATTAGTAATACTTGAGTTATCAAACTCAGTTGTTGATTGAAATTGGAATTCTTTGCTGATTAATTTGAATTCCCCTCACTCTAGTCTTTTCTTAGGAATTGACTAGGACTTGAGGAATCAAATTGATTTATCCACTTAACATACCTTCATAGTTAGAGGTTGACCAAGTGGGAGCAAAAGCCAATTCTCATCACAATTGATAAGAATAACTAGGATAGGACTTCCAATTCTCATACCTTGCCAAGAGATTTTCGTAATTATTAATTTATTTTTCTTGCCATTTAAATTACTTGTTTTCTATTTCAAAAACCCAAAAATCTTGTTTTCCATAACCAATAATAAACACACCTCCCTGCAATTCTTTGAGAAGACGACCCGAGGTTTAAATACTTCGGTTATAAATTTTATTGGGTTGTTACTTGTGACAACCAAAACTTTTGTACGAACGGATTCTCTGTTGGTTTAGAAACTATATTTACAACGCGAACTTATTTGTGAATTCTTTACCGATAGAAAATCCGATCATCAAAATGGCGCCGTTGCCGGGGAATTGCAAACGTGTGCCTTATTATTGGTTATTGTAAATATTTTTCCTTTGCTTGTTTATTTGTTTTTGTTTTTATTTTCATTTTTAATTTTTATTAGCTACTATGAATTCTCACCCCTATCGCTATGAGTTTGGTTCTAATTTTGTTGAAAGGAATGGAAGCTATAATAGGAACACGCATCAAGGTCAAAGCAATCAAAGATGGAAGGAGCCACGAGGATCTGATCAACCCTTTCGGCAACAACACCTTCCAAAGTATCATGGACAACGACCATTCTACAATGCATGCCAAGACAATAGTTATGGTGGACCCCTTCGTGACAACCAACCTCCACTAGTTTACCATGGTCAAGAGCCATTTCGAGGTGCGTACCAAGATGATAGATATGGTGGACCCCCTTGTAGTTACCAACAAGCCCCACTCTATGATTATGAACCACCTCCACAACATGCCTTTGAACCACCAAACTCACAAGCCCCTTTCCGCCATTCACCTTCATATGACCCTAACCCTCAACCACCATACCAACCACCTTATGAGCTATATGAATCATATATAGAACCACCCCAATTCCAACCCAATTACTCCCAAGAACCACCACCTCAATATTCACCATCTCCATATCCATCAATCTAAGAGCACTATGATCTTACTTATGATAGCCGAGCGCAACAAGAATCAAGGGATCATCTCAAGGAAACAGTGGAAAAACTTCATGTAACCCTTCGCCAACTGGATCAAGCGATAAATCGATTACCTTTTCGACGTTCGGACATTCAAGGAACCCCCATGGCTTCATGTGAAGAATCTACTGAAGAACGTGGCATGAAGGAAAAGTTAGAAACTCCGGTGGACAGTAAGCAGCACGATTTTATATTGGAACAATTGGAAGAAGCTACGCCTGCCATTGAAGAGGAAAAAGTGGTTGAAGACTTAGGAGATGCAGAACCTCCATGGGAAACTCAAGTCATAGAGCCTCCTTCTAAGATATTTGCAATTGATGTTGTGGAGGGTGTACAACCTCCAAGGCATATCATGGTTGAAGACTTTGAAGGGGATGATCAAGAGATGGATTCAATCATTGATGAATTCTTATCTACATTTGAATCCTCTCCCATTGGACTTGACATGGAGATTAAAGAAGAAAAAGTACAACCTCCTATGCCCTTGGTGAACAATAAAGAAGAGATCGAATTGGAAGAAAGCTACCAAGAGGAAGAGGTTGATATTGAAGAATATTGCAAAGAGGTGGAAGTTATCAAGGAAGAACTCAAGGGAATGGAGTTGCAAATCACCTTGCCAAAGTTGTTGGAGACTTCTCCCCCAAAGCCATCACCATCCATCCCTTCATTCAAGTGGGTAAATCTCTCATCTCTGAGCTTAATTAGCCCACTTGAGTATGCTTTGCTTGAGACAGATGGACAACTTAGAGCTCTTTGTGGCTATAAGAGTAAGGGGGAGATGGTTAGTGATTGGCAACACAATCCTAGGTTCATTGTGGTAGGAAGCTCACGGCTGAAGTATCATGGTTGGAAGAATACTAAATTGTATGGGTCTAGGAAGCTATTTGGATGTCTCAATGAGAATTTAAATTGCGTGCCACCCGGATAGAATCATGATGATCAACAAGAAGACGGGTGTAAAGGTAAGATCTGGGACCCCGGAATTCATTCTAGCAATCAGTACTCTTGGGGCCTTGTCACTTACATTAGATTGCTTGACGGCTGTGTGCGCCTAGTTTGGGACCTCGGAGGCCATTGGAATTACAAACATTGGTGGGGATTCAAGGATAAATACAAGCACAAGCCACCATGACAAAGGACTCACCAAATGTCCAATTTAAGGACTTTAACTAAAAGTGCTAGGTGGGAGACAACCCACCATGGTATATTCTTTCCTTTTTATTCTTAGTTTTATTCTATTTTATTTTCATTTTTATTAGTGGTCATTCATAAATTCTGCATTTTGCATTTTGCATACTACATTAAAAAAAACTGAACAGAAAGTTGCGTGGGAATTGTGCAGAAAGTGTGCCAATCGCATAAGCATCACCACGCGTACTCGTCCCGCACGCGTACGCGTCATTTGAGATTTTGGCACCTCACACGTATGCGTCAATGACGTGCATGCGTGACCCTGCAAATTTGACGTAAAAGGTGTATTGGCCGAAAGTGGGGCTGGCTTGGTGCTGGCACTGTGCCCGAGGCACAAATCGCATCACGCGTACTCGTTGTAGACACGTGCGCGTCACTTTCACAATAAGCACTACCACGCATGCGCGTACGCGTGACCGACGCTTACGCGTCACCTCCCTCTCTGTGCAACCCACGCGTACGCGTGGAGCACGCGTGTGCGTCACTCGCGTAACACCACCAGATCCCTGCGCCGCCACTTATCTTATCTTTTCTTTTCTAATCCTAATTTCTTTTATCTTTTCTTCTTTCTTCTTTCTTTCTTACTTTCTTTTTCCTCATCTCTTTAACTTCCCATCCTTCTTCGCTTTCATCCTATTTTACTTAATTTATTTGCATACTTTCATTCATTGCATTTTAATTTTGTGCATATTTTTATTTTCTCTTCTAAATCTATTATTTTTCCATTGGTGTTAAATATTTTTTCAACTGTTGTATCTTTTCTGATATTATTTTGGTGCTTAGTAACTTGTTTTACACTGTTGGATGATATTATTTATCTGTTAATGCCAATCTTTTATGAAACCTGTGTTCCTTTTGCATTGACATGAATTGATATTATCTTGCATTACCCACACTCTCTTCTCCATTGTTGCAATTCTTGCATTATTGATATGCCATATGCTTCTGCTGTTTTCTCACTGCATCTTGTAGCTACCATGTAATTGAGACCCTTATTATTTGGCATTACCCACTCATATTTTATTTGTTTTCTATCATTATTTTTGGGTTTCTGTTCTTCTTTTTTTCTTCTTTCAGGCTGGCCACCGAAGAAGGAAAAAGAGGAAAAACTTCTATATGGGGGCAGCAGACAAGTCCATCTGCATAATCTCTAGAGAAATATATCAGTTGTAACCGCCCGTCCACCTGCACATCTCAGCATGCACCGAGGACGGTGCATCTTTAAGTGTGGGGAGGTCGATACCGATCTCCATGGGTTAGTTATTTTCGTTCCAACACCAATGTCTTATTTTCTTTATTAGTTCATTGTTGTATTTACATGTTTGATTGTATATTTTCTTGATTTTATGGATATTTTACCACTGCTTGGTAAAAGTAATGAGTTTCTTTTCAAGACCTTTTTTATAGTATTTCACTAATTTAAATTAAAAAATTTGTGTTAAATTTGTTTGAAGTTATATTTGGAACATAGTTTAAAAAGCTAAGAACACACAACCCGTAGGTTACACTATTTAAACCATGAATTTTATTCTTGTGTATTTTCTTTCCTATGATTGCAATCTTTACTTTGTTCCATTCTATATGTCCACTATTTAGTATATTTATATGCTTGCATATGATTGAGGCCATTACTTGTTTTAGCTCACTTCTCCCAAATAAGCCTACCCTTTTATGTCACCCTTGTTAGCCACTTTGAGCCTTTTAATCCCATTTATTCTATATTTTACCACATCACTAGCCTTAAGTGGAAAAATAATTAATTACCCCAATTGAATCTTTGGTTAGCTTAAGATAGAGATTGTGTATCAACTAAGTGTGGGAAAACTGTGGGAACATGGGTTAATAAGGGAATGTGTTATGTTTTTACTTTGATAAAATATTGGAAATTTGGGTACCTAATCATGTGAGACCAGAAAAAAAATCCATGTGCATTGATATGTTATGTTTATTTTCAAGTAAAAAAAAAAGAGAAAAATCCAAAAATATTCAATAAATAAGTAAACAAATAAGGGGACAAAATTACCCCAATGCAAGGTTAAGTTAATAAAAATATCAATGCATATGTGATAAAATTAAAATAAAGGTTGATGCATGAGTATGTAATGCAAAAGTAGGAATTTTGGGTAGCTAGGCATGAAATTAGAGTTACATAGAGTGTGTGTGTTAGGTGAGAGCTTAGGCTATTCAATGATTCAATTTATAGCACACTTAGCCATATATATATACCCTCACCCTTACCTTAGCCCTATTGTAACCTTGAAAAGACCTCATGATATTTGCATTGATACATTAAATATTTGTTGATTAATTAGATGAAGAACAAAGTTTAGAAAGCATGATTAGAGAAGAGTAGAGTGATTGACCCTAGACACTTGAGAGTTAGAGTGATATACACTGCCGGTAAGGGTTCAGTGCTTGATTCTATGTTCCCTGCTTTCATGAGCTATCTTCTTACAAGTTTATTTGTTTTCACTGTATAATTTGAATTAGTGGAATTTGGTTTGTATTTGTCTTGGAGAACTTGTTTGTTTTTAACCAAGTAGATAGAAACATCTTAGCATGTAGTCACATTCACATTCATAGGTTGTATTGCATGAGTCTTGCTTTTTCCTACTCATTTATTTTATCTCCTTAAGCTAAGCATGAGGACATGCTAATGTTTAAGTGTGGGGAGGTTGATAAACCACTATTTTATGGTTTATATTGTGTTTAATTGAGTGGTTTTTTTATCAAATTCTTACCCACTTATTCATATGATTTGCATGATTTTACAATTCCTTCCCAAAATTATTCCATGGTTGAAAACCTGCTTCCTAGAGATCTTTTTATTGTGTATTTTAATTCTCCTTTATACCATTCGATGCCGTGATCAGTGTGTTAAGTGTTTCAGGCTTCATAGGGCAGGAATGGCTTAGAGAATAGAGAGGAAGCTTGCAAAAAGGGAAGGAGCACAAGAAATAAAGGAGACAACTAGCGAATAGCGACGCGCACGCATGGCTAATGCGTGCGCGCAATTTGGACAAAATCACAGTGACGGCGCGTCGCGTGGATTGGAGTTCGCGCAAATGATGCGAGCGCATGCCTGACGCGCACGCGTGTAGAGAAAAATCGTCAAATGACGCGTACGTGTGATCGACGCGTACGCGTGACATGCGCGATCTACAAAAAATTTAGAAAATGCTGAGGGCAATTTTGGACCACGTTTTGACCCAGTTTTTGTCCCAGAAACACAGAATAAAGCTAGGGAACATGTAGAGACTCAAGGAAGAATTCATACAACATTCAATATACATAATTTTAGGATTAGATGTAGTTTCTAGAGAGAGAGGCTCTCTACTCTCTCTTAGGGTTTAGGATTTAGGATTTCTTTTAGGATTAGGATTTCTAGTTCTCAATTTTCAGGTTAATGTTCCTTTTATTTATTTTCTCAATTCAATTTATGAACTCTTCCTTTAATTTAGCTTTTTACACCCTTTGGCCTTGGTTGAGTAATTAGTAACACTTGCATTATCAAGCTCAGCTGTTAATTGAAATTGGAATTTGGTGGACGAAATTGTGATCATCAATGTTGTATTCTTTGTTATTGTATACAATCATTATTATGGCTCTTTGCTATGTGTGGACACAACTCCGTTCAACTAACCAGCAAGTGCACTGGGTCGTCCAAGTAATACCTTACGTGAGTAAGGGTCAATCCCACGGAGATTGTTGGTATGAAGCAAGCTATGGTCATCTTGTACATCCCAGTTAGGTTGAATAACTAATTTAAGAGATTATTAGATTAAATTTCATTAATAAAAATAAACAGAAAGTAAAATAAAGATAGAGTTACTCATGAAATCCAATGGTGGGAATTTCAGATAGGTGCATGGAGATGTTGTGTTCCTTCCCGATCTCTACTTTCTTATTACATTCATCCAATTCTTCTTACTCCTTTCCATGGCAAGCTGTATATAGGGCATCACCGTTGTCAATGGCTACATCCCATCCTCTCAGTGAAAAAG
>NC_029775.3:101898626-101899728 GCF_000817695.3 Arachis duranensis
GGAATCTTACTCGGAATACCACAGACAAGGTTAGACTTTCCGGATTCCCATGAATACCGCCATCAATTCTAGCTTATACCACGAAGATTCTGATTAAGGAATCCAAGAGATATGTGCCCGGTCTAAGGTAGAACGGAAGTGGTTGTCAGTCACGCACGTTCATAGGTGAGAATGATGATGAGTGTCATGGATCATCACATTCATCAAGTTGAAGTACAACGTATATCTTAGAATAGGAATAAAGAGAATTGAATAGAAAATAATAGTAATTGTATTGAAACTTGAGGTACAGCAGAGCTCCACACCCTTAACCTATGGTGTGTAGAAACTCCACCGTTGAAAATACATAAGTGAAAGGTTCAGGTATGACCGAATGGCCAGCCCCCAAAACGTGATCACAGGATTCAAAATACAATCCAGGATGAAAATATGATAGTAAAAAGTTCTATTTATAATAAACTAGCTACTAGGGTTTACAGAAGTAAGTAATTGATGCATAAATCCACTTCCGGGGCCCACTTGGTATATGTTTGGGCTGAGCTTGATCTATCCACGAGCTGAGGCTTTTATTGGAGTTGAACGCCAAGTTGTAACGTGTTTTGGGCGTTCAACTCTAGGTCATGACGTGTTTCTGGCGTTTGACTCCAGACAGCAACATGGAACTGGCGTTGAGCGCCAGTTTACGTCATCAATTTTCGAATAAAGTATGGACTATTATATATTGCTGGAAAGATCTGGATGTCTAATTTCCAACGCCGTTGAGAGCGTTCCATTTGAAGTTCTGTAGCTCTAGAAAATCCATTTCGAGTGCAAGGAGGTCAGATTCCAACAGCATCAACAGTCCTTTGTTAGCATCCTATCAGAGTTTTGCTCAAGTCCCTCAATTTTAGCCAGAATTTACCTGAAATCACAGAAAAACACACAAACTCATAGTAAAGTCCAGAAATGTGAATTTAACATAAAAACTAATGAAAACATCCCTAAAAGTAGCTTGAACTTACTAAAAATTACCTAAAAATAATGCCAAAAAGCGTATAAATTATCCGCTCATCACAACACCAAACTTAAATTGTTGCTTGTCCCCAAGCAACTGAAAATCAAT
>NC_029775.3:101899873-101902200 GCF_000817695.3 Arachis duranensis
CAAGCTTTTCACTTGGACCTGCATGCCACAAGCACATGGTTAGGGACAGCTTGATTTAGCCGCTTAGGCCTGGATTTTATTTCCTTGGGCCCTCCTATCCATTAATGCTCAAAGCCTTCGATCCTTTTTACCCTTACCTTTTGGTTTTAAGGGGCTATTGGCTTTTTCTGCTTTGCTTTTTCTTTTTCTTTCTCTTTTTTTCGCCATTTTTTTTTCGCAAGCTTTCACTGCTTTTTCTTGCTTCAAGAATCAATTTCATGATTTTTCAGATTGTCAATAACATTTCTCCTTGTTCATCATTCTTTCAAGAGCCAACAATTTTAACATTCATAAACAACAAGTTCAAAAATATGCACTGTTCAAGCATTCATTCAAAAAACAAAAAGTATTGTCACCACATCAATATAATTAAACTAAATTCAAGGATAAATTCGAAATTCATGTACTTCTTGTTCTTTTGAATTAAAAACATTTTTCATTTAAGAAAGGTGAAGGATTAATGGAATTATTCATAACTTTAAGACATAGTTACTACATACTAATGATCATGAAGTAGAGACACAAAACATATAGCATAGAAATTCGAAAAACAGAGAAAAATAAGAACAAGGAAGGAGTCCACCTTAGTGGCGTCTTCTTCTTGAAGGATCAATGATGTTCTTAAGCTCTTCTATGTCCCTTCCTTGCCTTTGTTGCTCCTCCCTCATTGCTCTTTGATCTTCTCTAATTTCATGGAGAATGATAGAGTGCTCTTGATGTTCCACCCTTAGTTGCTCCCAATAGTTGTGGAGGAAAATGTATCCCCTGAGATATCTCAGGGATCTCTTGATTTGCAGTCAAATGCTCTTTTACTAAGTTATGGACCCTTGAGATGAATCTCTCCATATCCCATGATTCGGAGGTGGAAGCTTTTGTCTTCCCTTTTCTCTTCTCTTTCTCTCTTTTTTTTTGAGGTTTCTCTGGCCTTAGGTGCCATTAATGGTAATGGAAAAGCAAAAAAGCTATGCTTTTACCACACCAAACTTAAAATGTTGCTCGCCCTTGAGCAAAAGAAGAAAGAATAGAAGAAGGAGAAGAAGATATGGAGGAGAGGGAGAGATGGTTGTGTTTCGGCCATGTAGGGTGGGTTTGGGTGGAAAGGATGGATGGATGTGAGTGGTGAAGAGGTGATGGGGAAGAGAGATTGAGGTGGAAATATGTTAGGTGGGGATCCTGTGGGGTCCACAGATCCTGAGATGATCCTGTGGGGTCCACAGATCCTGAGGTGTCAAGGATTTACATCCCTGCACCAATGCCTTTGCATAGCATTCTGGCGTTTAAACGCCGAGATGATGCACGTTCTGGGCGTTCAACGCCCAGGTGCAGCATGTTTCTGGCATTGAACGCCAGTTCTATACTTGTTACTGGCGTTCAGTGCCAGCTATCCTCAGGGCACATTTTTGGCGTTCAAACGCCAGGATGTTGCTTGTTTCTGGCGTTCAGCGCCAGATTCATGCTCTGTTCTGGCGTTGAACGCCAGCCAGATGCTCCTTACTGGCGTTGAACACCAGTAAGTCCTTCCTCCAAGGTGCAAATTTTTTTCTGCTAGTGTCCTTCCTCCAGGGTGTGATTTTTCTTCTGCTGTTTTTGATTCTGTTTTTATTTTTAGTATTTTTTTCGTGACTCCACATGATCATGTAGCTAATAAAACACAAAATAACAATAAAATAAAATAAAAATTAGATAAATAAAAATTGGGTTGCCTCCCAACAAGCGCTCTTTTAATGTCATTAGCTTGACAGTGGGCTCTCATGGAGCCACAAAGGTGATTAGGTCAATGTTGTAAAACTCCCAACACCAAACTTAGAATTTGGATATGGGGTCTTAACACTAAACTTAGTGTTTGGTTGTGGCCTCCCAACACCAAACTTAGAGTTTGACTGTGGGGGCTCTGTTTGACTCTGTACTGAGAGGAGCTCTTCATGCTTACTCTCTTTTGTCACAGAGGGATGGCCATGTGCCTTAAACACAAGGTAGTCCCCATTCAATTGAAGGACTAATTCACCTCTGTTGACATCTATCACAGCTCCTGCTGTGGCTAGGAAAGGTCTTCCAAGGATGATGCACTCATCCTCTTCCTTCCTGGTGTCTAAGATTATGAAATCAGCAGGGATGTAAAGGCCTTCAACCTTTACTAACACGTCCTCTACTAATCCATAAGCTTGTCTTAATGACTTGTCTGCCAATTGTAATGAGAACAAGGCAGGTTGTACCTCAATGATCCCCAGCTTCTCCATTACAGAGAGTGGCATAAGATTTATCCCTGACCCCAGATCACATAGAGCTTT
>NC_029775.3:101902326-101904877 GCF_000817695.3 Arachis duranensis
CTCCTCACTAGGATTTTCGTCCTTCTCCTTCCTTGTGCATTCGGCCATATTGATCACATCAATGGCCTTGCACTCTCCTTTTGGATTCTCTTCTGTATTGCTTGGGAGAATACTGGGAGGAGTTTCAATGACTTTCTTACTCAGCTGGCCCACTAGTGCCTCCAGATTTCTGATGGAGGATCTTGTTTCACTCATGAAACTGAAAGTGGCTTTTGATAGATCAAAGACTAAGTTTGCTAAATTAGAGGGGTTCTGTTCAGAATTTTCTATCTGTTGCTGAGAAGATGATGGAAAAGGCTTGTTATTACTGAGCCTATTTCTTCCACCATTATTGAAGCCTTGTTGAGGCTTTTGTTGATCCTTCCATGAGAAATTTGGATGATTTCTCCATGATGAGTTATAGGTGTTTCCATAAGGTTCACCCATGTAATTTACCTCTGCTATTGCAGGGTTCTCAGGATCATAAGCTTCTTCAGAAGCTGCCTCTTTAGTACTGTTGGATGCATTTTGCCATCCATTCAGACTTTGAGAAATCATGTTAACTTGCTGAGTCAACACTTTATTCTGAGCCAATATGGCATTCAGAGCATCAATTTCAAGAACTCCCTTCCTCTGAGGCGTCCCATTATTCACGGAATTCCTCTCAGAAGTGTACATGAATTGGTTATTTGCAACCATATCAATAAGTTCTTGAGCTTCTGCAGGCGTTTTTTTTAGGTGAATGGATCCACCTGCAGAATGGTCCAGTGACATTTTCGAAAACTCAGATAGACCATAATAGAATATATCTAATATGGTCCATTCTAAAAACATGTCAGATAGACACCTTTTGGTCAGCTGCTTGTATCTTTCCCAAGCTTCATTGAGGGATTCACCATCTTTTTGCTTGAAGGTCTGAACATCCACTCTGAGCTTGCTCAGCTTTTGAGGAGGAAAGAATTTATCCAAGAAGGCCATGACCAGCTTCTCCCAAGAGTCCAGGCTGTCTTTAGGTTGTGAATTCAACCATATTCTAGCTCTGTCTCTTACAGCAAAAGGGAAAAACATGAGCCTGTAGACTTCAGGATCTACTCCATTCGTCTTAACAGTCTCACAGATCTGCAAGAACTCAATTAAAAACTGATAAGGATCTTCAGATGGAAGTCCATGAAACTTGCAGTTTTGTTGCATTAAAGCAACTAGCTGAGGTTTCAGCTCAAAATTGTTTGATCCAATGGCAGGAATAGAGATGCTTCTTCCATCAAACTTGGAAGTGGGTTTAGTAAAGTCACCAAGCATCCTCCTTGCATTTTTATTATTTTCGGCTGCCATCTCCTTCTCTTGTTCGAATATTTCTGAAAGGTTACCTTTAGATTGTTGTGACTTAGCTTCTCTTAATTTTCTCTTTAGAGTCCTTTCAGGTTCTGGATCAATTTCAACAAGAGTGCCTTTTTCCTTGTTCCTGCTCATATGAAAGAGAAGAAAACAAGAAAAGAAAGAGGAATCCTCTATGTCACAGTATAGAGATTCCTTTATGTTCGTAGAAGAAGAAAGGAGTAGAAGAAGGAAAAGGGAAGAATCCAAACACACGGGATAGACTGACGTTCGGATTTTTGGGTGAAGGGAGGTGAGGAGTAGTGTTAGTAAATAAATAAATAATTAGAAGAAGAGAAGAGAGGGAGAATTCGAAATTTAATTTTTGAAAAGGAGTTAGTAATTTTGAAAATTAAAGATAAGATGTAATTAAAATTAAAGTTTAAAATAATTAATTAATTAAAAAGAATTTTTTGAAAAAGGGATGAGATATTTTTGAAAATTAGAGATGGAGAAGTAGTTAAGTTGTTTTGAAAAAGAAAAGAAACAAACAAAAAGTCAAATAGTTAGTTGAAAAAGATATTAAAGTCAAATTTGAAAAGATAAGAAGATAAGAAAATAGATAAGATATTTTGAAATTAAATTTTTAAAAAAAGATAAAATTTTGAAAAAGATAAGATATAAAAGATATGATAAGATATGTTTGAAAAAGATTTAATTTTTAAATTAAAATTAATTACTAACAAGAAACTAAAAGATAAGATTCTAGAATTTAAAGATTGAACCTTTCTTAACAAGAAAGTAACAAACTTCAAATTTTTGAATCAATCACATTAATTGTTAGTGTAATTTCGAAAATATGATATAAAGATAAGAAAAAGATTTTGAAAATATTTTGAAAAATTCTTTTGAAATTTTCGAAAAAAGGGAAAAATTGGAAAAGATATGATTTTTGAAAAAGATTTTGAAAAGATAAGATTTTTAAATTTTGAAAATTTGACTTGACTTGTAAGAAGCAACTAATTTTGAAAATTTTTTACTAAGTCAACTCAAATTTTAGAAAATTATGAGAAAAATAAGGAAAATATATTTTTTTATTTTTGAATTTTTAATGATGAGAGAGAAAAACACAAATATGACTTTTTGTGTTTTTCTCTTTTCTTTATGGATCAAAACAAAGAATGCATGCAAGAACACTATGAATGTCAAGATGAACACCAAGAACACTTTGAAGATCATGATGAACATCAAGAACATA
>NC_029775.3:101904899-101908874 GCF_000817695.3 Arachis duranensis
GATGGACTCTAACAAACGAAAAATGCATATGAAAAACAACAAACAACACAAAACAAGAAATCACCAAGATCAAACAAGAGGATTTACCAAGAGCATCTTGAAGATCATGAAGAACACTATGAATGCATGAAATTTTCGAAAAATGCAAGAAAAAATTTTTAAAGCATGCAATTGACACCAAACTTAAAAATTGACTCAGGACTCAAACAAGAAACGCAAAATATTTTTGGTTATTTATGATTTTCTAATTTTTTTTTTGGATTTGTATTAATTTTTTTTGAAAATATTTTTGGAAAAAACGAAAAAGAAAAGAAAAATTTTGAAAAAGATTTTTGAAAAGAAAATTACCTAATCTGAGCAACAAGATGAACCGTCAGTTGTCAATACTCGAACAATCCCCGACAACGGCGCCAAAAACTTGGTGGACGAAATTGTGATCATCAATGTTGTATTCTTTGTTATTGTATGGAATCATTATTATGGCTCTTTGCTATGTGTGGACACAACTCCGTTCAGCTAACCAGCAAGTGCACTGGGTCGTCCAAGTAATACCTTACGTGAGTAAGGGTCGATCCCACGGAGATTGTTGGTATGAAGCAAGCTATTGTCATCTTGTACATCCCAGTTAGGTTGAATAACTAATTGAAGAGATTATTGGATTAAATTTGATTAATAAAAATAAACAGAAAGTAAAATAAAGATAGAGTTACTCATGTAATCCAATGGTGGGAATTTCAGATAGGTGCATGGAGATGCTGTGTTCCTTCCGGATCTATACTTTCTTATTACATTCATCCAATTCTTCTTACTCCTTTCCATGGCAAGCTGTATGTAGGGCATCACCATTGTCAATGGCTACATCCCATCCTCTCAGTGAAAAAGGTCCAAATGCTCTGTCACAGCACGGCTAATCATCTGTCGGTTCTCAATCAGGTTGGAGTAGAATCCCTTGATTCTTTTGCGTCTGTCACTAACGCCCAGCCTTCAGGAGTTTGAAGCTCGTCACAGTCATTCAATCCCGGAATCCTACTCGAAATACCACAGACAAGGTTAGACTTTCCGGATTCCCATGAATGCCGCCATCAATTCTAGCTTATACCACGAAGATTCTGATTAAGAAATCCAAGAGATATGCGCCCGGTCTAAGGTAGAACGGAAGTTGTTTTCAGTCACGTGCGTTCATAGGTGAGAATGATGATGAGTGTCACGGATCATCACATTCATCAAGTTGAAGTGCAACGAATATCTTAGAATAGGAATAAAGAGAATTGAATAGAAAATAATAGTAATTGTATTGAAACTTGAGGTACAGCAGAGCTCCACACCCTTAATCTATCGTGTGTAGAAACTCCACCTTGAAAATACATAAGTGAAAGGTTCAGGCATGGCCGAATGGCCAGCCCCCAAAACGTTATCACAGGATTCAAAATACAATCCAGGATGAAAATATGATAGTAAAAAGTTCTATTTATAATAAACTAACTACTAGGGTTTACAGAAGTAAGTAATTGATGCATAAATCCACTTCCGGGGCCCACTTGGTGTATGTTTGGGCTGAGCTTGATCTATCCACGAGCTGAGGCTTTTATTGGAGTTGAACGCCAAGTTGTAACGTGTTTTGGGCGTTCAACTCTGGGTCATGACGTGTTTCTGACGTTTGACTCCAGACAGCAACATGGAACTGGCGTTGAGCGCCAGTTTACGTCGTCAATTTCCGAATAAAGTATGAACTATTATATATTGCTGGAAAGCTCTGGATGTCTACTTTCCAACGCCGTTAAGAGCGCGCCATTTAGAGTTCTGTAGTTCTAGAAAATTCATTTCGAGTGCAAGGAGGTCAGATTCCAACAGCATCAGCAGTCCTTTGTTAGCCTCCTATAAGAGTTTTGCTCAAGTCCCTCAATTTCAGCCAGAATTTACCTGAAATCACAAAAAAACACACAAACTCATAGTAAAGTTCAGAAATGTGAATTTAACATAAAAACTAATGAAAACATCCCTAAAAGTAGCTTGAACTTACTAAAAATTACCTAAAAACAATGCCAAAAAGCGTATAAATTATCCGCTCATCAGAATTCTTTACTGATTGAATTGAATTCCCTCACTCTAGTCTTTTCTTAGGAATTGACTAGGACTTGAGGAATCAAATTGATTTATCCACTTAACCTACCTTCATAGTTAGAGGTTGACCAAGTTGGAGCAAAAGCCAATTCTCATCACAATTGATAAGGATAACTAGGATAGGACTTCCAATTTTCATACTGTTCATACCCCAGGTCGAGCTGTCCGACCCAGGATGTTCTACTGACAAAGCGACCGACCTCTTCAGGTCAGGACAATCCGACCTCTCCTCAAAGAGCTCGGCCTAACTACCAAGAAAGCCCATTAAAGAGCCGAAACAGAGGAACACGACCCGAATCCAAGGGCAGCCCAAGCCTATGGGGATAAAGGCGGTTCCCTTAAAGATAAGATGACCTCGCTCAAAGATAAAGATAAGATAAGATAACTAACTTATCTTATCTAAAGAAGGTCACTCCACACTATTATAAATACACTGGAGCACCCAGGTATAACTTATACTCTGATTCTACTAAATACCTGCTTAATACCCTTGCTAACTTAACCAACGGAGTCCCTTGTAGGTACCCCCCACCCTCCAGGGACGAAGGATCAACATCACCATCAAGTCCAACAAGTCGGACACAACAGCTCCGACCAGTACAGAAGATCTCATCCGAGATCGACCTACAGTTTCAGGTAACCTTAGGAA
This sequence comes from Arachis duranensis, assembly GCF_000817695.3. Lineage (NCBI taxonomy): Eukaryota > Viridiplantae > Streptophyta > Magnoliopsida > Fabales > Fabaceae > Arachis > Arachis duranensis. Next base: position 101,907,670 of record NC_029775.3, read on the forward strand.
CATTGGCGCCGTTGCCCGGGAACCTGGAAGTCATCCCATCACCATGGCAGACGACCATGGCAACGACCATGATTCAGATCTAGAGTATAGAACGCCGCACAAAAACGCGGACAATACACTGAAAGACACCGCGAAATCCAACGGGGATAAAAATTCATCAAATCCGGGAGTAATAGAAGCACTTCAAGATCGTTTAAAGCAACTCGAAAAAGAAACCCAGCATCAACGAGAAGTTGGGAAGGATCTACAAAGGGAGGTAAGGCAATGTCGAGAATTAGAAGATAAACTTCTAAAACTCAAAGCCGATCTCAAAGCAAAAGCTAATCGGACCACCCCTGAGGACAACTCAAGCAAAGACCAGGATCCATTCACTAGGGAAATCATGAAGACCGAAATTCCTAAGGACTTCAAACTCCCGGATATGACTTTGTACAATGGCACTACAGATCCCAACATCACTGATGAGCGGATAATTTGTACGCTTTTTGGCATTGTTTTTAGTATGTTTTTAGTATGATCTAGTTAGCTTTTAGTATATTTTTATTAGTTTTTAGTTAAAATTCACTTTTCTGGACTTTACTATGAGTTTGTGTGTTTTTCTATGATTTCAAGTATTTTCTGGCTGAAATTGAGGGACCTGAGCAAAAATCTGATTCAGAGACTAAAAAGGACTGCAGATGCTGTTGGATTCTGACCTCCCTGCACTCGAAGTGGATTTTCTGGAGCTACAGAAGCCCAATTGGCGCGCTCTCAATGGCGTTGGAAAGTAGACATCCTGGGCTTTCCAGCAATAATTGCTCAGCCCAAGCACACACCAAGTGGGCTCGGAAGTGGATTTTTATGTCATTTACTTATCTTTGTAAACCTTAGGCTACTAGTTCTCTATAAATAGGACTTTTTACTATTGTATCTTGGGATCGGGGTAGCTATCCTTTGTTCTTATGCTATCTTAGATCATTGGGAGGCTGGCCTCATGGCCATGCCTAGACCTTGTTCTTATGTATTTTCAACGGTGGAGTTTCTACACACCATAGATTAAGGTGTGGAGCTTTGCTGTACCTCGAGTATTAATGCAATTACTATTGTTCTTCTATTCAATTCCGCTTGTTCTTGTTCTAAGATATCGCTTGTTCTTCAACTTGATGAATGTGATGATCCGTGACACTCATCATCATTCTCACCTATGAACGCGTGCCTGACAACCA
>NC_029775.3:101909250-101910851 GCF_000817695.3 Arachis duranensis
AGTTGTAGTGATCACAATTTCGTCCACCAAGTTTTTGGCGCCGTTGCCGGGGATTGTTGAGTTTGGACAACTGACGGTTCATCTTGTTGCTTAGATTAGGTATTTTTCAGAATTCTTAAGAATGAATTCTAGAGTTTCATGATGATCTGTTGAAGTCTGGCTGGCTGTGAAGCCATGTCTAATTTTATTGGACCGAGGTTTCAACTTATCATCACAAGAGCTTGTTGATTTCTATCAATCTTGCTATTGGAGCGGTGATCTGCTAAGGCTTGGCTGGCCATTGGCCATGTCTAGTGTTTTGGACCGGAGCTTTCTTTGAAAGCTTGGCTGGCTATGAAGCCATGTCTAATTCCTGGACCGGAGTCTTAGACTAACATTGCATGATTCCTGGAATTCCCATTAAGAATTTTGATACCTTTTTTTTCACTTAATTTTCGAAAAAAAAAAATTTTACAAAATCATAAAAACCAAAAATATTTTATGTTTCTTGTTGAGTCTAGAGTCTCATCTTAAGTTTGGTGTCAATTGCATGTTTCTGTTCTCCTTACATTCATTCATGTGTCTTAAGTGATCTATGTTCTTGATGATTTCATTGCTCTGATCTTTAAATTCTCTTGACTTGAGTGTTTTGTGTGTCTCATATGCATTCTCATTTTGTCAGTGTCAGTAGTATACAAACTGCTAAGTTTGGTGTCTTTCATGCATTGTTATTTAATTTTAGTTGCATTTTGATTATTCCTCATTATTAAAAATCCAAAATTATTTTTAATTTGTGTCTTTTCAAGTCAATAATACAGAGGATTGAAGATTCAGAACATACAGCAGAGGAACTACACAGAAAAAGCTGGGCGTTCAAAATGCCCAGCGAAGAAGACAGACTGGCGTTTAAACGCCAGCCAGGGTGCCTGGCTGGGCGTTTAACGCCCAAAAGGGTAGTGGTTTGGGCGTTAAACGCCAGAATGTGCACCATTCTGGGCGTTTAACGCCAGGATGGCACAAGAGGGAAGATTCTGTTTTCAGTTTAAATTTTTTTTCAAGTTTTCAAAATTTTTCAAAATCAAATCTTCAGATTTTGTTAAGTTTTCAAAATTTTTTCAAAATCAAATCTTTTTCAAATCAAATCTTTTCAATCAAATCTTTTCAAAATCAATTTCTTTCTATTTTCAAAAAAAAATAAAAAATAATACTTGCTATCAATTAATGATTTGATTCAACATTTCAAGTATGTTGCCTTTTCTGTTGAGAAAGGTTTAATGTTTGAATCATATCTTTTCTTGTTAGCCAAGTTATTAATTTTTAAAATCAAATCTTTTTAAAATCAAATCTTTTTCTAAAAAAATGTTTTTCAAATCATATTTTCTCAATCACATCTTTTTAAAACCAATCATATCTTCTTAACCACATCTTTTTCAAAATAGTTTTCAATCAAATCTTTTTGATTTCTAATTTCAAAATCTTTTTCAAAAATCACTTTACTTCTTTCTCAATCATGGTTTTCGAAAAACAATTAGTGTTTTTCAAAATGTTTTCAAAATCTTTTACTTAATTTTCGAAAATTTCTTCCCCTCTTCTCACATCCTTCTATTTATGGACTAACACTA
>NC_029775.3:101910972-101911724 GCF_000817695.3 Arachis duranensis
TCAAGGAATCTCTGTACTGTGACATAGAGGATTCCACATTTCCTTGTTTTCTTCTCTTTCATATGAGCAGGAGCAAAGACAAATGCATTCTTGTTGAGGCTGACCCTGAACCTGGAAGGACCTTGAAGCGAAAGCTAAGAGAAGCTAAGGCACAATTCTTTGTAGAGGACCTAACAGAAATATTCAAAGAAGAAGAAAACATGGCAGCCGAAAACAACAACAATGCCAACAATGCAAGGAAGGTGCTGGGTGACTTTACTGCACCTACTCCTGACTTCTATGGGAGAAGCATCTCTATCCCTGCCATTGGAGCAAACAACTTTGAGCTTAAGCCTCAATTAGTTTCTCTAATGTAACAGAATTGCAAGTTCCATGGACTTCCATTGGAAAATCCTCATCAGTTTTTAGCTGAATTCTTGCAAATCTGTGACACTGTCAAGACTAATGGGGTTGACCCTTAGGTCTATAGACTTATGCTATTTCCTTTTGCTGTAAGAGACAGAGCTAGAATATGGTTGGACTCACAACCTAAAGAAAGCCTGAACTCTTGGAAAAAGCTAGTCAATGCCTTCTAGGCAAAGTTCTTTCCACCTCAAAAAATTGAGTAAGCTTAGAGTGGAAGTACAAACCTTCAGACAGAAGGAAGGAGAACCCCTCTATGAAGCTTGGGAAAGATAAAAACAATTAATCAGAAAGTGTCCCTCTAACATGCTTTCTGAATGGAGCATCATAGGTATTTTCTATGATGGTCT
>NC_029775.3:101913063-101915586 GCF_000817695.3 Arachis duranensis
AGAGCCCCCACAGTCAAACTCTAAGTTTGGTGTTGGGAGGCCACAACCAACTTCTAAGTTTGGTGTTGAACCCCCACATTCAAACTCTAAGTTTGGTGTTGGGAGGTTCCAACATGGCTCTGAGCATCTATGAGGCTCCGTGAGAGCCCTCTATCAAGCTACTGACATTAAAGAAGCGCTTGTTGGGAGGCAACCCAATGTTATATTTTATCTATTTTCCTTTGTTATTTTATGTTTTCTGTAGGTTGATGATCATGAGAAGTCACAAAATTAATTAAAAAAGCAAAAATAGAATGAAAAACAGAAAGAAAAATAGCACACCCTGGAGGAAGATCCTGCTGGCGTTTAAACGCCAGTAAGGCTAGCAGATGGACGTTTAACGCCCAGTCTGGCACCATTCTGGGCGTTTAACGCCAAAAAGGGGCACCAGACTGGCGTTAAACGCCAGGAAAGGGCAAGAAGTTGGCGTTAAACGCCAGAAATGGGCACCAGCCCGGCATTTAACGCCAGAATTGGCATGAAGAGCAATTTTGCTCGCCCCTTGGTGCAGGGATGACTTTTCCTTGACACCTCAGGATCTGTGGACCCCACAGGATCCCCACCTACCCCACCATTCTCTCTCTTCTTCACCCACCCACCAATCACCTCAACACCTCTTCCCCAAAAACCCTTCACCTATCAAATCCCATCTTTCTTTCACCACTCACATCCATCCTTCATAAAACCCCACCTACCCCACCATTCAAATTCAAACCACTTTCCCACCCAAACCCACCCTCCCATAGCCGAACCCTATCCCTCTCTTCACCCCTATATAAACCCATCTTCACTCCTTCATTTCCACCCCACCTAAACACTACTTCTCCCCCTTTGGCCGAACCACAAAGCCATCTCCATCTCCTCTATTTCTTCTTCTTCTACTCTCTTCTTTCTTCTTTTGCTCGAGAACGAGCAAACCTTTTAAGTTTGGTGTGGTAAAAGCATTGCTTTTTGTTTTTCCATAACCATTTATGGCATCCAAGGCCGGAGAAACCTCTAGAAAGAGGAAAGGGAAGGAAAAAGCTTCCACCTCCGAGTCATGGGAGATGGAGAGATTCATCTCAAGGGTGCATCAAGACCACTTCTATGAAGTTGTGGCCTTGAAGAAGGTGATCCCCGAGGTCCCTTTCAAACTCAAAAAGAGTGAATATCCGGAGATCCGACATGAGATCCGAAGAAGAGGTTGGGAAGTTCTTACCAACCCCATTCAACAAGTCAGAATCTTCCAAGAACCATGACCAAAGTGTGAACCCGGATCCAAAGAATTGGCTTACTATGGTTCGGGGGAAATACTTGGATTTTAGTCCGGAAAATGTAAGGTTGGCATTCAACTTACCCATGATGCAAGGAGATGAACACCCTTACACTAGAAGGGTCAACTTTGATCAAAGGTTGGATCAAGTCCTCACAGTCATTTGTGAAGAGGGCGCCCAATGGAAGAGAGATTCAAGAGGGAAGCCGGTTCAACTGAGAAGGCATGACCTCAAGCCTGTGGCTAGGGGATGGTTGGAGTTTATCCAACGCTCAATCATTCCCACTAGCAACCAGTCCGAAGTTACTATAGACCGGGCCATCATGATCCATAACATCATGATTGGAGAAGAAGTAGAAGTTCATGAGGTTATAGCTCAAGAACTTTATAAGGTGGCGGACAAGTTGTCTACCTTGGCAAGGTTAGCCTTTCCTCATCTCATTTGTCACCTCTGTTATTCAGTTGGAGTTGACATAGAGGGAGACATTCCCATTGATAAGGACAAGCCCATCACTAAGAAGAGGATGGAGCAAACAAGAGATCCCTTTCATCATCAAATCCCAGAGATGCCTCAAGGGATGCACTTTCCTCCACAAAACTATTGGGAGCAACTAAACACCTCCCTAGGAGAATTGAGTTCCAACATGGGACAACTAAGGGTGGAGCACCAAGAACATTCCATCCTCCTCCATGAAATTAGAGAAGATCAAAGAATCATGAGAGAGGAGCAACAAAGACAAGCAAGAGATATTGAGGAGCTCAAGCACTCCATAGGATCTTCAAGAGGAAGAACAAGCCGCCATCACTAAGGTGGACCCGTTTTTAAATTTCCTTGTTCTTTATTTTTCTGTTTTTCGAAAATTATGCTTGTGTTTATCTATGTTTGTGTCTTGTGATCATTAGTATCTTAGTGTATATGCCTTAAAGTTATGAATGTCCTATGAATCCATCACCTTTCTTGAATGAAAAATGTTCTTAATTGAAAAAGAAAAGAATTGCATGAATGTTGGCTCTTGAAAGAATGATGAAAAAGGAGAAATGTTACTGAGGATCTGAAAAATCATAAAAATGATTCTTGAAGCAAGAAAAAGCAGTGAATACAAAAAAAAATATTTTTGAAAAAAAAGAAAAAAAACGAAAAAAAGAGAAAAAGAAAGAAAAAGAAAGAAATAAAGTTGTGATCCAAGGCAAAAAGAGTGTGCTTAAGAACCCTGGACAACACCTCTAATTGG
>NC_029775.3:101915856-101922824 GCF_000817695.3 Arachis duranensis
AGTGAGATGCCAAAACTATTCAGAGGCAAAAAGCTAAAAGCCCCGCTCATCTAATTGATACTGATCTTCAGATATGTTTTTGGAATTCATTGCATATTCTCTTCTTTTTATCTTAATTGATTTTCAGTTGCTTGAGGACAAGCAACAATTTAAGTTTGGTGTTGTGATGAGCGGATAATTTGTACACTTTTTGGCATTGTTTTCAATATGTTTTTAGTATGATATAGTTAGTTTTTAGTATATTTTTATTAGTTTTTAGTTAAAATTCACTTTTCTTGACTTTACTATGAGTTTGTGTGTTTTTCTGTGATTTCAGGTATTTTCTGGCTGAAATTGAGGGACTTGAGCAAAAATGGGCTTTACTATGAGTTTGTGTGTTTTTCTGGCTGAAATTGAGGGACCTGAGCAAACATCTGATTCAGAGACTGAAAAGGACTGCAGATGCTGTTTGATTCTGACCTCCCTGCACTCGAAGTGGATTTTCTGGAGCTACAAAAGCCCAATTGGCGCGCTCTCAACGGCGTTGGAAAGTAGACATCCTGGGCTTTACAGAAATATATGATAGTCCATACTTTGCCCAAGATTTGATGGCCCAAACCGGCGTTCAAAGTCACCCTTAGAATTCCCAGCATTAAACACCGGAACTGGCACAAGGATGGGAGTTAAACGCCCAAACTGGCACCAAAGCTGGCGTTTAACTCCAAGAAGAGTCTCTACACGAAAATGCTTCAATGCTCAGCCCAAGCACACACCAAGTGGGCCCGGAAGTGGATTTTTATGTCATTTACTTATCTTTGTAAACCTTAGGCTACTAGTTCTCTATAAGTAGGACCTTTTACTATTGTATCTTAGGATCGGGGTAGCTATCCTTTGTTCTTATGCTATCTTAGATCATTGGGAGGCTGGCCTCATGGCCATGCCTAGACCTTGTTCTTATGTATTTTCAACGGTGGAGTTTCTACACACCATAGATTAAGGTGTGGAGCTCTGAACTCCTGAGGGCGGGGCGTTAGTGATAGACGCAAAAGAATCACTGGATTCTATTCCGACATGATCGAGAACCGACAGCTGGATAGCCGTGCCGTGACAGGGTGCGTTGAACATTTCCACTGAGAGGATGGGAGGTAGCCACTGACAACGGTGAAACCCTTGCATACAGCTTGCCATGGAAAGGAGTAAGAAGGACTGGATGAAGACAGTAGGAAAGCAGAGAGACGGAAGGGACCAAGCATCTTCATACGCTTATCTGAAATTCCCACCAATGAATTACATAAGTATCTCTATCTTTATCTTTATGTTTTATTCATCATTCATAACCAATTGAGTTTGCCTGACTAAGATTTACAAGGTGACCATAGCTTGCTTCATACCAACAATCTCTGTGGGATCGACCCTTACTCGCGTAAGGTTTATTACTTGGACGACCCAGTACACTTGCTGGTTAGTTGTGCGAAGTTGTGATAAAAAGTTGAGATTACAATTGAGCGTACCATGTTGATGGCGCCATTGATGATCAAAATTTCATGCACCAATCACCTCAGCAATTTCAAAAGTAGAATGTACCTCACCGACGCTTCAGATGCAGCTCGCTGCAAAGCTTTTCCAACAACTCTCACAAAGACAGCAATCAGATGGTTCGATAACCTACCTCCGAAGTCCATCTCAAGCTTTGATGACCTAGCAAAAAGTTCTTGGCCAGATTCTTCATCCAAAAAGACAAAGCTAAGCACGCACCCAGCCTACTAGGAATCAAGCAAGGAGATCGGGAAAGTCTTCGCAACTACATGGAAAGATTCAACAAAACATGCCTAGACATACAAAACTTACCAACAGAGGCCGCCATCATGGGCCTCATCAATGGCCTACGCGAGGGACCTTTTAGCCAATCCATATCAAAGAAGTACCCCGCGTCTCTGGATGAAGTGCAAGAACAAGCGGAGAAATACATCAACATGGAAGAAAATTCCGGACTAGGAGAAACCTCAAGATCCGGATTCACTTACGAGGATAAAGATAAAGAGTCCAAAAAGAAGGAAGCTCGACAAGGGGAAAAAATTAAAAAATATCATAATTACACCCCCTCTCTGGGTGTCTCTTGTGGATGTGTACAAGGAAGTCTGCCACACAGAAAAAATACCCCCAGCTCGACCACTCAAAGGAACAAGAGGAGGAGGAGACCAAAACGAATATTGTGAATACCATCGTGTCCGTGGACATTCCACCAACGAATGCTTCGATCTAAAAAATGTCATAGAAAAATTAGTGAGAAAAGGAAAACTAGATCGGTACTTGGCCACTCGAGACGATGAGCAAAGAAAAAGGAGGAGGAACGAAGAGGTCGGACGATTCGAGCGATCGCCTCGTACGCCAGAAAGACATGTTCATATGATACACGGAGGATTTGCAGGAGGAGGAATCTCCAAGTCATCCCGCAAAAGATATCTCAAAGAAGTATATCACGTCGAAGGAAAGGAGGAAGCACCCGACATCCCTGCAATTACGTTCACTAAAGAAGACGCATCCGGTATCATCTCAGGACATGACGATCCCATGGTCATCACCATCATACTGGTAAATGCCAATCTCCACCGCACGCTAATAGACCAAGGGAGCTCCGTCGACATCTTATTCAAAACTGCCTTCGACAAGCTCGGCTTGGAAGAAAAAGAGCTTAGAGCATACCTGTTCCGGGGGTTACCTGAAACTGTAGGTCGATCTCATACGAGATCTTCTGTACTGGTCAGAACAGAGGTATCCGATTCGTAGGACTTGATGGAGGTGCTGATTCCTTCGTCTCCGGAGGGTGGGGGGTACCTGCAAGGACTCCGATGCTTAAGTTAGCAAGGGTATTAAGCTGGTATTGAGTAGAATCAGAGTATGAGTTATACCTGGGTGCTCCAGTGTATTTATAATGGCGTAGAGTGACATTCTTAGATAAGATAAGTTAGTTATCTTATCTTATCTTTATCTTATCTTTAAGGGAACCACCCTTCTCTCTGTAGGCTTGGGCTGCCTTAGGATTTGGGGGCGTGTTCCTCTATTTGGGCCTTTTTTTGGGCTTTTCTGTGATTTGGCCGAGCTCTTTGAGAAGAGGTTGGTTTGTCCTGACCTAAACAGGTCGGTCGCTTTGTCTGCAGAACATCCCGGGTCGGACAGCTCGACCCCGGGTATGAACAGTGCCCCTGCTTGAGCTCGGTCTTCCTTTGGAGGTAGAGTCTTAGTTTTTAGGACTTCGAACCATCTCGGATAGAGCCAAACTCGAGCATTTTGTCGACTTCATCTTTGCAGAGTTCCTTTGAATGTGAAACGTTTCGCTTCCTCTGAGAGCGCGCGCTTTTGTATTAGCGTCCTAGCCCTGGGAATGTGCGAGGGTTTAAATGCCCTCATTAATTGGTTTTTAATGCCCCTATTTTCTCTTGGTTTTCTTTATTTCAAATTTTGTATCCAAGAGACGGTTTTCCTTTTCCCGTAACTTCCCTTCTTTTTCGCCGTTTCCTGTTCTGCATTACTTATTTTCTTCCTGTGACGTTTTGGCATTCGCTGGTGCTTCTGCTTCGTGGTCAATCCTTGCTACTCTGCTCTTCAGCTTTTCCCTTCAAGAGCTTTCCTCCTTCTTCCAGGTTGGTTCTATTTTTGATTCTTTGATGACGCTCTGATTTTGTATGTTGGAAAGTTTTGAACCTTTTCCTTAGTTTCTGTACTTGGTTTATTGCTGTGATGCCTGTTTCCTGGTCTTCTTTCGTCCTTATGTATGCTTTGGGTGATTTTCCTGATTCTGGCTTCTTTTTAGGGTTGATTTCCGTATTGCTGTTTCGAAAAAGGTTGCTCCTTTGATAACTTGTTTGCTTCATTGATGATTTTGCTATACTGGTTGATGATTGTTCTTCGATAGAGATGATGGTTTTTGATGACTTTCTTCTGACTTTTCGCCTTTTTCTTCTTGGAACACTTGTTTTGTTTGAAAAGAGGGTTTTATCTTTGTAGCTTTTTCTGGGACTTCACTCTGTCATTGCCTCCAAAGGATGCCCCTGGACCCTGGTGTGCGTCTTGGGGTTTTTCTTTTACTATTTTTGTGTGCTTAAGGTCGCATTTGTTCGAGTTGCTTCCTTTTTATCTGAACTTGCTTTTTGGGGTTAGTAACCCATTTCCTTTTCTTTGTAGGATTAGTTGGCCATGTCGTCTCGCAAAAATATTGTCGATGTGTCCTCTAAGGTACCTGAGGGGATGTCCAAGTGGTTGGACTCCCTGGTGTTGCTGTGTGTATCCCTAGCTAATGCAGAATTCTGCACAGAGCTTAGAAAACACCATCGGATCTGTAGTAGTGAGAATCAGGAATGCAACTATGAGTTGGTGGAACCCGATTCTGATGACAGGGTCTGTTTTCCTAGTTCGATCCATGGAGAGCGTCCTTTCTTTTATGCATACGATTTTTTCTTTAGCTAGATGGATATTACCCTTCCCTTTACTTCCTTTGAGACCGACTTGTTGTGGTCTTGCAACGTGGCACCATCTCAGCTTCATCCGAATTCTTGGGGCTTTATCAAAATTTTTCAGATGGTTTGTCATGAGTTTGGCGTTAAACCCTTTTTAACCCTTTTTCTGTATCTCTTTGTGTTGACCAAGCCTGGGACTACAAAAAAGAAAGCTTCTTGGATTTCTTTTAGGTCGGCTCAAAGACATAAAGTCTTCTCCATGTATGATGATTCTTTTCGAGATTTTAAGAATTATTTTTTCAAGACCCGAGCTGTTGAAGGAGCTCGTCCTTTCTTCCTGGATGAGAATGGCGAGCCTAGTTTTCCTTTAGAGTGGGAGAGGAATGTAGTTGTGTCTAGGTATACCTGGGAGATGTTAGACGAGGTCGAGCAGGCCTTTGTCGCTGCTTTAGAGGATATTTGGGGGGAGCCTCCTCATCTTGAGACCAAGAAGTTTCTGGGGGATCCATCCTTGATTCGCGATGTGCTGGGTATTTTATAAACTGTACTCCCATGTCATTTGTTTTCTGCTTTCCTTTCTGGATATTCATAAGTTGTTTGTATTTTTCTTATTTTTCAGAGATGTCGAAGAATAATGACTCACTGAAGGCCTTTAAGAAGGCGAGGAAGGCTACTGTGGCTCAGAACGTCCCGGCCAAAGTGACCGAGGAAGGGTCCTCCCAAGTTTTATCCAAGTCGTCTATCCCGAGCTCTCCTGGGCCGAGTAGGATGATCCCGACTCCCCGGGTTCGTTTGGTTGACCCACCTTCGTCTTTAGTGGGTACCTCTGCTCCTCCAGTTGCTCCTCCTCCAAAAAGACCTCGGACTGTCGAGCCATTTAATCTTGGTGCTCCGGATTTTGATGCGGTTGGGTTTGTAGACCAACAAATTGCTCCTTATGGTGTCATGCCTACCGACGATGTATCCATTCTTCATTATTTAGAATTTATTACTCGGAGTGGTATTACTCTGGCACACATGGGAGCGGCCTTATACCGAACTGCTCAAGATCTTCCTATTCATGCTACCAAGGCTTTTATGGAGGAGGCGAAATCAGAATTTGACCGAATTAAGGGTTTGAAGAAGGAGCTCAGGTGGAAATGGCCGAGCTAAAAAAAGAGCTGAAGTGGGAAAAGGCCCGGGCTATTGGCCTGGCGGCTGCCGCGTAACTGGCCGAGGATACGGCTCAAAAATACAAGGATAGCTATGTTACTACCTATAGAGAGGTGATGGAGCTCAGGAGTAGGTTGGAATCTATTCAGGCCGATTACTCTGAACTTTAAAGTCATCTCGTAGGTAGTGCTACTGCAGCCTATGAGAATCTGAAAGAGCAGGTTCAGGTTATCGCCTCGGGAGCTGATCTTGCCTTATTTAGCTTGGATAATTTTGTGAAGGATGGTAAGATTGTCCCTGACGATCCGATGATGATGATGATGTCGTCCCTCCTCCGGTCACTTCTGCCAAAGCCTTTGTTGTCCCGCCTTCCTCAACCTTGGCAATTGAAGCTACACAGCCAGAATCTGATCCAGACGTCCAAATTTTGAACCGGGATGATGGGACAGTGGACGTAGTTCCCCTTCAAACTCGCCCTCCTTCTCCCCAAGATGCTGCTACTGGAAAGCCTTTGGATCCTCTATAACTTTTCTAATATGCTTATGTATAGCCCGGTTTTTGTGGGCTTTTGAACTCTTTACTTTTGTTAGTTTGTGATCTCTGACTTTGGATGCTCCAGTTGCTACTTTAGCAACTTTATTTTGAAAAACAAAATAGTTTCTCTTGCTCTTGGGATCGATTTCAAGCGGCCTCTTGAGTCTTGTTTTATGATAACTGCCTTGTTTCTTTGTGATATGCTTGCTTGCAGCTTTCTTTAGCACTTTGCCTGGAATCTTCGACCTCTTTCGATTGCCTTTGTGCTTTGTTTATTTTTTTCCTTAGTTGAAGTGTCCCTTTTAAGGCTAGTTGTTTGTTTGAGTATTCTTTGATAGAATACTTTATAGATCAATTTTGGCGAGGTCGAGGTCTTTCGGGTCGAGTTATCTCCCCTCTGTTGGTTGATTCTCTCAGTTGATCTTTTCTTGAGTCATTTCTAGTAACCTGATGAGCGGATAATTTGTACGCTTTTTGGCATTGTTTTTAGTATGTTTTTAGTATGATATAGTTAGTTTTTAGTATATTTTTATTATTTTTTAGTTAAAATTCACTTTTCTGGACTTTACTATGAGTTTGTGTGTTTTCCTGTGATTTCAGGTATTTTCTGGCTGAAATTGAAGGACCTGAGCAAAAATTCTTATTCAGAGGCTGAAAAAGGACTGCAGATGCTGGTGGATTCTGACCTCCCTGCACTCGAAGTAGATTTTCTGGAGCTACAGAAGCCCAATTGGCGCTCTCTCAACGGCGTTGGAAAGTAGACATCCTGGGCTTTCCAGCAATATATGATAGTCTATACTTTGCCCAAGATTTGATGGCCCAAACCGGCGTTCAAAGTCACCCTCAGAA
>NC_029775.3:101923676-101925222 GCF_000817695.3 Arachis duranensis
TGCCATGGAAAGGAATAAGAAGGATTGGATGAAGACAGTAGGAAAGCAGAGAGACGGAAGGGAAGGCATCTTCATGCGCTTATCTGAAGTTCCTACCAATGAATTACATAAGTATCTCTATCTTTATCTCTATGTTTTTATGCGTTCATCACCATTACCATTTGAGTTTGCCTGACTAAGATTTACAAGATGACCATAGCTTGCTTCATACTAACAATCTCCGTGGGATCAACCCTTACTCGCGTAAGGTTTATTACTTGGACGACCCAGTGCACTTGCTGGTTAGTTGTGCGAAGTTGTGTTAATGCCATGGTATTGAGCACCAAGTTTTTTGGGGTTCATGACCGGGGATTATGAGAGTTGTGAAAAGTATTGTTCACAATTTCGCGCACCATAACCCCTCGGGTGTACTTTTTATAACTTTTTGTAGCTTTAGTCCGGCTTCTTCATGTCGGTCCCTGTTCCGTTACTAGGTAATCCTTTTTCTTGGATCTTGTTCAGATCTCTTTTGGGGGTTTACCTTTTGTAACTTTATTTTTTCCGGGCCGACTTCGTCATGTCGGGCTTTGTTGAGTTACTTGAAAATCCTCTTTCTTGGACCTTGTTCAGGTCTCTTTTAGGGATTTATCTTTTGTAACTTTATCTTTTCGGGCCGACTTTGTCACGTCGGGCCCTGTCGAGTTACTTGATAATCCTCTTTCTTGGACCTTGTTTAGGTCTCTTTCAGGGATTTATCTTTTGTAACTTATCTTTTCGGGCCGACTTTGTCACGTCAGGCCCTGTCGAGTTACTTGATAATCCTCTTTCTTGGACCTTGTTTCAGATTCCTTTCAGGGATTATCTTTTGTAACTTATCTTTTCCGGGCCGACTTTGTCACGTCGGGCCCTGTCGAGTTACTTGATAATCCTCTTTCTTGGACCTTGTTTCAGATCTCTTTTAGGGCTTATCTTTTGTAACTTTATCTTTCTGTGCCGACTTTGTCACGTCGGGCTGGTGCACGAAATTGTGAGCATCAATGGCGCCATCAACATGGTACGCTCAATTGCAATCTCAACTCTTTATCACAACTTCGCACAACTAACCAGCAAGTGCACTGGGTCGTCCAAGTAATAAACCTTACGCGAGTAAGGGTCGATCCCACGGAGATTGTTGGTATGAAGCAAGCTATGGTCATCTTGTAAATCTCAGTCAGGCAGACTCAAATGGTTATGGATAATTTATGAATAAAGCATAAAATAAAGATAGAGATACTTATGTAATTCATTGGTGAGAATTTTAGATAAGCGTATGGAGATGCTTTGTCCCTTCCGTCTCTCTGCTTTCTTACTGTCTTCATCCAATCCTTCTTACTCCTTTCCATGGCAAGCTATATGTTGGGCATCACCGTTGTCAATGGCTACAGTCCCGTCCTCTCAGTGAAAATGTTCAACGTGCTCTGTCACAGCACGGCTATTCAGCTGTCGGTTCTCGATCATGTTGGAATAGAATCCAGTGATTCTTTTGCGTCTGTCACTAACGCCCCACAATCGCGAGTTTGAAGCTCGT
>NC_029775.3:101926356-101927376 GCF_000817695.3 Arachis duranensis
ACATAGCTACTTTATGAGTCTTGGCCGTGGCCCCAAGCACTCTGTCTTCCAGTGTTACCACCGGATATATACATGCCATAGACACATAATTGGGTGAACCTTTTCAGATTGTGACTCAGCTTTGCTAGAGTCCCCAATTAGAGGTGTCCAGGGTTCTTAAGCACACTCTTTTTGCCTTGGATCATAACTTCATTATTTTTTTCTTTCTTTTTTTCTTTTTCCTCCCTCTTTTTTTCATTTTTTTTGAATTCACTGCTTTTTCTTGCTTCAAGAATCATTTTTATGATTTTTCAGATCCTCAATAACATGTCTCCTTTTTCATCATTCTTTCAAGAGCCAACATTCATGAACAACAAATTCAAAAGACATATGCACTGTTCAAGCATACATTCAGAAGTCAAAATATTGCCATCACATCAAAATAATTAATCTGTTATAAAATTCAAAATTCATGCAATTCTTTTCTTTTTCAATTAAGAACATTTTTCATTTAAGAAAGGTGATGGATTCATAAGACATTCATAACTTTAAGGCATAGACACTAAGATACTAATGATCACAAGACACAAACATAGATAAACATAAGCATGAAAATTCAAAAAACCGGAAAATAAAGAACAAGGAGATTAAAGAACGGGTCCACCTTAGTGATGACGGCTTGTTCTTCCTCTTGAAGATCTTATGGAGTGCTTGAGCTCCTCAATGTCTCTTTCTTGTCTTTGTTGCTCCTCTCTCATGATTCTTTGATCTTCTCTAATTTCATGGAGGAGGATGGAATGTTCTTGGTGCTCCACCCTTAGTTGTCCCATGTTGGAACTCAATTCTCCTAGGGAGGTGTTTAGTTGCTCCCAATAGTTTTGTGGAGGAAAGTGCATCCCTTGAGGTGAATCTCTCCATCTCCCATGACTCGGAGGTGAAAGCTTTTGCCTTCCCTTTCCTCTTTCTAGAGGTTTCTCCAGCCTTGGATGCCATAAATGGTTATGGAAAAATAAAAAGCAATGCTTTTACCACACCAAACTT
>NC_029775.3:101927397-101927921 GCF_000817695.3 Arachis duranensis
TACAAATGAAATGAGGGAAGGCTAACCTTGCCAAGGTAGAGGACTTGTCCGCCACCTTATAAAGTTCTTGGGCTATAACCTCATGAACTTCTACTTCCTCTCCAATCATGATGCTATGAATCATGATGGCTCGGTCTATGGTAACTTCGAACCGGTTGCTAGTGGGAATGATTGAGCGTTGGATAAACTCCAACCATCCCCTAGCCACGGGCTTGAGGTCATGCCTTCTCAGTTGAACCAGCTTCCCTCTTGCATCTCTCTTCCATTGAGCGCCCTCGTCACAAATGTCCATGAGGACTTGGTCCAACCTTTGATCAAAGTTGACCCTTCTAGTGTAAGGGTGTTCATCTCCTTGCATCATGGGCAAGTTGAATACCAACCTTACATTTTCCGGACTAAAATCTAAGCATTTCCCCCGAACCATTGTAAGCCAATTCTTTGGTTTCGGGTTCACACTTTGATCATGGTTCTTGGTGATCCATGCATTGGCATAGAACTCTTGAACCATTAAGATTCTGACTTGT
>NC_029775.3:101928127-101929761 GCF_000817695.3 Arachis duranensis
CATGACTCGGAGGTGGAAGCTTTTGCCTTCCCTTTCCTCTTTCTAGAGGTTTCTCCGGCCTTAGATGCCATAAATGATTATGAAAAATAAAAAGCAATACTTTTACCACACCAAACTTAGAAGGTTTGCTCGTCCTCGAGCAAAAGAAGAAAGAAGAGAGTAGAAGAAGAAGAAATGAAGGAGATGGAGGTGGCTTTGTGGTTCGGCCAAAGGGAGAGAAGTAGTGTTTTGGTTATGTGAAAATGAGGTGGTGAAGATGGGTTTATATAGGAGTGGAGAGGGGTGTATGGTTCGGCCATTATGGGTGGGTTTGGGAGGGAAAGTGGTTTGAATTTGAATGGTGAGGTAGGTGGGGTTTTATGAAGGATGGATGTGAGTGGTGAAGAGAATAGTGGGATTTGATAAGTGAGGGGTTTTTTGGGGAAGTGGTGTTAAGGTGATTGGTGAATGGGTGAAGAAGAGAGAGAGTGGTGGGGTAGGTGGGGATCCTGTGGGGTCCACAGATTCTGAGGTGTCAAGGAAAATTCATCCCTGTACCAAGTGGCGAGCAGAAATGCTCTTTATGCCAATTCTGGCGTTAAACGCCGGGCTGGTGCCTATTTCTGGCGTTTAACGCCAGCTTCTTGCCCTTTCCTGGCGTTTAACGCCAGTCTGGTGCCCCTTTCTGGCGTTAAACACCCAGAATGGTGCCAGACTGGGCGTTAAACACCCATTTGCTGCCCTTACTGGTGTTTAAACGCCAGCAAGGTTTTCCTCCAAAGTGTGCTGTTTTTCTTTCTGTTTTTCATTCTGTTTTTGCTTTTTTCCAATTGATTTTGTGACTTTCCATGATCATCAACCTACAGAAAACATAAAATAACAAAGGAAAATAGATAAATATAACATTGGGTTGCCTCCTAACAAGCGCTTCTTTAATGTCAGTAGCTTGACAGTGGGCTCTCATAGAGCCTTACAGATACTCAGAGCAATGTTGGAACCTCCCAACACCAAACTTAGAGTTTGACTGTGGGGGTTCAACACCAAACTTAGAAGTTGGTTGTGGCCTCCCAACACCAAACTTAGAGTTTGAATGTGGGGGCTCTGTTTGACTCTGTTTTGAGAGAAGCTCTTCATGCTTCTTCTCCATGGGTACAGAGGGATATCCTTGAGCCTTAAACACAAAGGATTCTTCATTCACTTGAATGATCAATTCTCCTCTGTCCACATCAATCACAGCCTTTGCTGTGGCTAGGAAGGGTCTCTGCCAAGGATGATGGATTCATCCATGCACTTCCCAGTGCTCCAAGGTATTTAGCAACTTGCTCTTCAATGAAATCTTCATCCTCTTGAGAGGAGGAATACTCATCAGAGCTCATGAATGACAGAAGTAAATCCAATGGAATATCTATGGTCTCATTATGAGCCTCAGATTCCCGTGGTTCCTCATTAGGGAACTCATTGGAGGCCAGTGGACGTCCATTGAGGTCTTCCTCAATGGCGATTGATGAGCGGATAATTTGTATGCTTTTTGGCATTGTTTTTAGTATGTTTTTAGTATAATCTAGTTAGTTTTTAGTATATTTTTATTAGTTTTTAGCTAAAATTCACTTTTTTGGACTTTACTATGAGTTTGTGTGTTTTTCTGTGATTTCAGG
>NC_029775.3:101931974-101933596 GCF_000817695.3 Arachis duranensis
AGGGTGTGGAGCTCTGCTGTACCTCAAGTATTAATGCAATTCTATTTTCTTTTATTCAAATCTCTCTTATTCTTATTCCAAGATATTCATTCGCACCCAATAACATGATGAATGTGATGATTAGATAACCCTCATTATCATTCTCACTTATGAACGTGCGTGATTGACAACCACTTTCGTTCTACATGCAACCGAGCTTGAATGTGTATCTCTTAGATTCCCCAACAGAATTTTCGTGGTATAAGCTAGATAGATGGCGGCATTTATGAGGATCCGAAAAGTCTAACATTGTCTGTGGTATTCCGAGTAGGATTCTAGTATTGAATGACTGTGACGAGCTTCAAACTCCTGAAGGCTGGGCGTTAGTGACAAACGCAAAAGAATCAATGGATTCTATTCCAGCAGGAGCGGGAACCAACCAGTGATTAGCCGTGCTGTGACAGAGCGCGTGAGCGTAGTTTTCACGGCGAGGATGGGATGTAGCCTTCGGCCAGTGTGATGCCTCCAGACGATTAGCCATGCGAGTGACAGCCGCAAAGGACCATTTTCCCGAGAGGATTCAAAGTAGCCATCGTCGAACGGTGAACCCCTATACACAACTTGCCATGGAAAGGAGTGAGAAGGATTGAGTTGAAGCAGTAGGAAAGTAGGCGTCCTTGAGCCATACAGTATCAAGTAGAGTTTCAAGATGAGTACAGCATCTCCATACACCTATCTGAAATTCTCACTATTGATTTACATAAGTATCTCTATCCCTTTTTATTTTCCATTTATTATTAATTTTCGAAATCCATAAACCAATTTAATTTGCCTAACTGAGATTTACAAGGTGACCATAGCTTGCTTCATACCAACAATCTCTGTGGGATCGACCCTTACTCGCGTAAGGTTTATTACTTGGACGACCCAGTACACTTGCTGGTTAGTTGAACGAAGTTGTGTCCACTCGTGCCAATTTTAAATTTCATAAAAGTACAACTTAAAGAATAGTGATCACAATTTCGTCCACCAAGTTTTTGGCGCCGTTGCCGGGGATTGTTCGAGTATGGACAACTGACGGTTCATCTTGTTGCTCAGATTAGGTAATTTTCTTTTCAAAAACTTTTTCAAAATTTTTCTTTTTTCGTTTTTCCAAAAATATTTTTCGAAAAAAAATTAAATAAAATATACAAAAAAAATTAGAAAATCATAAAAATCAAAAATATTTTGTGTTTCTTGTTTGAGTCTTGTGTTAATTTTAAGTTTGGTGTCAATTGCATGCTTTAAAAATTTTTCTTACATTTTTCGAAAATCTCATGCATTCATAGTGTTCTTCATGATCTTCAAGTTGTTCTTGATAAATCCTCTTGTTTGATCTTGATGTTTTCTTGTTTTGTGTTGTTTGTTATTTTTCATGTGCACTTTTGCATTCATATTTTCCATGCATTAAAGATTTCTAAGTTTGGGTGTCTTGCATGTTTTCTTTGCATCAAAAATTTCTCAAAATTATGTTCTTGATGTTCATCATGATCTTCAAAGTGTTCTTGGTGTTCATCTTGACATTCATAATGTTCTTGCATGCATCTTGTGTTTTGATCCAAAATTTTCATGTTTTGGGTCATGTTTGTGTTTTTCTCTCTCAT
>NC_029775.3:101933726-101937799 GCF_000817695.3 Arachis duranensis
AAAAAAAAAAATTAGTTGTTTCTCACAAGTCAAGTCAAAATTTCAATTTTAAAAATCTTATCTTTTCAAAATCTTTTTCAAAAAAAAATTATATCTTTTTCATTTTTTTCTATTTTTCGAAAATTCCAAAAATCTTTTTCAAAATATTTTCAAAATCTTTTTCCTATATTATTATCTAATTTTCGAAAATTAGCTAACAATTGATGTGATTGGCTCAAAAATTTAAAGTTTGTTACTTTCTTGTTAAGAAAGGTTCAATCTTTAAGTTCTAGAATCTTATCTTGTAGTTTCTTGTTAGTTAAGCAATTTAAAAATTAAATCTTTTTCAAAAATATCTTTTTCTTAAAAATCTTTTTATCTTTTATCTTATCTTTTTCAAAAACTTTATCTTTTTCAAAATTTGATTTCAAAATATCTTATCTAACTTCTTTTCTTCTTAACTTTTCAAATTTTGATTTCAAATCTTTTTCAATCAACTAACTAAATTTTTTGTTTGTTTCTTATCCTTTTCAAAACCACCTAACTACTTTTCCCTCTCTAATTTTCGAAAATGTCTCATCCCTTTTTCAAAAATTCTTTTTGTTTTAAATTTTAACTTTAATCTCATCTTGTCTTTGATTTTCGAAAATTACTAACCTCTTTTTCAAAAATTATTTTCGAAATTTCCCTTCTCTTCTCTTATTCTATTTAATTAATTAATTACTAACACTTCTCTTCACCTCTCTTCATCTAAGAATCCGAACTTCTTATATCCCTTGTATTTGGATTCTTCTACCCCTTTTCTCTGTATACTAACAGAAAGGAATCTCTATACTGTGACATAAAGAATTCCTCTTTCTTTTCTTGTTTTCTTCTCTTTCATATGAGCAGGAACAGGGAAAAAGGCACTCTTGTTGAAATTGATCCAGAACCTGAAAGGACTCTGAAGAGAAAATTAAGAGAAGCTAAATTACAACAATCCAGAAACAACCTTTCAGAAATTTTCAAACAAGAGAAGGTGATGGCAGCCGAAAATAATAATAATGCAAGGAGAATGCTTGGTGACTTCACAAAGCCAACGTCCAAGTTTGATGGAAGAAGCATCTCCATTCCTGCCATTGGAGCTAATAACTTTGAGCTAAAACCTCAGCTAGTTGCCTTAATGCAACAAAACTGCAAGTTTTATGGACTTCCATCTGAAGATCCTTATCAGTTTTTAACTGAGTTCTTGCAGATCTGTGAGACTGTAAAGACGAATGGAGTTGATCCTGAAGTCTACAGACTCATGCTTTTCCCTTTTGCTTTCACCTGTAGAAAATGCCTGACGAGGCTCAAGAACTCATTGACATGGTTGCAAACAACCAATTCATGTACACTTCTGAGAGGAATTCTGTAAATAATGGGATACCTCAGAAGAAAGGAGTTCTTGAAATTGATACTCTGAATGCCATATTGGCTCAGAACAAAGTGTTGACTCAACAGGTCAACATGATCTCTCAAAATCTGAATGGATGGCAACATGCATCCAACAGTACTAGAGTGGCAGCTTCTGAAGAAGCTTATGATCCTGAGAACCCTGCTATGGCAGAAGTTAATTACATGGGTGAACCTTATGGAAACACCTATAACTCATCATGGAGAAATCATCCAAATTTCTCATGGAATGATCAACAAAAGCCTCAACAAGGCTTTAACAATGGTGGACGCAATAGGCTGAGCAATAGCAAGCCATATCCATCATCTTCTCAGCAACAGACGGAGAATTCTGAACAAAACACTTCTAATTTAGCCAATATAGTCTCTGATCTGTTAAAGGCCACTTTCAGTTTCATGAGTGAAATAAGATCCTCCATTAGAAATCTGGAGGCACAAGTGGGCCAGCTGAGTAAGAAAGTCATTGAAACTCCTCCCAGTATTCTCCCTAGCAATACAGAAGAGAATCCAAAAGGAGAGTGCAAGGCCATTGACATAGTCAATATGGCCGAATACACAAGGGAGGAGGAGGACAAAAATCCTAGTGAGGAAGACCTCCTGGGACGTCCCTCAAGCAAGAAGGAGTTTCCTATTAAGGATCCAAAGGAATCTGAGGCCCATATAGAGACCATAGAGATTCCTATAAATCTCCTTCTTCCATTCATGAGCTCTGAAGACTATTCTTCCTCTGAAGAGGATGAAGATGTAACTGGAGAGCAAGTTTCTCAATATTTATGAGCTATCATGAAGCTGAATGCCACGTTATTTGGTAATGAGACTTGGGAAAGTGAATCTCCCTTGCTCATTAATGAACTGGATACTTGGATTCAGCAAATTCTACCTCAAAAGAAACAAGATCCTGGCAAGTTCTTAATACCTTGTACCATAGGCACCATGACCTTTGAAAAAGCTCTGTGTGATCTGGGTCAGGGATAAATCTTATGCCACTCTCTGTAATGGAGAAGTTGGGGATCATTGAGGTACAACCTGCCTTGTTCTCATTACAATTGGCAGATAAGTCATTGAGACAAGCTTATGGAATAGTAGAGGACGTGTTAGTGAAGGTTGAAGGCCTTTACATCCCTGCTGATTTCATAATCCTAGACACTACGAAGGAAGAGGATGATTGCATCATCCTTGGAAGACCTTTCCTAGCCACAGCAGGAGCTGTGATAGATGTCAACAGAGGCGAATTAGTCCTTCAATTGAATGGAGACCACCTTGTGTTTAAGGCACATGGCCATCCCTCTGTGACAAAAGAGAGTAAGCATGAAGAGCTTCTCTCAGTTCAGAGTCAAGAAGAGCCCACACAGTCAAACTCTAAGTTTGGTGTTGGGAGGCCACAACCAAACTCTAAGTTTGGTGTTAAGACCCCATATCCAAACTTTTGGTGTTGGGACTATACAACATTGACCTGATCACCTTGTGGCTCCATGAGAGCCACTGTCAAGCTATTAACATTAAAGAAGCGCTTGTTGGGAGGCAACCCAATCTTATTTATCTAATTTTTATTTTATTGTTATTTTGTGTTTTATTAGGTACATGATCATGAGGAGTCACGAAAAAATCAAAAAAATTAAAAACAGAGTCAACAAGCATGAAACTGGCGTTCAACGCCAGAAACATGCTTTACATGGGAGTTGAACGCCCAGAACGTGCACCAATGGGCGCTTAAACGCCAGTTTGGTGTACAAAGGAATTATACATGCCTATTTGGTGCAGGAATGGTATTTCTTGACAACTCAGGATCCTGTGGACCCCACAGGATCACCTCAGGATCTGTGGACCCCACAGGATCCCCACCTACCATATTCTCACCTTACCTCCTAATCCTATTTACACTCTCCTAATCCTATTTTACTCTTCCCCATGTCACACTTCCCAACAAACCTTCACCAATCACTTCAATTCCTCTTCCCAATTACCCCATTCACCACTCACATCAACCCACTCTTCCCCATAAACCCCACCTACCTTCATAGAATTCAAAATCAATTTCCCACCCATTCCCACCCAAAATGGCCGAACATACACCCTCCCCTCTCCCTATAAATACCCTTCCATTCTACTTCATTTTCACACAAACACAAACCCATCTTATCCCACTTAGACAAACCCACCTCTCTCCCTCTCTACCATATTCTCTTCTTCTTCTTCTTCTTCTCTTCTTTTCTTTCTTGCTCGAGGGCGAGCAATATTTTAAGTTTGGTGTGGTAAAAGCATAATCTTTTTATTTTTCCATTACCATCAATGGCACCTAAGGCCGGAGTATCCTCTAGAAAAGGGAAAGGGAAGACAAAAGCTTCCACCTCCGAGTCATGGGAGATGGAAAGATTCATCTCCAAGAGCCATCAAGACCACTTCTATGATGTTGTGGCAAAGAAGAGGGTGATCCCTGAGGTCCCCTTCAAGCTCAAAAAGAATGAGTATCCGGAAATCCGACATGAGATCCAAAGAAGAGGGTGGGAAGTCATAACCAACCCCATGCAACAAGACTGGATCTTAATGGTTCAAGAGTTCTATGCCAATGCATGGATCACTAGGAACCATGATCAAAGTATGAACCCGAATCCAAAGAACTATCTCACAATGGTTCGGGGGAAATACTTAGATTTTAGTCC
>NC_029775.3:101939810-101940374 GCF_000817695.3 Arachis duranensis
AAATGGATTTTCTGGAGCTACAGAACTCCAAATGGCGCGCTCTCAACAGCGTTGGAAAGTAAACATCCAGAGATTTCCAGAAATATATAATGATCCATACTTTATTCGGAAAATGACGACGTAACTTGGCGTTGAACTCCAAGTACATGCTGCTGTCTGGAGTTAAACGCCAGAAAAACGTCATGATCCGGAGTTGAACGCCCAAAACACGTCATAACTTGGAGTTCAACTTAAAGAAAAGCCTTAGCTCGTGGATAGATCAAGCTCAGCCCAAGCATACACCAAGTGGGCCCCGGAAGTGGATTTATGCATCAATTACTTACTCATGTAAACCCTAGTAGCTAGTCTAGTATAAATAGAATAAGTTACTATTGTATTAGACATCTTTTGACAGTTTAATCTCTTGACTGTTTAGCCTTTGATTATTCGGTCTCTTGATCACTCAAGGGGGCTGGCCATTCGGCCATGCCTGAACCTTTTACTTATGTATTTTCAACAGTGGAGTTTCTGCACACCATAGATTAAGGGTGTGGAGCTCTGCTGTACCTCAAGTTTCAATACAAT
>NC_029775.3:101941173-101944962 GCF_000817695.3 Arachis duranensis
CCATTGCTATACCTGTTTCTTCCACCATTATTGTTGTTGAAACCTTGTTGAGGTCTCTGTTGATCTTTCCATGAGAGATTTGGATGATTTCTCCATGAAGGATTATAGGTGTTTCCATAGAGTTCTCCCATGTAATTCACATCTTCCATTGAAGGGTTCTCAGGATCATAAGCTTCTTCTTCAGATGAAGCGTCCTTAGTACTGCCTGGTGCAGCTTGCATTCCAGACAGACTTTGAGAAATCATATTGACTTGCTGAGTCAATATTTTATTCTGACCCAGTATGGCATTCAGAGTATCAATCTCAAGAACTCCTTTCTTCTGATTCGTCCCATTGTTCACAGGATTCCTTTCAGAAGTGTACATGAATTGGTTATTTGCAACCATTTCAATGAGCTCTTGAGCTTCTGCAGGCGTCTTCTTCTGATGAAGAGATCCTCCAGCAGAGCTGTCCAATGACATCTTGGACAGTTCAGACAGACCATCATAGAAGATACCTATGATGCTCCATTCAGAAAGCATGTCAGAGGGACACTTTCTGATCAATTGTTTGTATCTTTTCCAAGCTTCATAGAGGGATTCACCTTCCTTCTATCTGAAGGTTTGAACTTCCACTCTAAGCTTACTCAATTTTTGAGGTGGAAAGAACTTTGTCAAGAAGGCATTGACTAGCTTTTCCCAAGAGTTCAGGCTTTCTTTAGGTTGTGAGTCCAACCATATCCTAGCTCTGTCTCTTACAGCAAAAGGGAATAGTATAAGTCTATAGACCTCAGGGTCAACCCCATTGGTCTTGACAATGTCACAGATTTGCAAGAACTCAGCTAAAAACTGATGAGGATCTTCCAATGGAAGTCCATGGATCTTGCAATTCTATTGCATTAGAGAAACTAATTGAGGCTTAAGCTCAAAGTTGTTTGCTCCAATGGCAGGGATAGAGATACTTCTTCCATAGAAGTCGGGAGTAGGTGCAGTAAAGTCATCCAGTACCTTCCTTGCATTGTTGGCATTGTTGTTGTTTTCGGCTGCCATGTCTTCTTCTTGTTTGAAGATTTCTGTTAGGTCCTCTCTTCCTTGAAAAGTTCGTTCAGGTGCTCTAAAGAGAGTTGTGCTTTAGTTTCTCTTAGCTTTCTCTTCAAGGTCCTTTCAGGTTCAGGATCAGCTTCAACAAGAATGCTTTTATCTTTGCTCCTGCTTATATGAAAGAGAAGAGAACAAGAAAGTATGGAATCCTCTATGTCACAGTATAGAGATTCCTTGAGGTGTCAGAGGAAAAGAAAAATAGAAGGAGGAGGTAGAAGAATTCGAACTTATCAAGAGGGATAGAGTTTGAATTGTTCATTGAGAAGGAGTGTTAGTCCATAAATAGAAGGATGTGAGAAGAGGGGAAGAATTTTTGAAATTAAAGTAAAAGATTTTAAAAGAATTTTGAAAATTGATTGATGATTTTTCGAAAACTAAGAGTGGGAAAGAAATTAAGTGATTTTTGAAAAAGATTTTAAAATTAGAAATAAAAAAGATATGATTGAAAATTAATTTTGAAAAAGATGTGATTGAAAAGATATGATTGAAAAGTTATGGTTTTAAAGAGATGTGATTGAAAAGATATGATTGAAAAACAATTTAAAAAGATTTGATTTTTAAAATTAATGACTTGGCTATCAAGAAATTTAAAAGATATGATTCAGACGTTAAACCTTTCTCAACAGAAAAGGCAACATACTTAAAATGTTTGAATCAAATCATTAATTGTTAGCAAGTATTTTCGAAAATGGAAAGAAATTGATTTTGAAAATATATGATTGAAAAGATATGATTTGAAAAAGATTTGATTTTGAAAAATTATGGAAACTTGAAAAAAATCTGAATTAAAAACAAAATCTTCCCTCTTGTGCCATCCTGGCGTTAAACGCCCAGAATGGTATCCATTCTGGCGTTTAACGTCCAAAATGCTACCCTTTTGGGCGTTAAATGCCCAACCAGGTACCCTGGCTGGCATTTAAACGCCAGTTTTCCTTCTTTACTGGGCGTTTTCGAACGCCCAGCTTTTTCTGTGTAATTCCTCTGCTGTATGTTTTGAATCTTCAATTCTCTATATTATTGACTTGAAAAGACACAAATAAAATTTTTTTGAATTTTTAATGATGAGGAATAATCAAAATGCAACTAAAATCAAATAAACAATGCATGTAGGACACCAAACTTAGAAGTTTGTATACTATTGACACTAACAAATTGAGAATGCATATGAGAAACAACAAAACACTCAAGAGAAGAGAATTTAAAGATCAGAGCAAGGAAATCATCAAGAACAACTTGAAGATCAATGAAGAACATAATGCATATAATTTTCGAAAATAAAGACATGCAATTGACACCAAACTTAAAATTAGACACTAGACTCAAGTAAGAAACATAAAATATTTTTGATTTTATGATTTTGTAATTTTTTTTATTTTTCGAAAATTATATGGAAAAAAAATAAAGAGATTCAAAATTTTTAATAAGAATTCCAGGAATCATGCAATGTTAGTCTAAAGCTTTAGTCTAAAGAAATTAGACATGGCTAGCCAAGCTTCAGTAGGACATTACATTCAAGAGCTAAATTGATGAGAATCAATCAGCTTTGGTGATGATGAAAATTGATGAAAATCAATCAGCTTTGGTGATGATAAGAACATCACCTTGAAACTCTAGAAATCATTCATAAAAATTCTGAAGAAAAATACCTAATCTAAGCAACAAGATGAACCGTCAGTTGTCCAAACTCAAACAATCCCCGACAACGGCGCCGAAAAGTTGGTGCACGATGTGATCATCAATGGCGCCATCAACATGGTACGCTCAATTGCAATCTCAACTCTTTATCACAACTTCGCACAACTAACCAGCAAGTGCACTGGGTCGTCCAAGTAATAAACCTTACGCGAGTAAGGGTCGATCCCACGGAGATTGTTGGTATGAAGCAAGCTATGGTCATCTTGTAAATCTCAGTCAGGCGGATTCAAATGGTTATGGAGGATTGATAATTAAAAGATAAAATAAAGATAGAGATACTTATGTAATTCATTGGTGATAATTTCAGATAAGCGTATGGAGATGCTTTGTCCCTTCCGTCTCTCTGCTTTCTTACTGTCTTCATCCAATCCTTCTTACTCCTTTCCATGGCAAGCTATATGTTGGGCATCACCGTTGTCAATGGCTACAGTCCCGTCTTCTCAGTGAAAATGTTCAACTCTTTTGCGTCTGTCACTAACGCCCTACAATCACGAGTTTGAAGCTCGTCACAGTCATTCAATCATTGAATCCTACTCAGAATACCACAGACAAGGTTTAGACCTTCTGGATTCTCTTGAATGCTGCCATCAATTCTAGCTTATACCACGAAGATTCCGATTATGGGATCCAAGAGATATCCACTCAATCTAAGGTAGAACGGAGGTGGTTGTCAGGCACACGTTCATAGGTGAGAATGATGATGAGTGTCACGGATCATCACATTCATCAAGTTGAGGAACAAGTGATATCTTAGAACAAGAATAAGCTGAATTGAATAGAAGAACAATAGTAATTGTATTCATACTCGAGGTACAACAGAGCTCCACACCTTAATCTATGGTGTGTAGAAACTCCACCGTTGAAAATACATAAGAACAAGGTCTAGGCATGGCCGTGAGGCCAGCCCCCAAAACATGATCAAAAGATTCAAAGATCTAAAGATGAAAATACAATAGCAAAAGGTCCTATTTGTAGAGAACTAGTAGCCTAGGGTTTACAAAAATGAGTAAATGAC
>NC_029775.3:101945041-102018720 GCF_000817695.3 Arachis duranensis
GTGTAGAGACTCTTCTTGGAGTTAAACGCCAGCTTTTGTGCCAGTTTGAGCGTTTAACTCCCATTCTTGTGCCAGTTCCGGCGTTTAACGCCGGGCAGTTTTGAGCTGATTTGGAACGCCGGTTTGGGCCATCAAATCTCAAGCAAAGTATGTCTACTTTCCAACGCAATTGAGAACGCGCCAATTGGGCTTCTGTAGCTCCAGAAACTCCACTTTGAGCGCAAGGAGGTCAAAATCCAACAGCATATGCAGTCCTTTTCAACCTCTGAATCAGATTTTTGCTCAGGTCCCTCAATTTCAGCCAGAAAATACCTGAAATCACATAAAAATACACAAACTCATAGTAAATTCTAGAAAAGTGAATTTTAACTAAAAACTAATAAAAATATAATAAAAACTAACTAAAACATACTAAAAATATACTAAAAACAATGCCAAAAAGCATATAAATTATCCGCTTATCACGGGCCCTATCATGTTACTTGATAATCCTCTTTCTTGGACCTTGTTTCATATCTCTTTTAGGGATTATCTTTTGTAACTTTTTGTAGGATTCCGACTTCCTCATGTCGGGCTCTTCGAAGTTATAGTAATCCTCTTTTATAGGGTTGGCCAGACCTCTTTCCAGGGCTTTACTTATAACTTGAGTTGTTGTGGCTGGTCTGACTTTTATGCCGGCCAGTCTTTAAGTTATTTTATAGAAATCCATCTTATTAGGACCTCGTCAGGTCCTTTCTATGGATCACTTTCTATAACTTCTTGCATTATTCTGTTTTTATCTTTGCCGATTTTGTAGATTTTGGGTTTTAAACCTCATTTTTATCGTGATCGCGTTGTGAATTCGGTTTTCACTTTTTGTCGATTTGTAGCTTTATAATCGGGTGATGAATGTTTTCAGAATAATACGACTTGAGCATTTGTAGAGAATCTGAACAAATTTTATTAAGAAAGAATGCAAATATACATGAGGAGTTAATTTCCTAAATCGGGTGATTTGTAAGTCTTGGCGGGGCACCTCGTTAAAAAACCATTTTTCAGGAAAAAGAGTGTGCCTTGTCCAAGATCTTTTATCACCCCTAGCTATAGTACCTTCTTAGGTTGCAGGCGTGCCATGACCTGAGAAGCTCTCGCCCGTCGAGTTCGGAAAGCCCGTAATAGCCTTTTCTCAGCACTTCTACGACTCGTTAGGGTCCTTTCCAGTTTGCTGCCAGCTTTCCTTCTCCCGGTCGAGTTGTTTCGATGCTGTTTCGTATTAGGATGAGGTCATCCTCAGTGAAGGTCCGTCGTATTACCTTTTGGTTATACCTGGAGGCCATTCGTTGTTTTAGCGCTTCTTCCCTTTTCCGGGCTCTTTCTCGAATTTCTGGAAGTAAGTCGAGCTCTTCCCTTTGAAGTTGGTGATTGGCTTCCTCGCTAAAGTGGATCACTCTGGGTGACCCTTCTTCGACCTCCACTGGGATCATCGCCTCCACTCCATATGCTAATCGGAAGGGTGATTCCTTTGTGGTGGAATGTGGCGTCATTCGATATGCCCATAGAACCTGTGGGAGTTCCTCAGCCCAGGCTCCCTTTGCATCTTGTAATCTCCATTTTAACCCTGCTAATATAACTTTGTTAGCAGCTTCAGCTTGCCCATTGGCTTGGGGGTGCTCAACGGATGTGAATTGTTCTTTTATATTTAGGTCGGCCGCTAGTTTTCTGAATCATGCGTCTGTGAACTAGGTACCATTGTCTGTAGTGATGGAGTATGGAACTCCAAACCTTGTGACGATATTTCAATATAGGAACTTCCGACTTCTTTGAGCTGTGGCATTGGCCAGGGGTTCTGCCTCGATCCATTTTGTGAAGTAGTCCATTCCTACTATGAGGAATTTGACTTGTCCTAATCCTTGAAGAAAAGGTCCGAGGAGATCGAGTCTCCATTTTGCCAATGGCCAAGGTGAGGTTATGCTGATGAGTTCCTCTGGCGGAGCGGTGTGAAAGTTGGCATGCTTCTGGCATGGTGAGCATGTTCTTACAAATTATGTGGCTTCCTTTTATAGAGTTGGCCAATAAAATCCTGCTCGAAGTACTTTTTTGGCGAGTGCCTGCGCTCTGAGGTGATTATCACAGATGCCACTGTGTACTTCTTCTAGGACGTCTTTTATATTGGAAGTCGGCACGCATTTTAGCAGTGGTATCAAAATCCCTCTTTTGTATAGAGTATTATTTATGAGGGTGTAGTACTGTGCTTCTCGTTTTAACCTCTTTGCCTCTTTCTCATCTGTGGAGAGAACTTCTATTCTGAGGTAGTTAATTATGGGAGTCATCCATCCCTGATCGTGACCTGTTATGGCTAGGACTTTTTCTTCTTCTGAGATTGATGGATTCTGTAGAATTTCTTGTATGAGGCTTCTATTGTTGCCTCCTGGTTTGGTGCTGGCTAGTTTTAAGAGTGCATCGGCCCGAGTGTTTTGTTCTCGGGGTATGTGACGAACCTCGTACTCTCTGAGTTGTTCGAGCTGTTCCTTGGTTTTGTCCAAGTACTTTTTCATAGTGGGATCTTTGGCTGTGTAGCTTCCTGTTATTTGTGAAGTAACTACCTGTGAATCGCTGAAGATGATAAGTTTTTGAGCTCCACCTAGCTAGCTTCAAACCAGTTATTAGTGCTTCATATTCCGCTTGATTGTTTGAGGCAAGAAACCCGAATTTGAGGGAGAGTTCGATTTGGGTCCCTTGGTCGCCTTCAATTATTATGCCTGCGCCACTTCCCGTTTTATTTGAGGAGCCATCCACATATAGATTCCATTCTGCGGGGATTTCCGGTGTGTTCGTAAATTCTGCGATGAAGTCGGCCAGATATTGAGATTTGATGGCCGTCCGAGCTTCGTATTGAAGGTTGAATTCAGACAACTCAAATGCCCATTGCAAGATTCTGGTTGGTCCGAACTTTAATGGTGTGAGACTGGAAATATAGGCGAAGACGTCAAGATGTTATTATGAGAGCGTAAGCGAACTTTTCTATTTTCTGGTAGTTCTACTCGGATCCTTGTAACGCTTTACTGATAAAGTATATGGGTTGTTGTCTACTGTTGTCTTCTCGGACCAGTGCTGAGGCTATTGTCCGATTTCCCACTGCGAGGTACAAGATGAGTGGTTCTTCTTTCCGTGGCCAACTTAATATAGGTGGCCGTCCCAGAAATTTTTTGAAATCTTGGAAGACTTGCTCGCATTCAGCTGTCCATTCAAACTCCTTTCCCTTCCTTAGAGTGGCGTAGAAGGGGAGAGATCTTATTGTTGATTCAGCCAAGAATCTGGACAAGGCTGCCAACCGCCCGTTGAGTTGTTGTACCTCTTTGATACAAGTCGGACTTTTCATGTCGAGTACGGCCCTACACTTGTCTGAGTTTGCCTCGATTCTTCTCTGTGTGATCATAAAACCCAAGAATTTACCAGCTTCTACTGCGAAGGTACATTTCACGGGATTGAGTCGCATGCCGTGTCGTCTTATGGTGTTGAGTACTTGTGTCAGGTCGGATAATAACATCTCTTCGTTTTGCGTCTTCACTAGCATGTCGTCTACGTAGACCTCCATGATCTTTCCGATGTGATCCGAAAAAACTTTGTTTATTAATCTTTGGTAAGTGGCTCCCACGTTTTTGAGACCGAAGGGCATAACAATGTAGCAGTAATTTGCCTTTGGAGTTAAGAAAGAGGTTTTTTCTTAGTCGGGTGGGTACATTGGGATTTGGTTATATTCCGAGTATGCGTCCATAAAGGAGAGGTATTTGTATCCAGAGGAGGCATCTACCAGTGCGTCGATATTTGGGAGCGGATAAGGATCTTTCGGGCAAGCTTTGTTGAGATCGGTATAGTCGGTGCACATTACCAAAATGACATTAGCAAGCCATAGCAGGTATTTGACTTCTCTTATGAAGCCTGCCTCCAGTAGAGCTCGTACCTGTTCTTCTACCGCTTGAGAGCATTTTGGTCCTAGCTTTATGTGCCTTTGTTGTACTGGCCGAGATCCTGGGTAGACTGCTAGCTTGTGGCACATTAGTTTGGGATCTATGCCTGGCATGTTTGCAGCCTTCCACGCAAAGAGGTCGGCGTTGTCGCGTAGGAACTGTATGAGTGATTCTTTTATGTCCCCTTTTAGGAGTGTGCCGATGTTAGTTGTTTGGTCCGGGGTGTTCCCGATCTGGATTTTCTCTATTTCTCCTTCTGGTTGTGGGCGGAGCTCCTCCCGCCTCCGAACTCCACTGAGCTCAATTGTGTGGAATTCTTCTCCTCTTCCTCTGAGGTTTATACTTTCGTTGTAACAACGGCGCGCCATCTTTTGATCTGCCTTTATCGTGGCTATTCCTCCTGCAGTTGGGAACTTCATGCATAGATGCGGAGTCGAGACTATTGCACCGAGTTGATTTAACGTTGTCCCACCTATTAGGGCATTGTAGGCTGAGCTTACATCGACGACGATGTAATCTATTTTGAGTGTTCTTGACTGACTTCATTTTCCAAAAGTTGTGTGGAGTGAGATGTATCCCATCGGTTGAACTGGGGTATCTCCTAGCCCAAACAGGCTGTCTGGATATGCTCTGAGTTCTTTTTCTTCCAAGCCGAGTTTGTCGAAAGCGGTTTTGAATAAGATATCGGCAGAGCTCCTCTGGTCTATCAATGTGCGGTGAAGATTTGTGTTTGCCAGTATAATAGTGATTACCATGGGATCGTAATGCTCTGATGCGACACCGGATGCGTCTTCCTTGGTAAAAGTGATCGCCGGAATGTCGGGTGCTTCCTCCTTTTCTGCGACGTGATATACGTCTTTGAGATATCTTTTGCGGGATGATTTGGAGATTTCTCCCCCGGCGAATCCGCCGTGTATCATGTGGACATATCTTTCTGGCGTCCAGGATGATCGCGCGGTTGATCCGACATCTGCTCTTCTTCTTTTCCTTTGTTCATCATCATGGGTGACCAGGTATCGATCTAGCTTTCCTTTTCATACGAGCTTTTCTATGACATTTTTTAGGTCAAAACACTCATTAGTGGAGTGCCCGAGGATTCGATGGTATTCACAATATTCAGCCCGGTTTCCTCCTCCTTTTGTACCTTTGAGTGGTCAAGCTGGTGGTATTTTTTCCGTGTTGCAAACCTCTCTGTATACATCCACAAGAGACACCCGAAGAGGGGTATAATTGTGGTATTTTTTGATTTTCTCTCCATGTCGATCTTCCTTCTTTCTGGAATCTTTGTCTTTATCCCGGGGGGTGAACCCAGCTTTCGAGGTTTCTCCTAATCGGGAGTTTTCCTCCATGTTGATGTATTTTTCCGCTCGTTCCTGCACCTCGTTCAGAGATGTGGGGTACTTTTTTTATATAGATTGACTAAAGGGCCCTTCTCGCAAGCCGTTAATGAGGCCCATAATAGCGGCTTTTGTTGGCAAGTTCTATATATCCATACATGTCTTGTTGAATCTTTCCATGTAGTTACGCAGGGATTCCATTCTCCTTGCCTGATTCCCAATAAGCTCGGAGCATGTTTAGCTTTGTCCTTTTGGATGGAGAATCTGGCCAGGAATTTTTTAGCCATGTCGCCAAAACTTGAGATGGACCTAGGAGGGAGATTGTCGTACCATCTAATTGCTGTTTTTGTTAAAGTAGTTGGAAAGGCTTTGCAATGAACTGCATCTGAGGCATCGATGAGATACATTCTGCTTCTGAAGTTGCTGAGATGATGGCTGGGATCTGTAGTGCCGTTGTATAAGGTCATGTCTGGGAGTTTAAAGTCCTTTAGGATTTTCATCTTCATGATTTCTTTGGTGAATGGGTCTTGCTCCTTTCGTGTGTTATCTTCGGGAGTGGATCGGCTGGCTTTGGTCTTGACATCAGCTTCAAGTTTTAGGAGTTTGGTTTCCAGTTCTCGGCGTCGCCTTATTTCTCTTTGTAGATCCTTCTCGGCCTCTCGTTGATGTAGAGCGTCTTCCTCAAGTTGTTTTAACCGATCTTGAAATGCATCCAGTGCTACCTCGTTTGGGGAGTTCTTTCTTCTAGATCTGAGGTGTGATCGTTGTTATGATCGTCCGCCATGGTAATGGGATGACTTTCGGGTCTCCGGCAACGGCGCCAATGTTCCGGGGGTTACCTGAAACTCTAGGTCGATCTCAGACGAGATCTTCTGTACTGGTCGAAATGGAGGTATCCGATTTGTAGGACTTGATTGAGGAGCTGATTCCTTCGTCTCCGGAGGGTGGGGGTACCTGCAAGGGACTCCGATGCTTAAGTTAGCAAGGGTATTAAGCAGGTATTGAGTAGAATCAGAGTATGAGTTATACTTGGGTGCTCCAGTGTATTTATAATGGCGTAGAGTGACCTTCTTAGATAAGATAAGTTAGTTATCTTATCTTATCTTATCTTATCTTCAAGGGAACCTCCCTTCTCTCTGTAGGCTTGGGCTGCCTTAGGATTTAGGGCGTGTTCCTCTATTTGGGCCCTTTCTTGGGCTTTCCCGTGATTTGGCTGAGCTCTTTGAGAAGAGGTCGGTTTGTCCTGACCTGAACAGGTCGGTCACTTTGTCTGCAGAACATCCCGGGTCGGACAGCTCGACCCCGGGTATGAACAATACCCAAACAGCCTGTTCAGACTGGGGGATCCCCCAGTACAACCACTTGGATACATCTCACTACACACAACGTTTGGAAGAGGAAAACAATCCAGAACTCTTAAAATAGACTACATCATGGTCGACGTGAGTTCAGCCTACAATGCTTTAATAGGTCGAACAACATTGAATCAACTTGGCGTAATAGTCTCAACTCCACATCTATGCATGAAATTCCCAACTGCAGAAGGGATAGTTACAATAAAAGCAAATCAAAAGATGGCGCGCCGCTGTTATAACGAAAGTCTAAACCTCAGAGGCAGAAGAGAAGAATTCCATACAATTGAGTTTGGTGGAGTTCAGAAATGAGAGGAACTCCGTCCACAACCTGAAGGCGAAATAGAGAAAGTTCATATCAGAGACACCTCGGACAAAACAACCAATATTGGCACGATCCTAAAAGGAGATGCAAGAGAATCACTAGTATAGTTCTTACGAAATAACGTCGATCTCTTCGCATGGAAAGCTGCAGACATGCCAGGGATAGACCCCAAACTAATGTGCCACAAGCTGGCGGTCTATCCAGGATCTCGGTCAGTACAACAGAGATGAAGAAAACTCAGGACAGAACGATCCCAAGCTGTAGAAGAGCAAGTACAAGTACTACTAGAGGCAGGATTCATAAGAGAAGTCAAGTACCCACTATGGCTAGCTAACATCGTTCTGGTGAAAAAATCAAACGGGAAGTGGTGAATGTGCACTGATTACACCGATCTCAACAAAGCCTACCCAAAAGATCCTTATCCACTCCCAAGTATCGACGCTTTGGTGGATGCCTCATCCAGATATAAATACCTCTCGTTTATGGATGCATATTCTGGATACAACCAAATCCCAATGTATCCACCTGATCAGGAAAAAACCTCATTTTTAACACCAAGGGCAAACTACTGCTACGTCGTAATACCTTTCGATCTTAAAAACGTGGGAGCTACTTATCAAAGGCTAATGAATAAAGTCTTTTCAGAGCATATCGGAGAAATCATGGAAGTCTATGTGGATGACATGTTGATAAAAACACAAAGTGAAGAGACATTATTGTCCGACCTGACCCAAGTATTTGACACTATAAGAAGGCATGGCATGCGACTTAACCCTGCAAAATGCACCTTTGCAGTAGAGGCCAGAAAATTCTTGGGTTTTATGCTCACACAAAGAGGAATCGAGGCAAACCCGGATAAATGCCAGGCCATACTCGACAAGAAGAGCCCAACTTGTGTCAAAGAGGTACAACAACTCAACGGGAGGTTGGCAGCCCTATCCAGATTTCTAGCGGGATCAGTAATAAAGTCTCTCCCTTTCTACGCCACTCTAAAGAAAGGAAAAAAGTTTGAATGGACAATAGAGTGCGAACAAGCCTTCCAAGATTTCAAAAGTTTCCTGGGACAACCACCTATCCTAACTCGACCACGAGAGGAAGAACCACTCATATTATACCTCGCAGTAGGAAGTCGGGCAATAGCCTCAGCACTAGTTCGAGAGGACGACAAGGGGTAACAACCTGTATACTTCATTAGTAAAGCACTACAGGGGTCCGAGCTGAACTACCAAAGAATAGAAAAATTTGCCTATGCGCTCATACTAACGTCTCGACGACTTCGCCCGTACTTTCAAGCTCACACCATTAAGGTTCGGACCAACCAATCCATAAAGGGGATATTGCAGAAAACAGATTTGGCAGGTAGAATCCTACAATGGGTAGTCGAGTTGTCCTTATTCGACCTTCAATACGAAGTTTGGACAGCCATCAAATGACAATACTTAGCCAACTTCATTGCAAAATTTACAGACACCCCGGAAATCCCCACAGAATGGAATATTTACGTGGACGGTCCCTCGAATAAAATCGAAAGCGGCGCAGGTGTGATAATCGAAAGCAACCAAGGAACCTAAATCGAACTTTCCCTCAAATTCGGGTTTTCTGCTTCAAACAACCAGGCGGAATATGAGGCATTACTAGCTGGTTTAAAGCTGGCTAAAGAGGTTGGAGCTCAAAAACTCATCGTCTTCAGCGACTCACAGGTGGTCACCTCACAAATAACAGGGAGTTATCAAGCCAAGGATCCTACCATGAAAAAGTATTTAGATAAAACCAAGGAATAACTCGGACAACTCAGGGATTATGAGATCCACCACATACCCCACGAACAAATTGCCTGAGCTGACGCACTCTCAAAGCTAGCCAGCACCAAACTAGGGGGCAACAATAGAAGCCTCATCCAGGAAATACTGCAGAACCCATCAATCTCGGAAGAGGAAAAAATCCTAGCCATAACAGGTCTAGCTCTAGGATGGATGGCTCCCATAATTAACTACCTCAAAACAGAAACACTTCCTACAGATGAGAAGGAGGCAAAAAGGTTAAAACGGGAGGCACAATACTACAATATTATAAACAATACTCTATACAAAAGAGGAATTTCAATGCCATTGCTAGAATGTGTACCGACTTCAAACACGAAGGAAGTTCTAGAAGAAATACACAGTGGCATCTGTGGTAAGTATCTCGGAGCACAAGCACTCACCAAAAAAGTACTTCGGGCAGGATTTTATTGGATAACTCTACAAAAGGAGGCCACAGAGTTCGTAAAGACATGTCCACCATGCCAAAAACATGCCAATTTTCACATCGTCCCACCGGAGGAGCTCATCAGCATAACCTCACCTTGGCCATTTGCAAAATAGGGACTTGATCTTCTCGGACCTTTTCCCCAGGGATCGGGACAAGTTAAATTTCTCATAGTAGGGGTAGACTATTTCACAAAATGGATCGAGGCAGAACTCTTAGCTAATGCCATTGCTCAAAGAAGTCAAAAATTCCTATATAGGAATATTGTCACAAGATTCGGGGTTCCATACTCCATCACCACAGACAATGGCACCCAATTCACAGACGCAGGCTTCCGAAAATTAGTAGCCGACTTGAACATAAAACATCGGTTCACCTCCGTCGAACATCCCCAAGCCAATGGACAACCGAAGCGGCCAACAAAGTCATATTAGTCGGGCTAAAACGGAGATTACAAGACGCAAAGAGAGCTTGGGCCGAAGAACTTTTACAAGTCCTATGGGCATATCAAACAACACCACATTCCAGCACAAACGAATCACCCTTCCGATTAGCATACGAAACAGAGGCAATAATCCCAGTAGAGATCGAGGAAGGGTCGCTTAGAGCGGTCTATTACAATGAAGAAGCCAACTCCCAACTTCAAAGAGAAGAACTCGACCTACTTCCTGAGATCCAAGAAAGAGCTCGGATCAGGGAAGAAGCACTAAAACATCGAATGGCTTCCAGATATAATCAAAAAGTAGTACCGAGAGATTTCGCTGAGAATGATCTCATCCTAATCCGAAATGACATCGAAACAACTCAACCCAGAGAAGGAAAGCTGGCAGCAAATTGGAAAGGACCCTACCGAGTCATAGAAGTACTTGGGAAGGGCTACTACAAACTATCCGAACTCGACGGGCGAGAGCTTCCTAGATCATGGCACGCCTGCAACCTAAGAAGGTACTATAGCTAGAAATGATAAAGGATATCAGCATGAGATGCACTCTTTTTCCTGAAAAGGTTTTTTAATGAGGCACCATGCTGAGATCCAAAAATTATCCGACTCAAAAGGATAAAAAATTACCGTGTATATATTTTTCATTGTCTTTAAAGTAAAATATATTAGACGATTCTACAAGTTTTCAAGACGCATTAATCTGAAACATTCATCGTCCGATTATAAAGCTACAGATTGGCAGAAAGTGAAAAACAAATTCACTGCACAATCACGATAAAGACCAACGGAGATGAAAACCAAATTCATCTAAAGGTCGACTAAATGAGGATTTAACCCACCTTCTACAAATTGGCAAAGATGAAAACAAGATAATGCAAGAAGTTATCGAAAGTGATCCAGAGAAAGGACCTGGCGAGGTTCTAATGAATTGCTAAATAATAACTTAAAAGACTGGCCGACGCTAAAACGTCGGACCAAGTCAACCAAAGTTACAAGTAAACCCTGGAAAGAGGTCTGGCCAACCCTATAAAAGAGGATTACTTTAACTTAGAAGGGCCCGACATAATAAAGTCGGCCCAAAACATAAAGTTATAAAAGTAATCCCTGAAAAAGACCTACACAAGGTCCAAGAAAGAGGATTACAAAAATAACTTAGAAGGGCCCGACATGATGAAGTCGGCCCAAAACGTAAAGTTATAAAAGTAATCCCTGCAAGAGACCTGCACAAGGTCCAAGAAAGAGGATTACAAAAATAACTTAGAAGGGCCCGACATGATGAAGTCGGCCCAAAACATAAAAGTTACAAAGGTAATCCCTGAAAGAGACATGCACAAGGTCCAAGAAAGAGGATCACCAAGTAACTCGACAAAGATCGACATGATGAAGTCGGCTCACAAATATAAAAGTTACAAAGGTAACCCCTGAAAGAGACCTAAATAAAGTCCAAAAAAGAGGGTCACAGACAAACAACTCAACCCGAGTTGAAGAAATCGGCAATCTCAGTATTATAATTCCTAATGAAGACTTGAACAAAGTCAGAACTGTTGAAAGCAGCATCAGGCAAGGGAATCAAGCCGATCATGTCAAAAGACTACGAAGATACCAAGACAAATGCAGACAAATATGATATGAAAACAAAGTTATAATGATAGCCAGCTTCAGAGGCCACCAGGTTCAGCCCGCAAAGCCTGGAAACTATTTTGTTTATCAAAATAAAGTTGCTAAACAAGCAACTAGAAAAGCGTCAAAACATCATAAAAAGTTTTA
This sequence comes from Arachis duranensis, assembly GCF_000817695.3. NCBI lineage: Eukaryota > Viridiplantae > Streptophyta > Magnoliopsida > Fabales > Fabaceae > Arachis > Arachis duranensis. The sequence goes on from NC_029775.3 coordinate 101,956,459, forward strand.
AAAACAAAGCCCACAAGCCGGGCAATCTACAATAAAGCAAGAAGGAAATTCAACTAACATCCGAAGGCTTCTCAGCAGCATCAACTCGGGGTGAAGGAAGACGAGTCTAAAGAGGCACCGCATCCACCGTCCCGTCATCCCGGTTTAAGATTTGGCAATCCGGTTCCCCGATCCAGCAATAGAAGTCGGAGAAGTCGGCATAGCAGAAGTCTTGGTAGCAGGCAGTGAAGGACTATCATCATCATCATCAGGATCGTCAGGGACAATCTTACCATCCTTAACAATATTGTCCAGGCTAATAAGGGAAAGGTCGAGATCTGGTGCAAGAACTCGGAATTGCTCCTTCAGCTTCTTATAAGCAGCAGTAACACTACCTACAAGATGACTTTGAAGTTCGGTGTAATCGGCCTGAACAGATTTCAAGCTACTCCAGAGCTCCATCATCTCTCTATAATTAGTAACATTGCTATCCTTATGTTTTAGCGCTGTATCCTCGGCCAGTTGCGCAGCAGCCGCCAGACCAACAGCCCGAGCCTTTTCCCCCTTCAGCTCCTTTTCCTGCTCGGCCACTTTCACCTCGAGCTCCTCCTTCAAACCCTTAATTCGGTCAAACTCTGATTTTTCCTCCTCCATAAAGGCCTTGGTAGCATGGATAGGAAGATCTTGAGCAGTCCGGTATAAAGCCGCTCCCATGTGTGCCAGTGTAATACCACTCCGAGTAATAAAGTCTAAATGACGAAGAATGGATACATTGTCGGTAGGCATGACACCATAGGGAGCAATCTGTTGATCTACAAACCAAACTGCATCAAAGTCGAGAGCACCAAGATTAAAAGGCTCGACAGTCCAAGATCTTTTTGGAGGAGGAACGGCAGAAGGAGAGGAAGTACCAGCAGAAGATTGTGAAGGATCAATCAAACAAACTCGAGGAGTGGGGATAACCTTCCTCGGCCAAAGAGAACTTATAACCAAAGGCTTAGACGAAACCTGAGAAGTTCCCTCCCCGGCCACCTTGGCCGAAGCATTTTGAGCCGCAGTAGCCTTCCTTGCCCTCTTAAAGGCCTTCATGGATTCATTGTTCTTAATCATCTCTGCAAACAAACATCACAAACAGGAAACTAAACTACGAGTCAGAAAAAGATCTCACAAGAGACAAACATGACAAGCAAACCAATAGAAAAAATTGACCACTACCCAGCTCAACTCAGAGGAGAGAGGGGTTAGCTAAAAATTTCTTTGTGTCAAGAAGAGGAGGCTCCCCCCAGTTTTCTTCCAGCACAGTCACAAAAGCTTGTTCAGCCTCATCTAACATCTCCCACGAGTATCTCGATACCACTACATTCGTTTGCCACACTAAAGGAAAGGTGGGCTCATCATTCTCATCCAGAAAAAAGGGGCCGAGCTCCTTCAACAGCTCAGACCCTAAAAAAATAATTTTTGAAATCGCAAAAAGACTCATCAAACATGGAGAAAACCTTTTTCCCTTGTGAAGCTCGGAAAGAAACCCAAGCGACTTTCTTCTTCACTACACCAGGCTTTGTCAAAACAAAAAGATAAAAGAAGAGAGATTGCGAAGCAGGGATGCCAAACTCACGACACAGCAGCTGAAATATTTTTAAAAAATCCCAGTAATTGGGGTGAAGTTGGGATGGAGCTATATTACAGGACCATAACAGGTTGGTTTCAAAAAAGGTAAAAGGAAGAGTAATATTCATTTGACTGAAAAGGAAGTCATATGCATAGAAAAAGGGGCGCTCTCCAGCAATCCGGGTAGAAAAGCAAACCCTTTCGTCAGAAGTTGGAGATACGAGCTCATAATTCTTCTCATCACTACTGTTGCTACAAATCCTATGAAACTGCCTAAGTTGCTGACAAAACTCGGAGTCAACCAACGAGACGCATAAGAGGACCATAGAATCCACCCAATCAGCCATGTCCTCAGGGACCTGGAAAGACGTCTCAACAATATTTTTGCGAGAAGACATGATTAACTAGTCCTACAAGAAGAAAAGAAGATTGGATTACTCAAAAAAACACCTCAGAACACTAATTAAACAACTCGGGCATAAACGGAGACAACTCAAAAAACTAAAGCATATAGGTGTCAAAGAAGCCAGGTAAAACAACAAAAGAAAACCCTAGGACCCAATCCAAAAGGTTCCAGGGGCATCCTTTGGAGGCAAAATAAAGACTCAGGAAAGCCTACAAGCCTACATCTTTACATGTCCCAACAAAAAGATAAAAGCCTCTATTTCAACAAGAATGACACTCGGAAAGGCCACAAACCAAATAAAGTCATCAAAATAAGGGTTGATAGAAATTACAACCTCAGTCTACCAATAGTAAGGACATGCCAAACGGAAAAATAGACAAATGCACAATCTTTTCTTCAAAATTAAACAAATCACTCATACCGAAACAGGCAACAACCTGCAAAAGCCTTAAGGAGCTTCAACTGCCAAGGGAACATCAGAGAAGAAAAAGCCAAAAATCACAGCAACAAAAAATACAGAAAGGCGAAAAGGTTCAAACTTTCTAAATATACACTCAAACAAAAACCCTACTGTACCAGAAAATAGAACAATGCAAGCAAAAAAGAGAAGATGAACTAACCTGAAAAAAGAGAAGCGTGCGGAGATCGAAGATAAAGAGATCAGGAGTTGCCATCGAAAGCAAAGAGAGCACCTACGATCGCCAAGCAATGTCACAAAGAGAAACACGAAAGGGGCAGACGACAGACGAAAACAACAAAAGTGAGAAAGAAAAGGGGAAGTTACAGAGAGGAGAAAAAACTGTTTCTGTGTGTAAAGTTCAAAATAAAAGAAGCAAGAGAAACGGGGCATTGAAAACCAATTAATGAGGGCATTAAAAACCCTCGCGCATTCCCAAGGCCAGGACACTAATGCAAAAGCGCGCGCTTTCAGAGGAAATGAAACAGAAACATTCCGCATTCTAAAAGGAACTCTACAAAGATAAGATCGACAAAATGATCGAGTTCGGCTTCACCCGAGAAGGTTCGAAATCCTAAAACTAAGATTCGACGTCCAAATAAAGGTCGAGCTCGAGCAGGGGCACTGTTCATACCCCGAGTCAAGCTGTCCGACTCGGGATGTTCTACCGACAAAGCGACCGACCTCTTCAGGTCAGGACAATCCGACCTCTCCTCAAAGAGCTCGGCCCAACTACCAGGAAAGCCCATTAAAGGGCCCAAACAGAGAAACATGACCCGAATCCAAGGGCAGCCCAAGCCTATGGGGATAAAGGCAGTTCCCTTAAAGATAAGATGACCTCGCTCAAAGATAAAGATAAGATAAGATAACTAACTTATCTTATCTAAAAAAGGTCACTCCACACTATTATAAATACACTGGAGCACCCAGGTATAACTCATACTCTGATTCTACTAAATACCTGCTTAATACCCTTGCTAACTTAAGCATCGGAGTCCTTTGCAGGTACCCCCACCCTCCGGGGACGAAGAATCAGCATCACCATCAAGTCCAAAAAGTCGGACACAACAGGTCCGACCAATACAGAAGATCTCATCCGAGATCGACCTACAGTTTTAGGTAACCCTCGGAACACATACCTTGCCAAGAGATTTTCGTAATTATTAATTTATTTTTCTTGCATTAAATTACTTGTTCTCTATTTCAAAAATCCAAAAATCCTATTTTTCATAACCAATAATAAACACACCTCCCTGCAATTCCTTGAGAAGACGACCCGAGGTTTAAATACTTTGGTTATAAATTTTATTGGGTTTTGTTACTTGTGACAACTAAAATTTTTGTACGAACAGATTCTCTATTGGTTTAGAAACTATACTTACAACGCAAACTTATTTGTGAATTCTTTACCAATAGAAAATATGATTGTCAAGGGACTTGTGTAGGGATAGGGGAAGAGTGTATTATTGGTGATGGATGGGGGCAGTGGAGGTTTGGGACTGTGGAGAGATAAATGACTTCAGTAGAATTTTGAAGTGATGGTAAAGGGTAGAAAGCTGGGGTTTGAGCTTGTGAGGTGTGTGTGTTGAACTCTAAGTGTGGCTCTTTGAAAGGGAACTGCTCTTCATTAAAAACTACATTTTGGCTGATGACTATTTTTCTTGAACTTGTCAAGCACTTGTACCCCTTATGAGAGGTAGCATATCCAATGAAAACACATGGTGAAGACCTGAACTACAGCTTATTCTTATTGTAGGGTCTCAGGTGTGGAAAGCATAGGCATCCAAACACCTTTAGATTCTCGTAGTTTGGTTGCTTAGCAAATAACTTCTCAGTTGGTGAGGCTCCATTTAACAGTGGTGTGGGAAGAACATTGATGATTTGAACTGCTGTTATGAAGGCTTCACCCCAAAATTTGATAGGTATAGCAAGCATTGTTAGACCCATCTCTACAGTGTCTATGTTTTCATTCAGCTGTGCCATTCTGCTGATGCATGTGAAGACAGAAAAATCTGTGATTAATTCCTTATTCTTGCAGTGACTTGGATAGGCTTACATATTCTGCAGCATTATCACTTTAAAAGCATTTAAGTTTGGCATTTAATTGTAACTCAGCCATATGTTGAAAATGTAAGAAAACTGATTTTAATTGAGCTCTACTCCTTATTAGATATAGCCATGTAAATCTGGAAAAGGCATCAATAAAGTTGATAAAATAATAGTTTCCATTTGAATCATGAAGGGGAGCTGGCCCCCAAATATCAGAATATACAAGTTCTAATGGAGCATTGTAAATCGTTTTAGACTCAGAAAAAGGTAAAGTATGGGATTTGCTAATACAGCAGGAACTACATATTGAATTATTTGGTAAGGAGGGGAGATTACACAGCTTTAAGACTCTAAAAACTACTGCTGTTGAAGCATGCCCAAGTCTGCCAAAGAGTGTATTTATTTGTTGTTGCCTCCAAGGAATTGGTGAAGGCAAAAGGTGTGTGAACTGGGTAGAAATTGAGCAGCCTATACATCCCTTTGACAACATTTCCTTGAAGAATGACTTTATTGGTGGCCTGAGATTTAACAAAACAACCATGAGAGTGGAATTCAAAAAATACCTTATTGACACAACAAAATTGGTAGACACTAAGTATATTTTTGGTTATATCTGGAACCAATAACAGTTTCTGCATTATTAGACTTTTAGAGCTCAAATCAGTTTTGAAGTATGCTTTTCCAACACAATTAATAGCCAAACCTATACCATTTCCAACTACTACTTGGTCTGTGCCTACTGAGTTTTCTTTTTCAACCATAACCTCTGGGTTTGAAGTCATGTGATGTGTGGTTTCAGAGTCCGGATACCAAATTGAATCCTGAATGGATGCAGGATTGGCCAACACATTACTGAAGTTTGCCTTTGGTTGCTCAGTTTGCTGCTGTCTTCCTACATAGTCTCCTGTGCTTGCATAGCCTCCTGTGTATTGAGTTTATGTATATTGTTCATTGTCATCATCATACCTGTACCAACAAAATATTGCTGTGTGTCCATATTTGTTGCATAGTTAGCATTGGGGCCTTTCTTGCATTCTTTCATAGCTTTAGTATTGTGTTTTGCCAAAGCCTTCAGTGGTTGATGGCCGTTCACTGTTCTGGCTTCCTGACCTTTTGGATGAAATTGCTGTCCACTTTCATGTTCTGTATATAAAGATTGAGTTCTGCCATAACCTTGTGAGTGTCTAGCATTTCTGAAGTGTTGTTAAACCTGCCTCTATTGCGAGAACCCTTTCTGAAGCCTTCTCTTTGTGCAAAATTGGCTTGATACATTTCTTGATCAAATTGACTTATGTGACTGGACTGAGCAACATTTGTCTTTAACAGATGGCCTAATTCTGACTTTCTAAATCTTTCTAGCATGCTTTCATGTGCAAAGAGTACTGCTTCTAATTCACTGACTGTAATTCCTTGAGATCTTGTTAAAGTTGAAGTTAGGACAGGTGCATAGTCTTCAGTTAAGCCATGAAGAATTGTATTTACATGTTCACTTTCACTTACTACTTCTCCTACTGAGGTCAATGCATCAATTGTGTTTTTGATCTTCAAGATATATTCATTCACTGATACGCCTATTTTTGTACTACTAAGCTGATTTCTCAATTGAATTACTCTAGTTTTGATTTGTGATGCAAAATGACTTTTTAACTTGTTCCAAATCTGAAAAGTATACACACACCCAGCCATTCGAATGGTGTATGGTTTGGTCATTGAAGCTAGCAACCAAGATTTCAATAACGCATCTTGTTTCTTTCACCTCTGGTATTTTGAATTGACTTCTCCATTGTCAAGCAACTGTTGTGGGATCCTTGCTCATGTAATGTGATCAAGGAGATCGTTGCCTTCAATGATAGCCTCAACTTGATCTTTCCACTGAGAGAAAGTTGTCATTGTCAAGTTTTATGTAGATTGGAGTTGCCGTGAATCCTGGAATACTTGCCGTTTGAGCTGAGTGTGCAGCAAGAGTAGAATTGTTGTTTGCTGTCATTGAATCAAACTCTGATATAATGAACTAATATCATAAGTTTGCAGAATTATAGCAGAAAAATAGAAAAAATGAAATTGTGAGAGATCAAGAGAAGAAGAGAAAAGTTAAAGTATAAAAAAATAAATAATTCTATTAAGTTCTGATAGCAATTATAAATACAGATTATATAAGTGAGTTGAGTTGGTTAAGCACTAACCACTTATACCAGCTCAGCATAACAAAAAAGGAGAAAGTAATTAACTCAGGGAGAGAGAAACAACTACCTCTAACAACCTTCTTCACTAAACTCACACACGCTGAACTCATACATGTATCTCTGCACTCCTTTAGCATAACTAAACTATAGTGTCTTGTCCTATTTTCTTTTGCATATTCCATACAGTGCCAACTTTGCGTCTTTTCTTTTTATTTTCAAAGTCAACATTGTTGACTCATGCCACAAAATAACAAGCCAATACACACAGTATTAAACAAATTTAATATAATCACTGAATTAGAGAGAATAGAAACTAACTAACCGTCCTAACCAACCTAAAAAAAATAACCAATCTTAACACAATCTGCTTTTAACCTTTATCTACTAAAGACTTCATTTTCCATAACACAAGTATCTTAGATATTAGGCTTGCTGATCTTAGATTTTTCGGTAACCATATATAAAATAGGATGATGCAGTAACTCATTACTATTGGATCTTGATACTTGATAGCTATTCAGTAATAGTAATAATGAAATACAAATTTCTTTAAGCCTACCAATGATAACACTCACAAATATGAGGATTGTGAATAATGGAAAAAAATAATTAACTAGCTATAATAATTAACTTTTTTGTATTTTACTATTTTAAAATAATCATATATATATATATATATATATTGACTGTAACATTATCCTTTGTTATAATTTTATCTATATATGTGACATTTGTTGCCCTCTTTATTCGATCTCTCGCTTCCCACTACAAATTATCTGAATAATTGACAAGAAGATAGATTAAGGAATTTTTAAAAAAAAAAAGGAATAAAAGAAAGATTATTCGTGCATGGCAAAAAGGCATTTAATTCAAATCCGAAAACGATTTCCATTTTGCAGAAGCTCAATTATTCAAAATCAACCCACTCTATACATATAACACCTCCATTCACTTGCACTAGTCTTGTGCTAAACCTTAACAACAATGGCCACAGACACTTCTCCGAACTTTCAGGCGGTCATTCCCACTACTGAGTTCCACACTCCACTACTGAATTCCACATAAAACTTTCACTACCAACACCAGATCACGATGGCTTGGAGTTCTGGCAGTACATGGTTGCAGGTGAAAATAATATTTCTATTTACATTATTTTTATTAATTACTTCATTTTATTTGCTTTCTCCACTTAATTAAAATTTAACTTTTCAGTGAACGTTTTTGTGGTTCAATAAATTTAAATTAAAAATAAGGTAAAAATTTATATGTGAAATTGCTAGTTTTAGAATCGTTAGACAACAATTTTATCGACCAATAAATTATATCTTAAATGACATAATTTTTTTATAATCGCCGATTTGAGTTTCTCTATTTTTTATTAAAAGAATAATAATTTTATTAAACATATTAAATTATTTAATAATTCTTAACTAATAACTTTGCATAAAAATAACTTGACATGAATCTTTATCTAAAAACAGTCTTCACCTAAAAATAAATAAGCTGAGGGAACTAAAATTTGTCCGGTCAATCCGGTCACTATCAAAATTTAATTTAATTTATTCTAAAAAAATATAATGTCGTCACTCGTATTTCTAATAGTGTCACTCTTCATACAATTTTTTTACATTATATCTTCGTATGAATTTCTAGAAAAAATTATATTATTAAAATAGAAGTGATATTATTATTTTTTTATATTTTACAATTAAATATTAATTTTAATTTTTTAATTGTTGCTGATCAACCTACTTATTAATTTATACCGTTGATTTTTCTATAACCACTTATTATGTGATGATCGATAGATATATAATATTAATTTTTTTAATTTTTAATTTTAATTTTACAAAAAACCATATTACTTTTATTTTATATAACCCAATTACCAAAAACAATAAAACAAATTATTTATATTACTAAATATTTGATAGTTATGACCCATATATAATAAACACACTTCATTATTAATGCATATATACGTTGTGAAAAAAAAGAAGACAAAAAGAAAGAATAATATTCAACATTTGGCTTTTCCTTTTTGAGAAAACAAATTACAAAAAGCTTAACTAGTTAAATTCCCGAAATTCGATTACAATATAACATTCTAACCATTTAACGAAACTTTATCAAACAAGTGATTAATATTCCAAAGAAGCTTAATGTTTGTTGAGAGAAATGTCCTCTTTAGCTATTTCTTAATGAACAACATTAAAAAACATAGGTCCTATATATTTTAAGATTAGAAAAAAAAAAGGATAAATTGTTTGGTCCTTAAAATTTCATCTGAAAGTAAAAAATAATTCCTAAACTTTTTTGTTCAATATTATCCTTCTTCCAAAATTACAATTCTCTAATTAGGTCTTACTTGGGTAAAATTATAAATTTTTTTAATGTGATATTTTTTGAAAAATTGTTTAAAAAATAAAAATAATTTGATATTTAGATATCTCATTGTAAAATTATTAAGAATAATTAGCCAAATCAATTTTTGAAGTTTTAAAATTAGATACTACTTTACTTTTATAAATTTTAAAATACACAAAACAGTCCCAACATTTATAATACAGTTCTCCTCTAATTTGATTTAAAAAATAAAATAAAAAATTTCTAATAAATTTTAAAATTATAAAACAGTCATTTCGATTAAACGGATCAAATTAAAAAAAGAATATATTATTAACAGAGATAAATATTACGAATTTTTTTGTATATTTTAAAATATATAAAGAGTTAAAGTATTCGATATTAAAAATTTTAAAAACTGATTTAGGTAATTATTCAAATATTTTGTATCTATTAATTATACTTAGGTATAGCTAAAAACACTAACATTTTATAAAGAATATTTTTTTTAAATTAAAAAGAGCTTTTTCTCACTTAATTCAAACAAACATTTAATAATCTTATTATCAGTTTATTATCACCACCTAACTAGTCAATATATTGCCGCGGACACTACAGTCACAAAGCCGCCACAACCGCCAAGCCCATAAAACGACCACCAGCTGTACCCATAACCACCACCACCACCGAGAGTCCAAAACCACCAGAATGCACCAGAACACCAAAGCCAGCAATAAAATAAAAAACTATCTAGAGCCAAAAGTAAGAAATAGAAGATTACAACTAACAGGACATTGTCTCTAACTAAATCTAAATAATAGTATCTGATAAAAGAGAAACGATATCCATATCCAATATTGGACTATATTATGCGTATATCAAAATCAGCCACTAAAATTAGTCACTATAGTATAAAATATATGTTAAAATATAAATATATATTAAAAATAAATTAAACCACACATGTATTTATTCATAGATATATTGATGACTAATTTTAGTATACAAATAACATTTTTGTTAAACATTTTATACAAACTATTTTTCTTTAAATGATTTCTTTCTTCCCCTCAACTTTTGCACATTTACTACTTTACTAGCAGAAACAATTCGCTGGCGTAATATATATAATGTAATGGCGGCATATTGCACAGGTTCAATAGCAGGATCAGTGGAGCACATGGCTATGTTCCCAGTTGACACTCTCAAGACCCGCATGCAAGCTCTTACAACAACCACCACCACCACTTCATGCCTCCGCCAATCCCTCTCTTCCATCCTCAAACTCGAAGGTCCTTCCTCCCTCTACCGCGGCATCTCCGCCATGGCCCTCGGTGCAGGCCCCGCCCACGCCGTTTACTTCTCCGTCTACGAGTTCTGCAAACAAGCCTTCTCCTCCTCTTTCACCACCAACAATTACTCCTCACTGGTGCATGCCGCTTCTGGTGTCTGCGCTACAGTCACAAGCGACGCCGTTTTCACTCCCATGGACGTCGTGAAGCAGAGGCTTCAGCTGAAGAGCAGTCCGTACAAGGGTGCGGTGGATTGCGTGAGGAGAGTGGCCCTCGAAGAAGGGGTTGGCGCGTTTTTTAAGTCGTATCGGACTACGGTTGTGATGAACGCTCCGTTTACGGCGGTGCATTTTGCGACGTATGAGGCGACAAAGAAGGGGTTGGTGGAGGTGCCTCCGGAGAGTGCGGATGACAGGAGGTGGGTGGTTCATGCTACCGCTGGTGGTGCTGCCGGAGCCCTGGCTACTGTTGTCACAACCCCGCTTGATGTTGTCAAAACTCAACTTCAGTGCCAGGTACATTCAAATTTCAATATTGAGTTCATCAGAAAATCATTGATGGTATAGAAATTTGGCAGAAACTCACCTATGTATTCACCTGTGTATTCACATGAAGTTGCTATCATTTGGTTTAAAAAAATTGGTTTCTTTTATACAAATAATTTAATTAAAAAAACTAATTTAAATTAGACTAAATAATTATTTTCATTTTTTTATTATGCTCTTAAAATTTATTCTCTTCCAATTTTTAATAACTAATATAAAAGTTAATTGGTTTATTATCATAAAATTTAATTTAACTGTAAATTTATAATTAAACATATTTTTACAGCTTAATTTAAAATTTAGCGACAAAAAATTTGAGACATTAAAAAAAACAAGGCTCTTCAAGAATATTAAAACAGAGACAAAAGAATTAGAGATAGATAGTACCATTTATAATTTTTTGTTTGTATCACAAATTTGATTTCTTCCTTCCATGTGAATTTTAATTTTTTTCTTTTTTATTCCTAATTTTTTTGTTATTTTTATACAGACAAAAAAATATGAATTTTGTTTTTTCTAGAATACTAAATTTTACTTTTTCAAACTATTTGTATACGTATATTTGACGAAAATTAAGTAAATAAAATTTAAAGATAAATTTCAAGAGAGATTGATAAAACAGGATGAAGAAGAATTTACTAAATTTATCATTTAGAATAACAAGCAGAAAGAATTAATTTTTTTTTAAAGTAGTTATTTGATCTACTTTTTTTCAAAAAAAAATCATTTATCTAAAACAAATCAATTTTTTTCAAATCAAATGATAACACGTATCAGCCATTTAAAAACAACTTCATATAAAATCGATTACAGGTGAGTTTTCGCCTAAATATTTTCATACTAATTTATTAATTTCATAGGAGCCAAAGTTTATATTAGTAATTCTAATATAATGTTTCAAAAAGTGTTATTAAAATTAAATTACTGTTTTTTTAATTATTTGGCAATTATTTTTTTAACACTTGTATAAACATACGCATACTAAAATTTACTATTATTTTAATAGGAGAAATATTTGAACTTTTCTGTACAACAATTAATTTTTTTTCATTAAATAAAATTTGGACGGATGTGATTTGGACTCCATAATCCTACCAAATAGAAAAAAAATAGTCAATTTTGTATATATTGTGTTAATACATTTTTTACAACTGATTGAATGTATAAGTGCATTTTAATTAAGATAAGAAATGTTATATTTTACAACGTAATTTTGTTATATTTTCTTGGCTCAGGGTGTTTGTGGATGTGACAGATTCTCTAGTAATGCAATTGGGCATGTAATTCAAACAGTGATAAGAAAAGATGGATATAGAGGTCTCATGAGAGGTTATGTCCCTAGGATGCTGTTTCATGCCCCTGCAGCTGCAATTTGTTGGTCCACTTACGAGGCATCCAAATCTTTCTTACACCTCATCAGGTGTACAAAGCATGGCTTAAAATTACAATGTAATTGTGGTGTAATATCGGAGCGAAACTGCAACAAATCATCGTATTATACAAATTCAAAACAATAAAATGCAATCCTAGATATGTGTATACGAACAACCAGCTAATAAGGGGAACAACTAATATATAAATGTCACAGCTACAATGAGTGACTAAAGAGATATACAACTTCGAGCTTGTATATTCTGTTGAATAATGATGATATTACAGAGATTATTCTTATATATGTGATGCAGAGCTTTCTACTTTCTACTGTAGTTGAATACATATATCATCATGAAGGAAGAGGTTAGATGGGAGTGGATGATCTGAGCAAAGATATTATTCGGAGTAAATGGTAAAAATTTGTCTTTTAAAAAGGTTACTCATTTTTTAAATTATTTTTTTAAATTTTTTTTTAATTAAATTCATCTTTCAAAATTTTAAATTAATCATATTAGTCATTCTGTCATTTTTTTTTGTTATCGGTGCCAAAATTTAGGATTCTGCTAGGGAGACAATCAAACATGCATACAATATCTATAATGGGCTCTTTATTAGGCCCAAATTGAAATTAAAGCTGAAAATTAATTCTAATCCTATTATGGCTGTTTACTAAAACACACCACCAAGTTTTTGCTATTTCCACTTTTTTCCCAAATCCCCGATCCCTTTTGTTACGCTGTTTCTCCTTCCCCCCACTCAAACCCTCCCAATTCGCTGCAGAGCCTCTTGACGGCACTAGAATCCTGAGCCCCGCAACCTGCAACCGAGGAAGGTCACAGGTGAACGCAAGCGACCTGTGCGTTGCCCTCAAGCTCGGCGTCATCGCTGAACATCTGGCCTACACTGCAACCTAGTTGCCGGGCGAGACGCCACCGATCAGAACTGCCGCCAGGATATTGGATGTTTGGTGTTCATGATAGATTTTTTTTGTCCCTTTAATTAGATGAAAACTGTAGTAAGTAATCAGATTGTTGATTTTCACATTCACATGTATCCATGCTTATTATAGTTTTTATTTTATTTAGATGTTTTTCTTTTTTGTTAATTCTTTCATGGTTTGTATTTTTTTGTAAAATAATGCATGTATGATATGAATACTGGCTTCTAATCTGAGATATCAAATACCAATTTTAAGTGATATAGATACTACTTACTAATTACCATAGACAGCATTCAATATTAAATAGTACAAGGTAGTGAGGCCAATATTAATGCACCAATCTCCAAAAATAAATAAATATTGCTGAAGGAAGTGTCTAATAGATGATTACGTGAGCAATATTTTTTTAAGAATTTTAATATGTTTGGCTAAGCAAGTTTTTGTCATTTTCAGGTTTACTATATAATAACAGGTTTAAGTGTTTAACCGTATGGGGTTAGAAAAATCAGATGTTGATAGATTCAGTTTTAATTCTGTACTCAGCTACTCTTAATCCAGTTATGGTAGTATATATGTCATTATATTTTGGCTTTATTTAAACATGTAAAGCTTCGAGCCCACTTTATAATTTTAGTTCAGACCATACTTGCACAAATATAACAATAACTCCACTTAACTCAGTTTTCTACCCTTAGTTATGTCGCAACGCAAGCCAAAATCTAAGCCATAAAATACCAAGCCTTTTTGCTATCCTATATTAGTCGAAGTCTAAATGCCTATAAAACAACACAACAAAATATTGACTGGATTAGTCAAATATTGACTTGATTCTTTAAATGTTACATTGTCGTGTTATCTATCTTATTTATTGGTTATTAATTTGAAAACATATTGCAGGTATCAGCGGCATGACATTAGATTAGTTTTTATTTTTTTTCCTGTGCAATTAGAGGGACATAACCGTGGATGCTATATAACTATTGTTAAGTTGTTGTGATTGTATTTTTTTGGATTCTCTTAAGCATAATGATTGAAAGTGAAAGTTACCATCTAGAGAGTTGCTATTATGACATTTTTTAATTATGAATGTATTCAAGGATATATGTTTTTCATTTTTCTATTTTGAATGAATTGAATTGGTAAAGCATTGCCCTCATGATATTTGATCTTGGGACTAGTTAATTTGATTCATTTTGAACAGATGCAACAGTGAGCTAATGGATGAATTTGAAACCTGACAATTTCTTGTTCTATGATAATGAACATCCAATTATATGAAGAAAATGAACATCCAAAATCAAGCAGAAATGAACATCTAGATTGACTGAAAATACTGTAGCGTTATTTTTTTCCCTATTACGACCAGATATTCACTAAATTAACGTGTTAATGAAAAAGCTTTTGCAAACCATGATAGTCAGTTAAGTCATAAATAACATTCTTCACATAGAAATAGGGAGCCAATAATAACCATCCGCATTCACAAGTAAATTGAACATCTGATCGCCTACAGAAATGAACATCTCACGTGTCTGTTTGAAGATAACCATGTAGCCAAAATTCATCTCTCCACTTTCAACCTCAGTAACATTCAATAGTAGCATGACCTATAATCACGAAATAAACACTCAAATCAAATAATGGAAACTATTTAGATAAACAATTAATAAATGAGATGCAAAAAAATCCTCTCTAAACTCTATAGAGAAAGATACACAAATATAACTGAACCACGTCATTCTATCCATATTAACTTGGAAAAAAATGCATCAACATCACCTATTGATAGTAACTAAATTACTTATTTTATTTTACCTATTATATAAGCATTTTAACTACCCATATTCTCTGTGCTACATCACACTGTTTACCACCAATATCAAAAGGCAACACATGCACTTATTTCATTACTCAGTTGCATTGTTAATGCATAGGCTATCTATCATGTATACTCATACATATATTCATAATCTAAATATGCATGCTTCTTTTTATTCTATTTAATTTACATTTTCAGCAAAACTCTTAACAATAATAATGCAGTAAGTTCTATTTTATATTATTTAAAAATATACTACACTAATAAGATTCATCCAGGTCTCTAAGCATTAAGCATATCATGGGTGATTACTTATCAACTAGTCACTTAGAGCATATATTTTTAATTGTGAAGTGAGTTGTGAACAAATTTATTTGTTTTTTGCATGGCATGGAGGCATAAGGATAGGAATTTAAAATAATCTAATGGCAACTATGTGAAATGTTTAAAACATACATGAATAGGTAGTTTTATTCAATTCACTTGACTAAACATGATATGCACTTCTTAAATTACACTAATCAAATGACCAAATTTAAAATTTTAAACCAATTTGGTGTTTAAACAAAACTAATAATCAAGTGCCATGTCAAAACTCAAATAAACATCATTAAAAATAGCCTAACATTACACAATTCTGAATTATAATGCCTAAAGATAACAAAATTTAAGACAAATGCTGGCCAAACATAAGAATTAAACAAAAAGTTTCATTCAAGCATTTCATCGAGCATATGGTGTGCACAATATGTAAACAGAAATTTTAAACTCAATTAAAGCAGCAATCAATCCAGAAAAATCGGCCATCAAATATTTTGGAATTCAAAAAGTATCAATCTATTAATCTAAGCCTAATCTAAACACTAAAAGCAGAATTAAAAATTAGTTAAAATAAATAAACGAAAGAACACGGACAAAAGGAAGCATGGAACCTGCGTTGGTAAAAAGGGAAGTATGAAAAAAGAGGGGTAGCAGAGGCGGTGTTGCAGCGGCACAGAACTCAGCCACTCCGGGTTGCATTGAGGTTTTTTGCTGGGATTGGGCTTTGCACAGAGACCAGGGGTAACGTACAGGGGATTGAGGAGAAATGAAGAAAGAGGGAAGAAAAAGAAAAGAGAGGGAAGAGAGAGAGGGTAGGCAACGGTGGTTGCTGGTGGTGATGGCGGTGGTGCCGGACGGAGGGCTGAAGCGACGAGATTCTCGGATTGGGAGAGAGTTTGTTGTTCTAATTCTATAACTGATGGTAATCCTAATTTGTTTCAAATTTCAAATTAAAAAGAAATCAAAATTAATTAATTACCCATAATTTAATTTTAATTTCAATTAAACCCTATTGTATATATTGTACAATAAAAATATTGTCTCCTCATACTTTCCCCAAAATTTATTAATCGGTAATTTTAGGGAGACAAAAAACAGTCAAAATTTGTCTTATTTAGCATTCATTACTTGTTACAACAATTAATGAATGCTAAATAAAATAAATTATGAATATTTTTGCCTAATTTTCTTAGGTTACCAAACATTTTCGTTTATTAATATAGCATATTAAGTGATACTAAAATACAAATAGGAGTCTTAATTAATTATTAGCATAATAAATTTATGAAATTAGATCAAATCAAAATCTAATTAATAAGATCAGAACTTGAGGTATTGAAATTCCTCAGTTTGGAGTTGATTTGATCTAATTTCATAAACTTATCATATTAACCGCCTATTAGAATTACTAGGTATGTATTATGGTGTCACTTAACCTGTCACGTCAACAAATTTTGATGTCATTAGTAACGAAAGTGACGGAAGGACTAAATGACCAACTTAAAATTTATAAAAGACGAATTTGATTAAAAAAAAATTTCGAAAACTAATTTAAAAAATGAGTGTTTTTTTGAAAATTAATTTAATTATTTACTTATATTATTTGAATTAACATGTGTACATTATTTGATTTTTTGTTTATATTGTAAAATAGAATGTTTTGCCACTATTTTCTTGGATTTTTTTATTTAAATGAATTAAATATATTATTTATCAAAATTCGTAAAATGCAGAATATTTATTGATATATATATAATTTTGCGTATCTCAAATACAAGGACCCAATGCACATTAAATACTTAATTTGAGTACTTAGTCATCGTGCTCTAATTTAATAAAAATTGAATACATCTGGGTGCACCTGAGATGTGATACAACTGCAAAGTTGTATATACTCAAAATTTAGCTACAATACGTTTAATGCTAGTATATTCGGGATACATATATTATTTAACGAGCAATATTACGTATTTGTATCGTATGATTAATTAAATATTTGATTTAAAAATATAATTTGTAAGTATAAACTATAATTTTTTTAAAATAATAATTTTATTTGGATCGAGTTAAAAAATAAAAAATAATATATTTTATTATTATTATTAATAAGTATGTGATTATAAATCATTGGTTTTAAATTTGTGGAGGGACACAATTTCACGTAAAATTTAAATTAGACCAAATTTAAAATAAATTTAAATTAATATTTTTGAATAAAATTTAATGAATAATTACCCAAATCAATCTCCGAAGATTTTAAAAGTGGATATTTTAATTTTTAAGAAAAATTAATACACACATTAATTCCAACGTTTGTTTTCGTTAGCCAAATCAGTCCCTAGTCCAATTTCTGGCATAACTGATCAATAGAGATTGCTGAGTTAGCATGTTTAGTATCCAACGTGGCCAATAACATGCACAGGTGTCCGTCACGGACAAATTGGTCCCCATCCTAATAAGCAAAACGATGCCATTTTAAGAATATAGAAATGTAGCATTGCAAGCGGAGAGTAAAAGTCACAATTCTTCTCCTCCCTTTCAATCCTTTTCACTGTAAAAAGATCCCAAAGCCCAAAAATTCTTCAGTTTTTACAGAGAAACCTATCTCGTTATTGTCTCATCACCACCCACCTCATTTCCAACATCACGATCGTGACGGATGTTGTCAATTTTATCCATTGACATTAGCATTCCGTTACCCAAGTGTGTCTCTTGGATGTGTCAGCACCAATTTGAAAGGAAGATGCACTAAAGTGGATTTGATCACCATTGAAAACGCACATTGAAGAAGGTGAGACCGTGTTCAAATATATTTATAGTTGTTAGAATCGATATATTGTTTTGCGATGTATGTTGCATTACAAAGCACAATGCTATGACTTTAGAATCTCTTTGATTTTGTATGCATGTTCCTTAACAGTTACTAAATGTGCTGAATAAACATTTTTTGGTTTGTTTCTTTTAGGAAAATTGTCATAGTAGAGCTAGGTTTATATGACTGTGTTTATTAATTATAAGTATTTTTCATACAGGTAGATGGAGAAATTTAGGATTCCTGTTTTCTACTATGGTGGACATCTTGTGAGGGATAACAATGGAGTTATTCTGTACATTAATGGAAGAACTGACAAATTCTCTAAGATGGATATTGACCTAATATGCTTATTTGACTTGCAAACTCTGTTCAAAGATTTGGGTTATTTGGATTACAAGGTTATATACTGGTTTGATCCTACGCACCTGACTTAGAGAGTGAGCTGCATCCTATAAAAGGAGACATGAAGATTAATCAACTGCGTGAGAATAAACTAAAGAACAAGGACTCGAAGGAGTTTTATTTATATTTTGATCACCTAATAATGATTACTCCTCTTGAGGATCTCGACATGGACTTTGACATTGATACAGATATTGAGGAAGAGTCCAGTGATGATGGGATGGGAAAGAAGAGCTCAAAGATGGTTAATTTGAAGAAGAAGACTTCAACAATTAATAATAAATGTACTGCTAGGCCAAATTCTAGACCAATTGAAGGTGAGAAAAAATATGCCAAGGCAAAGTCTGATAGAGCAATTGGTGCTGAAGGCCCAAAATCTTCTAGGCTTATTGGTGCTAGAGGGCCAAAATCTACAGTGCTTACTGGTGCTGGAGTCCCAAAATTTTGTGGGCCTATTGGTGCTAAGACCAATTCCAATAACCCAAAAAATACTACATAAAGGGGGTGCTAGCTCAACTTCATTTGGGACAAATTTTGGTGGAAGATGAGCTGCTGTTCCAAGACTGGAAGACGCAAATTCTGGTGAAGATGATGAACAAAGTGTAGAAAATGTGGAAGAAGAAGATCCAATCTTTAAGTATGAATCAAAGTCATTGTTGACATCGAAAAATTCTGAAGATGAAAGAGAAAGGTATGAATTTCCACAATTTAATGATGCTGCTGGATTGAGAAAGGTGCATTTTGAATTGAGAATGGAATTTGCCACAATTAAATCTTTCAAGACTACTCTGAAGGATCATGTTATTAATGAGGGAAGGAAATTAAATATATAAAAAATGATCAAAGGAAAGTTAGATGTGATTGTGAGCATAGGGTGGAGAAGATAAAATAGCCTAGAAAGCCAAAGAGGGCCAAGGAGGGATCTACTAACGAGAATGTAGAGGCTGCAAATGTAAAGGTTGCAAATGTGACTTTTTAAACTGATTCTATTGAAACTATTACTGCTGCGGACGCATAAGTGGATGTTGGTACTACTGACGTGATTACTGTGGGTGGTGGTGTTATCAAACTTAATCCTTGTCCATGACTAATTTATTGTCCGTGGAATAATCAGCTGAAGAGTTACCAAATCAAGAATTATATACCTCAACACACCTGTGCCAAAGAATTTGGCAGCAATTTGACAGATCAGAAATGGGTAGCCAATAAGTTGGAGAAGAGGCTCCGAACTCAGCCTTATATTACTCTAAGTGAGGCTTATGAGAACATCAGAATCGATTCCAATGTTGTCATTAAAGGAAAGATGGTGTATAGAGCCCTTAAAGAAGCAAGAGAGTGTGTGATTAGAAATGAGAGAGCACATTATAGTAAGTTGAGGGATTATTTGAGTGAGATTCTTTGGACTAACCCAAGAAGATCCACCATACTAGATGTGACACCGATGCCTCAATCCCCTCCATTGTTCAATAAGTTATACATTTCTCTAGACGCTTGTAAAAGGGGGTTCAAAGCTGGGTGTAGAAAACTAATCAGACTTGATGGTTGCTTCTTGAAGGACTACTTTGGGGGACAACTCTTATCGACTGTAGGTTAGGATGCGACAATCACTTATATGTGATTGCGATTGCTATTGTTGATAGTGAAACTAAAGAAAGTTGGAAATGGTTCCTCATGTTGTTGCAAGAAGATCTTGGCGATCAATATATCCATGGATGAAATTTTATTTCGGACCAACAAAAAGTAAAATTATATTTAGCTTAATATTACCAATGCGAAATGTGTTTTAGTATATTAGTATTAATAATCAAATTATATGAGCTTTTAGTTTTTCTGGTTAGTTTTAATATTCTGATAAGTATTTGACATGTCAGTTAAACTGCTGATTTCTTGGTTAATTAATGGTTAGTATTCCAAGGGTTACCTGAAACGTTGATTTGGGCCTGAACGTGAGGTCCAAGTCTCTTTGAGTGGCAGTGTCCGATTTGTAATGCTGAGGTGCCGCCTGTCTGAGTTCCTCGTTAGGAGGTGGGGGGTGGTACCTGTAAGAGAGTCTGATGCTTAAGTTAGCAAAGGTTTTAAGTAGGTTTTTAGTAGATTGAAGAGTGAGTTATACCTGGGGGTGCCAGTATATTTATAGTAAGGTTTGATGACCTCGTTGGGGGATTCCATTTTATCTTATCTTATATCTTGGGAGTTTGTTAGAGTCTATCTTTTGGTGGAAGATAGAATTTGGGGAAAGTAGTGACCTCCTGTGTTAGATAAGTGGAAGTGGGCTCTTTGGTCAGTGTCTAACCTCTTAAGAGAGGTCGAATAAGGGATGAGAGGCCACCTTCCAAGGTTGGTTCTTTTCATCCTTACTGGGCCTGCCTTATGTTTGGCTCAGGATATGAATAGTGCCCCTGCTTGAGTCTCGATTTTTTCTATAAGTCGGGCTCAAGCATTCTATGGCTTCTGTCTAGACGTCGAGCGCTTTTCTTTGTGCAGGTCGGGTCTCTGGTTTACAGATTTTAAAAATTTGAACGTTGCCCTGCTTTAAATGAGGGGCTGAATTGGCGCGACAGTTTTCTTAATCTTCGCGCATGTTTTTACGGCGAAGTTATTGGGCTGTTACTTTGTGTTCCCTTATAAAAGCTTCGTGGATCTTCTCTTTCTTCTTTTTCTCCATTTCTGCAACTCTCTCCGTCTTCCCTTCCTTGTGAAAAGAACTTCTTTCTTTCTCTATTGTGTGAGAAGAACTTCTTTCTTCCTCTATTGTTTCGCTCGCATTAGTTTCCTAGATCTCCTCTATCTTGAGTTTTTCGAGGTTTCTTTCTTGAAAGGGATCGTTCGCGTCGTTGTTGTGCCCTCCTTTTTTGTCTTTCACCCAAGTTGGTGTTTTAATGGCTTCGTGTTTTTGCTTTACTTATTGTCCTTTAAATGATTTTGGTGAATGTTGGTAGAGGTTTTGTTGTCTGATCCTGTTTTTGATGATGATTCACTGCATCTTCTTTGAAAAGTTTCTTGCTTGACTTGCTGTTTCTTGAAAATTTTATTTTCGCTTGATTTCTACTTTGCAAAAAGGTTCCTTTTACTTTGTTTTGGCTTTCTTTGAACTTGAGAGATTGTGGTTGGTTTGCTTTCGTTGTTTGCGTCTGTGTTGCCCCCAAAAGTGTCACTGTGATGCGACGATGTTGCGTGGGAGAGGCACCTTTTGGTTAAAAATATTTTAAAAAAGGCTGTCTTTGGTTTTTCGGGGTTTACCCGATTTCTTTGCCCATGTCCGAGTTGTTTGTAGTAATGATCTCTTTTATTGTTGTATTTGTAGGAGTAGCTATATGTCGCATTCTGTTCTAACGAAAATGTCCACTAAGGTCCCTCCTGGCCTCCGTAAATGGGTAGATATTATAGTCCTTTCTTGTGTAATTGTAGTAGATAGGGAGTACTGTGACGAGTTTTGTAGGCATCATAGGATATGTGTCAATAGGGAAGATGAGAAAAATTATGAGCTAGTCGTTCCTGATCCTAAAGAGAGGGTTTGCTTCCCTCCTTTAGATAGCTCGGAGCGTCCTTTTTTCTATGCTTATGATTGTTTTTTCACCAAACTAGGTATTACTCTTCCTTTTACTGACTTTGAGACAGAGATCCTCTAGTCTTGTAACGTAGCTCTCTCTCAGCTTCACCCTAATTCTTGGGTATTTTTGAAGATTTTCCAGCTTCTTTGTCAAGAGTTAGACGTCCGACCTTCTGTTAGCCTTTTTCTTTATTTGTTTGTCTTGACCAAGCCTGGGTCGCAGAAGGAGAAGGCTTCTTAGATCTCTTTTCGTATTGTTCAGGGTAAGAAGGTCTTTTCCATTTTTGACGAGTTATTTCATGACTTCAAGAACCATTACTTCAAAATCCAGGCAGTGGAGGATGTCCAACGTTTCTTCCTTGATGAGAGTCATGAACCTTCCTTCCCTTTTTTTGCAAGAGAATGTCGTAGTAACAAAGCATACCATAGATAGTTTAGATGAGATCGAGCAGGCTTTTGTCGGTGTGTTGGAAGAGTGTTGGGGTCAAGCTCCTCACTTGGACACGAAGAGATTCTTAGGGGATCCCAGTCTTTTACAGTCCAAGTTAGGTAGTTCTCTCACCTCTAGCTTTTCTTGTTATCCTAGTACTTATATATTTCTTATTTATGGTAATCTTGCGTCTCCATGCTCTTTTTGAAGATATGGCTTCCAAATCTTCCTCAATGAGATTTCTCTGTAACACGAAGAAGTCGGTTGCTGCTCGTAATCTCCAGACTACTCTTCTTCCCAACCTCCGCCAAAGAAGTCGAGTTCCGGTTCGATCGCTTAGAGGAAGGTCATTTCTACTCCCGCTGTACACTTTGTCTCTCCCAACCCATCGTTAGTGAGTTCGGGTCCCCTTCATCCCCATCTCCTTCTGAGCCATCCCCCAAGAGGCAGAAGACCACTAGGGAGTTAGGTATTAATGACAAAAATTTTGACGGCTTTGTTTGGAGCAAGAAGCATATCCTTCCTAATAGCCATATATCAATGGATGATGTGTCCATTCTGAACCATCTACAGCACATGACTCGCAACTACATTGGGATGGCTAGGGTGAACACTGCTTTGGCTAAGGAGCTGAGAAAAGCTCCTGTCTTTCTAGGTACTCCTGAACTTTGCTCGGGTTGATGTAGAGAGGCTAAGTGGTTTGAAGGCGTAGTTGGAGGAGAAAAATGTTAAGTTGGAGTTGGACTTGGAGAAAGCCTGCGCCCGAGCAGTTAAAGCTGAGGCGGCGTCACTATTGACAGAGGAGATGAAGAAAAGGGCCGAGGAGAGTTATTCTCGAACTTATGGGGAGTTGATTAATATGCGGGAGGATCTGACAATTGCCCGAGAAGACTTTGCCGAGCTTCAGGGGCATGTGGTTGGGGGTATGAATGAGATGTATGAGAACCTAAAGGCCTAAGTCCGGGTTCTGGCACCCGACCTAGATCTTTCATTGTTTAGTGCCGATAATATTGTTGTTGACGGGAAGATTGTCCCTGCTGATGCGTGAGCATCTTATCTATCTTTTCCTAGTGAATTTGCATCTAATTTGTTGTGTTTAATTAAGAATTAATTATATTTTAGCCACTATGGATGCTATTTTGAGTTTTGTGCAATACTGTTTATTTCAGGTAGCATTCGGCGGAATTTGATAGAGTTTCTGCAGAACAAGAATCAAATGAGATGGCTGCGAGGAGCGACGCGCACACGTGCCTGACGCGTACGCGTGATCTAGAAGTATCCATGGCGACGCGTACGCGTAACTGACGCATACGCGTGATTTGAAGATTTGCTCAGCGACGCGTCCGCGTGGTTTGCGAAGAAGACCAGCGACGCGTACGCATGACTGACGCGTACGCATGACGGGCGCGATCTGTAGAATTTACAGAAATCGCTGGCATGGATTTTGGGCCGCGTTTTGACTCAATTTCTGGCCCAGAAAATACAGATTGGAAGCTGCAGAATGGACAATCAAGTGGTCCCCACCCATCAGCTGAAGACCTGTTAATTAGTTCGAACTTAAATTCAAATCTTATCTTTTAGGAAAAGATATTATTCTTAATTTTAGAGAATTAGATTTTACAATTTATTAGGAAGTTATAAATAGGAACTCTGTACATTTAGACAAGTACCCAATTGTTACCAGAACCCTTATTTTTTCTTCTCTTAACCATGAGCAACTAATCTTCCATTGTTAAGGTTAGGAGCTCTGTCTATTTTCATGGATTGATTCGTTTATTCTTTTTAATTTAATTCATGTCTTGATTTATATTTCAATAAGTGTTTTTGTTCTTTATTTTATGAATATGGATGGAACGGAAGTATGACCCATGTTCTAATTGAGTTCTTGTAAAACTTGGAAAAACTCTTTACTTGAACAACAGCTTGAAAACATATTATACTGAATTTCTAATTATTTGTATTTAACGGGATACGTGACATATAATCCCCTTATTTGTGGATAATTAGGATTCTTTTGGCATATAAACTAGAAATTGATCATCACCCTCTAATTAGAATTGATTGACCAAAGAATTGGCAATTAATGAATTTTAGAGGAGACTAGGAAGGTCTTAGGAATTAGGGTCTAGTCACATATAGTTTGCCATGAAATTAAATCTTTCATGATTAAATTAATTAGTAATAAAAGTTAATCCGAAAATTAGATAACTCTGAAACCTTAACAACTTCCTCAAATATTTTATTCCCAATTCATTGCTGCTTGCTTTCTGAAATTCTTAAAGTACTGTTTAATGCTCTTTGAATATCTCAAAACCATTTTCTGCTTGCCTAACTAAGCCAATCAATCAATCATTGTTGCTTGATCCATCAATCCTTGTGGGATCGACATTTACTCACGTAAGGTATTACTTAGTACGACCCGGTGCACTTGCCGGTTAGTTTGTGGGTTGTAAAATACCGCACCACCTGCCTCGGAAGATGAGGAGGAGGTGCCCGTGTCCGACCCTAAGACAGGTTCCGAGGTTCAAGCTGAGACTCAGCCCGAGGTTGTCAATGTGAAGGCTTCTCGTTCATCCCTCGAGATCATTGAGGCTGTTCCAGTCATTGTTCTTTCCCCATCTCCCCCTACCAAGGATGCTGTGATAGGGGGAACCTTAACCCCCTTTGATTTTCCTTCAGTTTATCTTTTTGAGATGGCCCGACTTGTGGGTCTTTGACACTTTAATTTTGTAATAGTTGGTATTTGCTTTGAACTTTTTGTTATTGGTTATCTTTTGCGTCTTTTATAAATAGTGCTTGATTCAAACCCTTTTGCCTTTTGAGATAAAGCTAGGTTTTTCTTTTGTTTGTTAAGTCGCCGAATTTCCTTTCATAGGTCCGACCTTGAGCAGTCGGCCTTTAGTAAGTTACTTTTACTGCTTGTTTTTTATCCGATCTTATCGAGATCTCTTTTTAATCGATGCACTGTTTTAAATTCAAGGATTGACTTCGTTCTTCATTCTAGGAATTAGAGTATATTGGAAGATAACTCTTTTTTATTTGAATTCTTGTTGAAACTTGAAAAAGTTATATCACTAGAATTAAAGCTTGAAAATCAATTCCTCACAACTCTCTAATTATCTGGATTTAACGGGATATGGGACGTATAATCTCCTTATTTTTAGGTACTTAGGGTTTGTGTGGCTCATAAACTAGAATTGGACTTAATCTTCTAATTTAAATTAAGTGACCAAAGAATTGGCGGTTGATTAAGTTAGATGAGATTAAATTACTAAGGAATTAAGGTTTAATCACTTAAGATTTGCCATAAATTGAATCTTTGCATGATTAAAGTAGTTGATAAGAATTGTTAATCCGAAAATTTAAACACCTCCAAAACCTTAACTGTTCTCTCATATTATTTTTACTAACCATTCACTGTTTGCTTTCTTGCACGTTTTGAATTACTGTTTTATGCTACTTGAACTTGAAACCACTCATTTTAGCTTGTTTAACTAGTCTAATCACTTAACTATTGTTGCTCAGTCCATTAATTCTCGTGGGATCAGTACTCACTCACCTGAGTTATTACTTGGTGACCCAGTGCACTTGCCGGTTAGTTATACTGGCGGCTTAGCGACTTTCATGAAGACGAAGGCCAGGCTGGTATGTAAAGTGACTTCAAATTTGTTAACAACTTACTTATATTCTTCTGCATATCAAAACTAGGCATCCTAATTATATTGTTTCAATGAAACATATGTAGTCAAAGTCATTGGATCGTGAGGCGACGTTGATGGAAACGTTCAAGTACACCCACACGCTGAAGGAGAACAAATAGATATTTACTGATCAGCGGTCTCAGGACCATTATGTAAGTAAATATACATCTGATTTTCTTTTGCTATAAAATTATTAGAAATTAACTGTATATCTGTCGACGTACTAATCACAAAAACTTGTGTTAATTACACAGGAGTCCTATAAACAGAGACTGGAGGCGGCGAGTTAGCAAACTCAGCAAGGTAGGGAGGATGCCACTGATGGATCTGCAGCTGCAGTCGTCGATCTTGATGCAGTTTGGCACGAGACCGCCTCAAGGTCGTATAAGAACCGCGTATAGGGGATTGGGTCGTGCTTCGCCAACAGCCTCCGCACATCCACGTTGAGGCTGTCATCAGGCTTCTCTACTAATCGAGCCGTCGAGCTCGAAAAAGGCATGGATTTGAGGGTGCAAGAGCTCCAACGCAGCCTTCAGCAGCTATCGAGAGAGGTATCAGGAGATCCTCAACCGCGTGATGTCTATATATTGATGAGCTCAGGCTGGAGTTCCGGGAGTCAGTTGAGCAGATGCAGCGTATGGAGACTCAGATGGAGGTGTACTAGGCCCAAATGCGCGCTGCTGGCATCAACCTTGCTGGTGGCAGCGGTCCTGCTGATGGCATATAGACATCACCACCTTCTGCGCCGCCGACTCAGGGCCCCGGGACCAACAATGACGACGTCTACCTAAATCTATAGTTATTTCTTTTCCGTTTTATTGTTTCATTGTACATATTTGATGTAGTTGACTTTTAATATATTTGAACATTGTATTATTTATTTTAATTAAATAGCAGTATTTTATTATTTATGAATGTTCCACTAATTGTGTGAAAAATTTAAATTTAAGATTAAAATGGACCATTTATTTCAAATTAAAAATAAAAAAATTGAGATTATCGTAGGAATAATCTGACAATAACAGTGAGCAAAATAACATTTTTTATGCCAACATTATCATCGGAAGAATCCATCGGTAACCAATTAGTTTTTCAATTCTATAATCCGTCGCAACTTCCGACGGTAATTACCGTCGGATGAAAAAATTCAACGGTAAATATTTATCGGTAAGGTTTATATCGTCTGATTGTTTTCGACGGTAAATCCAACGGTATTTAAATTACTGTCGGATTTTATTCTTTTCTTCGACGGTAAATTCGATGATATTCAATGCTTTTTTATAGTGATGGTAGAACAGAGAATAGGGGTTCGCGTGCTTCCACTCTCCTTTCGCGGGTTTCTATTTTCCTTGATTTTGAGTTCTCTGCTATGATGTTATTAACACAACCACCAATTATGATAAAGTGTTTGGGTTAGCGGAGGTTCTTCATGAAATCGCCGCTAATCTATCCGATTTTGCGTCACATTGAAGAACTCAAATGTCAATCGTAGCGATCTTGGCAATTTACAGCGGTTAGAGAAGCGATAGGCAATTTTCTATCGCTATTTTCTGCGTGTCTTATTGTATCCAATAGTCGAGTTCCTACTCTGTCAAAAATTTTCCCACACATAATCAACTAATTTCGTCCCAAATCTTTTCTACTCAATTCATATATATAAATCAGTTCGACACCATAGTTGAATTACAGGTCAAAATTTGTGGCAACAAACAGAAATCAATTTATCACAATTTTCTTTACCTGGTTAATCGTTTAGCATAAATTGGATTATGTACATTGTGTAATCCCAGTAAATCATTTTTGTTTAAAATGATTTATTGAGCACTTATACTATATTATTTTAAGTCAGTTAAATTTGTATAAAAATATTTTGGAATGAAAATTAAAATAGGACAAATTACTATTGAAACTATATTAATTATTCAGATGGGTGATTTACCCTAAAAATTGTGATGATTGTTAAAAATAATTTGATAATTTAATATATTTAATTAAGAATTTAGTTAATCTGTGTTCTTAATGAAATTTAAATTTCAAAACATTTATTATACATTTATTGAAATAAAAAGTTCAAAATTTTTTTTAATAATAATTTTATCAAGTGCTCTTTGAGTATATATTAATTAAAAATTTTAATTAATTATTTAATTAATATAATACATGTTAATATTTTCATATGAAAACAACTTAATGTGAATAACTATTTAGACAAAAAGATAAACTTTTTGTTGTTAAATTTAAACTTGCACAACAAAAATTACTTTTTGGAAAAAAAAATCTAAAACATTGTAATTAAAAAAATTTAAAAAAAATATAAATAAACTTTGCAACACATGGAAAAAATCCGTGAGTTACAAGATATCTTATCTTGTTTCAAGTTTTATTGAAACAAAAGGTTTAACGAATTAGATTAAACCTTTCATCAACGCTTAATTAATAAGAAGATAACAACAATTCGTCATTAATTTAATTTCACTTAACCATTCACAATAGACAATATTATTTACAGTTCAACTAGATATCCTTTAAAAGTCGTACAATATTCAGCCTTTTATTACAATAATTTTAAAAAAATAAAACAAACATATCTAAAAATTTTAAATAGATTTAGTGTCTTTTTAAAATTAAATACACATTCAAAATACAAACTAAATAAAACTGAAATTTAAAATTTAAATTTAAATTTTAAATTTCAGTTTTATTTAGTTTGTATTTTGAATGTGTATTTAATTTTAAAAAGACACTAAATCTATTTAAAATTTTTAGATATGTTTGTTTTATTTTTTTAAAATTATTGTAATAAAAGGCTGAATATTGTACAACTTTTAAAGGATACCTAGTTGAACTGTTAGTCTTATTAGTCTGTCGGACCTGCTTAGACCTGTTAATACATAATTACATATATAAATAATTTTTTTATTATTAACAAAATTATGAGATATTTTAAATTTATTATCTTTAATTATAAATAGTTTTGTAATAATTTAATAATTTTAGATGTGTTACAATTGAAAAAAATTAATTTTTACGAACATACATTTTAATAATTTTAAAAGCGTTAATATTCAAATAAGAAATGAAAAAATTCAAAAAAAATAAAAGAAAGAAAGAAAAAAATAAAGAAGAAGAAAAGAATATTGATATATACACTGATTATTTATTATTTAATTCAAATGTTGATATAATCTTATTAAAATAATGATGAATGAGTTTTGAGTTAGTATGTAAGTCACTCGAAATAGAAACAAAATAGCATGACTTATCTAATAACAATAATAATAATAATAATAATAATAATAATAATAATAATAATAATAATAAAATGTTAAATATGAAATAATAAATTTACCTAGAGAGAAGAAAAAAAAAAGAATGTACACGAGAGAGGGGAGGGGGACGTGCAAATAAATAAAAAACTAATAAAATAACTATTTTATGAAGTAGGTAGGAAGTTAGAGAAATTTTAGTATTTGAAATTTAAATTAATTTTAATTACCAACATGTTTAACTACAAATTAGGAATGTCTTTTAACTAAAATTTATTTAAATAATATTGTTTAAATTTAAAGGCTGAATAAAGGCTGAATTTTAAAGGATACATAGCATTTTCCTATTATTTATTACTTTTATACTTCAGAGTTTAATAACTCTCAGTTTCATAAAACACTTGTGATTATCGGTTGAAGAGTTATTTAAGCAATTACCACATTCTTTCATTACACATTCTATATCCGTTATATAACTATAATCCTATAAAAGACTACTTCTTCACTAATGCAAAACATCAATAGCACATTCAACATACATCACCTCACTAATATTGTACCAAAAGCACATAGCGGCAAAATATGGCTCCTTGTTCAGCAAGAAAAGAGAAAGTGCCACTAACCGCCGTGGCACTCACCTTCTTGTTGATTCTTCTCCTTGGAAACTTTACTTCTATGGCCTCTGCTTCTGGCAATTGCGGTTCGGAAGGCTCAACATGCCTCGTGCCTTCTGAGTTCGTCGGTGTTGTTAAGGAAGTTATTGGGCTTTTGGGAAATGTTGGTTCCATCCTGTCCAAGTTTACCGGTGGTTTTGGTAATTTCCATCTCACAAACGCCATTCTTGACGGTCTTAATTTGTTGGACATGTCCTCCGATGAACTTAATTTGTTTCTCTCCGTCATTCAAAATCCCAAAGGTACCTTTACATACAATCTAGTTATTTGTATTCTTTAGGTGGATTCAAGCATGAGTATAGAAAAGTTTAATTGCAATGTGATATATAGGCCATTAGATGAGGTATTGTTGTTAATATAGATAACGATTAAATTGTTTCTTCAATTTTTATTCCATGATCAAACTTTTCATCTGTCATGTCAGCTTGTCCACTGGTGCGGAAAAACTAATGTAATTCATGATTTAAAAATTAACAATACTAATCACTAACCTAATTTAACAATACTAAAAACTAAAATTGCATACATATTTTTTCACTCATGATAAAGTCAGATCATGATACCATGATACTTAACAATACTAATCACTAACCTAATGTAAAATGTGACATTATTATAATTAATGTTGCAGGGAGAAACAACTTAGAATTGGATTTAGCGACATGGCTAAGTGCTGTCCTAGCAAATTTAGACACATGCCTCGATGGATTCGAAGGCACAAATAGTATCATCAAAGGGTTAATCTCCCCTGGCCTTAGACTAGTGACATCGCCAGTAACGAATCTTCTCGCAAAGGTTGATGTGTCCCAGAATGATTTCTTCGAAGATGCTGAGGCCGGCGCCGGCGAGGGCCGATTTCCTTCGTGGGTGAAGCCGAGGGAGAGAAAGCTTCTGCAAGCAAATAGGGTGGTTCCGAACGCCGTGGTAGCTGCAGATGGGAGTGGAAACTTTAGAAGAATCATGGATGCGGTTATGGCAGCGCCGAATAATAGTAATACGAGGTTTGTGATTTACGTGAAGAGAGGTGTTTACAATGAGTACGTAGAGATTAATAAGAATAACAGGAATATCATGATGATCGGAGATGGTATCGGTGCCACTATTATCACCGGCAACCGGAATTATGTCGACGGCTGGACAACTTTTCGATCGGCCACCTTTGGTAAGAATTTTAACTTCGTAACAACATACACTAGCATTAATCTTTTACATTCTTTCATATAAACTTTGCTTAAATTTTACTTTTGATCAATTTTTATATATGTATATATATTAATTTATCATATTTGCTCATGGATATATTAGAAATATATAACCAAATCGATTGATTGATATAAGTAATGAGAAAAGTTCAAGGCCAACGTAATTCATTGTAGTTTGTTGGTATTTTTTGTAGTCTAGCAGTTTAACAATATATTTTTAATTTATATTTTTAAATATTAATTTTTAATAATTAGTTAAAAATAGTAAATTCTATTACTTTTTAACATCTTTCATAATGAGTTGTGTAAATGAAAACAAAAACTAATGCTAGGAGAAGTAATCATTAGTGACGTAATAAAAAAGACCATAATGTGTGTGATTGCATAAATTTATAAAAAAAGAGTGATATTGTTAAAATAAAAAGAATAATATGTCTTTTATATGTATATATTTATAAAATAAAATCTATAACATCGTCTAACTTTTTAATGGCCATTGACTCCAATTTTTTTCAATTTACAAATTTAAAATTATTATATGAAACAAAAATTAAAAACGGATCATTATTTTCTAAATAATAATTAACTAACATTTTTTTCGTTACACTTCTCTTTTGAACTCTTCTAACAATAACAACTCAATTAGTAAAACATATAATCAAATTTAAAAATACTTTCAATTAATAAAAATATAAATTTAATTTAAATTATACTTTTTAAATGTTATCATACTTTTGCTACCATATCTACCATAATGACAGTCACAATAGAATTTACCTATATATATATGGCCATATATGATTTCTGTTTTATTTTTTTATAATTTTTTTAAGTTTATATAAAAAATTAACTATTAATATAAAAAATTATTAAAATATAAAATATATTAAAATAAATTAAATTATACAAATATTTATACACAAATATATAATAATTAATTCTAATATACAAATAACATTCTTGATTTTTTTATAATTATTTGTATTATTTTCTCTAGAATTCAATGAGTACTTCGGCTACCAAGACACCCTTTACGTTCACTCAATGCGTCAATTCTTCAGAGAGTGCACCATTTCCGGTACAGTCGATTTCATCTTCGGCTATGGAACTGCCGTCTTCCAAAAATGCAACATACTTATCAAAAAAGGGTCACCGGACCAAAAGAACGCAATCACTGCACACGGCAGAGAAGATCCTAACGAACCAACAGGGTTCTCGTTGCAATTCTGCAACATAATCGCTGACTCTGACCTTGTTCCGTTTGTTAAGACGACGGAATATTTCTTGGGGAGGCCATGGAAAAAGTATTCAAGAACAGTTTTTATGCAAAATTATATAAGCGACGTTATAAGCCCGCTAGGTTGGACACCATGGAATGGGAGCATTGGGTTGGACACTCTGTATTATGCTGAGTATATGAACACTGGTCCCGGTGCCGGTGTAGCTAACAGAGTGAAATGGCCTGGATACCGTGTTTTGAAAACCTCCCGTGAAGCTAGTAATTTTACTGTGGCAAACTTCATTCAAGGGAACTCATGGTTGCCTTCAACTGGTGTCGCATTTTCAGCTGGATTATCTGTTTAATTAAGAACAAGTTATTTAAACTTGCCAATCTTGTATACAATAAATATAAACTAT
Organism: Arachis duranensis; assembly: GCF_000817695.3. NCBI lineage: Eukaryota > Viridiplantae > Streptophyta > Magnoliopsida > Fabales > Fabaceae > Arachis > Arachis duranensis. Next base: position 101,989,456 of record NC_029775.3, read on the forward strand.
TAATTATTATTGATCTTGTACTTGTTCTTTACAATAATGGAAAAATATAGGGTGCTTACTCTGATGCATATTGATGAGAATCTGCAGAGATATAGAGAGAAAGAATAAATGTTATGTTTTGCGGGTTCATTCTCTTTTTTTATTTTCTTTTTATTTCTTGTGCTTACTTCGAATGCTATGTATGATTTCAATCTATATTATTTGAGTATGAACCAAAATTACCTGAAAGGTGGGTCAGAAAATATATTGAAAAAGTGAACTGTTTTGATCACTCTAGGAAATTAGTACTTGGTTATTATTAAACGTGTATGTGCCACTACAATAAGGTCCATTACCGATGGCCATTTTAGACACGTATGTAATATAAATGATTCCAACTAAATTAAAAAAAATACATTGAAATTGAAATAAAAACAAAAATATATATTGAAATTATATACAATAGAATTATTCTCTTTTTTATCAAATTTCTTGACACAATAAAAAACGGACTCTTCAACTTAATTTGTTAACACTATAATTTAGAAATTGAATCGAAATAACTCTTTAATCTTATACTCAATTTCTCGATGCAACAAGAGAGGAATTCTTCAATCTCAATTATCTACACTATAATTTTATCATAAAACCAAAAAAAAAATTTCAAACCTCTAAATCATTCTAGATTTTCAAATCTCTAAATAATTCTTTATCACGACTATCCTAATTTATGAAGTATTTATAACTTCCTATTAAGTTAAAATATTGAAAACCCTAAGCCTATAAACATAAGGCCCAATCTAGTAATTAAATAAACAAAATCAAAATATATCAAATTAAATTAAAATATTTTAAAAATGTAAACTAATATCTTTTAAATAACAATTGAACTCTTCATATCACGAACATTTGAAACACGTATCATACATACACATATGATAAGTTCTAATAAAATCTAAATTATTTTATTATTCTGGTATACTTCTTATACTAACTTGAGAGTTCAAAATGTCTTCTTAAATACTCACTCTCCATATTTTTTTTTGTCGAAATATACATCTTCTAAAAAATAAAAAAATTAAACAAGTTTAATTTTCTTTAAAATGAAATAAACATCAGAGCTGTTACCATATAAAAACACTATTGTGATTCGAAAAATCTTACAATTATAATATCATTCCATTATATATAACCCTTATATTTTATATTCACAAAATTATAAAATTTTTATGTTAAATATTTTTCATTTTTTGTCATTAATCACTCCTTTTTATCTCTTAATTAAAAACAAGTAATAAAAAAGATCTATTTAAACTATATTTAAAAAAGTTTCAAGTTTTTACAATAAAACTTAAAAGCATTTTAAATAAAATGTTATCAATACTATAAATTAATTTTTTTAACGTTAAAAAATAATAAAGAAAATTAAGGATTTTAACATAAAGCTATTTTTAAAATATATTAAAAATATAAACACACTAAAATGCGCAGTAATAATAATAATGAGTTTGACAATTGACGCAAGTTTCCCGAATAAGTGAAAGCCGTGAGATTTAAATTGAAAGCTGTAGCCTGTATGGATAAAACTCTACTATCTTCTTGAAAATAAAAGCCGAAGGTAAAACAATGGCCAAGCTAAGCTAAACAACAATATAATATAATTAAGTTAATTTGGTGGGACAAGATGTGTGTCCCTTAACGCTTGCTACACTGAAATAAGTGCCAAATATTTCAACGCAACGTGACTTGCCAACTTGGATTCATGTCCTTCTTCCAAGAAAAACGTGAAACAAATTATGGATTTTACTAGCTAATGATTATATGCATACACTCGCGCGTCTATTTTGCTCTAATGAACCGTCATATATATAAGTCATAATTTTGTTTCATTCTTTATATATTTGACCCGCATCTTTGTTCCTGTTATGTTTTGTCCATAGATAATTCACATGCATACACATTTCAATCTCAATTACTAAATACTAATACATAGTTAAGAAAATTTGAATACAGTTGTCAAAGCATAAATAGTAATTAATAAGCAAGGTAAGGGAAGTTGGATGCCTCACGAAAACAAAAATTTGGATCATAGTAACTAATTAATATACCCTTCTGATTATGATTATATTTTTGCAGTAGAAATATCACGCTAGCTATGGCTAATTTAGTATAGTATTATACCATTGGCCGTGTCTGAATATGAATGAATTGGAGTTAGAAGTCACTTCACTTCAATTGCATGAAAATTGCATAGTGCAAATAAAGGAAATATTCTACAGGAATTGTGATCTTGAAAGTAATGGTGGTTTTGTCAGCGGTGGGTTCTTATAATATGATGATAATGTTAGAATTTAAGAAGGGAGTTGAATTAAGTTAGTTTTAAAAATTAAGTTCTTTAAGTAGTTTTTTGTAGAAATTGAAGTTATAAAAAATTATTTGTGTTTTGTCTCTAAAATTAGAATAAAACAAAATAAAAGAGAGAATTATATAAGTATATATTTTGGTACGAATTTTATGTGCAATGAAATTTACATTCAGTTTTTATCATAATTATGATGGGTTTTTAATTATAACTAAATTTACATTCAGTTTTTATCAGTTTTTATCTAATTTATCTAGTATCAACAACTAAATTTTAAACCGAAACCTAGTAATTACCAAGTATTATCCATACTTAACAATGAGAAACCCAATCTGATTCAACAACTACCAAATCATATCCCAATTTGTATTGACAAAGAGAACTAATCCTAATTCAATCAAACTAAATATACAAAAAATTAATTTAATTTTTTGAATTTTTTTTTGTCTTTTTCACTCATGACTTTTTTCTTTTTCATCTCATCATAATTTGTCTTTTTTTTTTATTTACAGAAAGGTATTCATTAGAAAAATCATAACAATAAAATTTTAAATGAAACTCAAAATAATAATAATAATAATAATAATAATAATAATAATAATAATAATAATAATAATAATAATAATAATTCTGCAACAAGTATGAAATAATGCTCCAAAATTTTCATTCTCTTTCTCTTACCTTAATTTTTGGTTGATTACACCCTTATGCTCTAAATCAACTCTTGAGCATTGGGATAGCTGAGTTCTTCTTCTTCTAAGAAATTGAAGCAAAAAATCAGAATAGAGCGGCGCAATGGTGCTGAAGAAAAGGGCAGCAATGGTAGGGTCAAAATCATAGAAGTGTTTTTGCGAAATCAACAGCCTTAATATTAAGCTTTGGCTCCAAATTTAATTTCTAATCCTTAATTTGCAGTAGAAAAAAGTAAACTTCATTTTTTTTTTCTGAATGATAATGATTAGGATATTATAGCTTCAACAAGCCATTCTACTTGAACAAAAATGATAACATAGCTGTTGGTCTTTATTTTTAAGTCACTTCAGATTTTGATTTGATTTTATTTCTAATATTTAACTTTTTCGTACTTTATGCTAATTGAAAAGTAAACCACTCTCTTTGATTTTAACTTTACCATTTTTACCACTCTCTCTTTGATTTTAACTTTACTATTTTTGGGTAAAGTTTTAGCAGCATCACCAAAAAGCTTTTCAAAGCTTTGCCCATATGCTAAACCAATGTATTGGACTTAGATGTTGAGATTTGTTTGCAGAAATCACTTTAGGCAAAGTGCAGCATCTGTGATTCTTTGTTAGTGACTTTGTTTTTTTTTTATTTTTGTCAGTAGATTGGACAACCTCCAATCTTAAGTAAATAATGCACTCACACACTTCTCACACTTTTATCACATTTTTTTCTCAATTACAATCTTTAGGGTTTGAACTCTACACCTTTGAGTTAGGAAGGAAGAGATATGCCATATGAGTTAAGGCTCATTGGCGCTAGTGACTTTGTTGGATCAAGTTTGCAGTTTCATATTCCAATTTCCTCTCCAAAGATAAGCCCAATATAGCTTAGCCCATTTTTGTGGATTTCAACTCTCATATGGACCTACAAAAATAAAATGCACATCAAATCAATTTTTAAACTTTTAACCCACCGACCAAAAAAAAAAAACTTTTAATCCAACAAAATACATATATGGTTGTCATTACTAAAAATTAAGTTATTGTTTCGTAAACTCAACTGTCAACATAATCATTGTCAAGTCATTGTACTACTACTTTGTTTTGCCTACAATATTTAATTTTATTGCTCTTTATTCCGTTTTCATGTTCTCCAAACTCTGTTTTAATAGGACAGTAGTTAACTAATTAAGTATATGATTGAGTTAATTAATATTCAAGATGGATATACGTGCAGACCAAAAAAGGAAAATCTAGAAGGGAGAAATAACTAAATTAATAGAGTTTGTATGTGAAGAAAAATTTAGGCAAGCCTAGTGAATGTTGTAACAAACATTTGATACTCAGAACATGTATACATTGTTATGTCACATATCAACCATCATCTTGGAAAAGCATTTGTCATATAGCTAGAAAACAAAAATATTTGCACGTGTTTTATTGAAATTAAAGCCATTAGCTGTGGATGGCAACTGTGAATCTTTTTGTAGTTTGAAAATCTGCATTCACTTTTTAATGTCAATCAAACAAACACAATGTTTGGAGTGATCTTATACTGATAGCGCATTATTTAAAGAGGCATTGGTAATTACAAGAAAAAACGTGGTGATTCCGTTAAAATTTTGGTAACTAAATAAAATTAGTCAAAAACAGCTATAACTTGTCTTATTTAACATTAATTAATTATTGAACAATTAATGAATGCTAAATAAGACAAATTCTGACTATTTTTTTGTTTCCCTAGTATTTCTGCAGTAAAAATTACTTTGGAGGTTAGTAGCATGGTTAGAGCGAAGGTAGAAAGGTCATGCATTGTTGGTGCAAGGAGTTGAACATAATAAATTGCCAATTAGCTTTGTCATTCTATCCTTGTGTAACGAGTTGCAGTATATATATGTATGTTATAAGAATGAGAGAGATATGAAGATGGAAAAAGAGAAAGAGAGAGTGTGTGTGACTGGAGCTTCAGGCTTTCTAGCTTCTTGGCTTATCAAGCGACTTCTTTTGTGTGGTTATCATGTCACTGGAACTGTGAGAGATTTACGTAAGCGGAAGAAATTTGAACACTTATAGAGTCTAGAAGGTGCAAGAGAGAGACTACACCTTGTCCAAGCTGATCTAATGGAAGAAGGAAGCTTCGACAATGACATCTTCGGATGCAAAGGTGTCTTCCACATAGCCTCTCCTGTCCTCAAGCCCTCATCAAATGTCAAGGTACATCATTCATTCAGGCGGCTGCCTTTGTTTGCATGGCTGAGATAGAAATATAGAAACACAAAATAGTGTTTGATAGATGAAATATGAATAAAAATATTGTGTTCAGATATATTGAATTAATATATTTTGTATTCATTTTAACAAAAAAAATATAGAAATACTAATAAAAAACATAATTTATTTTTTATTTTTTTATCATTATATTTTTTATTATTATATTGTTTTAAAAATTTTTAATAAAAAAATAAGAATAAATTAAATTTTATAATTTGTTTTAATTTACACTAAACAAAATATAAAAACATAAATTTGTGTCTCTATCTTTTGTATCTTATTTTAAAAAATTTGTGTATTGTATCTTGTTCTCAATGTTTTGTTTTATTCTATTTTCAAAAACAAACAAAGTCTGATAGACACTAAAACTCATGTGAGTAGAAATTTTAAATTAAAACAAAAGCTAAAACATTTTAAAGTTATATTGTAACAGGCGGAGATGTTGGAGCCGGCTCTCCAAGGTACTCTAAACGTGCTGCGTTCGTGTAAGAAGAATCCGACGCTGCGTCGAGTGGTATTAACCTCATCTTCTTCAACTCTTAGGGTCCGAGACGATCTTGATCCAAAAGTACCTCTAGACGAGTCTTCATGGAGCTCCTTGGAGCTCTGCGAGAAACTGCAGGCATGGTACGTGATGTCCAAGACAATGGCGGAGAGAGCGGCATGGGAGTACTGCAGAGAGAATGGGATCGACTTAGTGACCATTCTACCCTCGTTCGTCATTGGACCAAGCTTGCCGCCAGATCTGTGTTCTACGGCATCTGATGTGCTAGGGTTGCTCAAAGGTGAAACCGAGAGATTTCAATGGCATGGAAGGATGGGATACGTTCACATTGATGACGTGGCGCTCTGCCATATCCTTGTGTATGAGAATGAAGCCTCCCATGGCAGATACCTTTGCAGCTCTATTGTCATGGATAATGATGATTTGGTTGCTTTGCTTGCAACTCGTTATCCTACTCTCCCTATTCCTAAATGGTTCGTAGCTAATTATGTTTATTAAGTTTAATTTGGGTTTAAAGTGAATTATTAAACAGCATTAGTTGGATTTTCAGGTTCCAGAAACTAGATAGGCCGCATTACGATCTGAACACATCAAGGCTGAGGAGTCTGGGATTCAAGTTTAAGTCAATTGAAGAAATGTTTGATGACTGCATTGCATCGTTTGTTCAGCAAGGCCATCTCACACTTCAACCTGCAGCTCCAATTTAATCATCAACCTTGGATCTATACATTGTTGCTTCAGAATGATTATTGTTGTAATCTAACACCAAGTTATCCATCACTTAATAAAGTTGTCAAGTTCATGGGACTGATTTTCATGGATGGATTATATAACATCAATCTTCAGTGTAATTGCATATGAATTATTTTTTGGGAGCTACTCAAATGAAGATGCCAAAAATATCTTGTATAAAAGTATAATTTGCTTATTTGGTCACACCTTAAATTAAAACAACAATTTTATAACATATCAAAATCTAATCCTATAATTCACTATTCAAGGGTCAAAAAAAAGAATTTTCACATGAAGACAAATATAAAATTTTTTTTGGAGTACCCATCTTATATTTTTTATTTATAACCAAAATTTTAAAAATCGAACCGAATTGATTGGTTCAACCAAATTAAATGAAAATCAATCTTTTAATCGATTCAATTGAAATAAAAATTATTTTATTTATAACCAAAATTTTAAAAATCGAACCGGATTGATTGGTTCAACCAAATTAAATAAAAATCAATCTTTTAATCGATTTAATTGAAATAAAAATTATCTGACCAAAAATAGTAACAAATTGTTCAAACCAGCAATTAACCAGAAAACCGTTGAACAAGACAATTTTTTTTTCGATTTTCAATTAAAAATAAGATAAAAAAATACATAAACCCTTCCCTTCTCTCTCTCACACACTACCCAGCCTCTCTCTCTGACAGACGGAATTCTAGCAGCCTCTCTCTCCCAGCCAGTGGCTAGCGCCACCATCTTCGACAAACTCTTCTCCTCAGCCAGTGTCAAGCTCCACCGTCGGAATCCTCTTCTCCTGGTTCCTTCACCTAGTATGTTATTTTAGTGAAAAGATGAACATTAAAATATAATTTGCTAGTTGTATTGTCTTTTTTTTGTCTAATTTAAAATATTGATTTTGTAGAGAATTTATGTTGTTTTTATCTATTTTGATGATGTATTTTATTAATTATTGCTAATATTTCTAAAAAAACTGATTGTGTGTCTATTATTTTAATAATAAATTTTTTTATTGAACTAAGTTTCGTAAATTATTTTTGTCTAAAAAAGAGTTATTTAGAGATTTTGTTACGATAAAAATTTTAGTATTTAATTATTTAATTTTTATCATTATATTTACTAATTAAAATATTTTTGGAATTTGTCTATTTAACTACACAAGTTGTAAGAAAATAATTTTAGTACTTTTGCTGTTAGAGAAGTTCTTATTTGAATCTGGATTTTTTCCAATAAACCGAGAGAGGGTAATTGGAAAATGAGTCCAAAAGAACAGAACGAGGGTGCGAAATTTATATGAACATCACCATTTTTATTTCAGCTTTTTGTTTTTCCTATTTCCGTATCAATTTTTCACCGGTATCGACCAAAGCAACTCTTCACTAGCTATAATTTCACTCATACTCAATTATCAAATTTCTCATATATAATGAGCTTCTTAGTGCATGACACTAGAATATATGTAGGCAGCTCTATAGAGGAAGAGGGTGGGACGTGAAGTAGGGAAGGGGAAATAGGGCTTCTCAAAATCAAATTCAAAAAAATAAAATATAAAAAATCAAAAAGTAAAATAAGAAGCAAATTTCAAATTTTAAATGTCTTAAATTTAAAATGGTAGAGTGTTTTTTTTTAGAATGGTGGAATCTTTTTTCCCATGCTAGAACGGTTTTTCAGATTGATTGGAGCATCAAGTTTGGATTCTGGCTATGAGCAATTTCTGTCAAAAGTAATAGAAGTAAGATTCAAGCATAATGATGGGGATGGTTCATCGTGATTCAAAAGTTAGTATACAAATACATACAACAATCTTCACCTTAAAACTAAATCGGAATCTGGCTGGACTGAGGAGGGGTGGGTCGAGTACCTATGGGTTCGGATAAAACTGTTATCCCTAAATACACTTATTATATATAATTTACAAAATATAATATATTAAATTAAAACTATAAATTATGACCCCAATAATTTGACATATATTTAACTATAATCAAACTAATTTATGAAGAATAAATATACAAATATTAAATATTAAAAATAAACCAATAAAAAAATTAAAAGAAATCATGGTCTACTTAAAAAAACGACCAAGGTTAATACCAAGGTTAATATGGGAGTAGATCCTCTCCAATGGAAAAAAAATTGGATAGTATCCAGTGGAAGATCTCACCCTTCATTGCATTCTCTCTCATTTATTTCTGGTCCCACTTGTAGAATTAAAGATGGGAGATTACACTTTATTCTCTCCAATGACAAAAAAAAATATATTGAATTGTTTTAGTGTTTGTGTAGATATTAGTTTAATTAGCTAACCTATATTGAATTGTTTTATATTTATTACGAACCTACACATTTTGAAAAAATATATATATAAACCCGTGGACAGTGTTTTATATTAAGGATTTGAGGGTTCATAACATTACGATGTACTGATTATATATTTTTGGGGGACAGAGGGGTTTACTTGTGTTGAAGTACTTAGTAATTCATTAGGCTTAAAGTACATGGAAACCTGCTTTATGTTACTTTGCTTTGGCCTTCCATGCGACAAACTTCATATTCTCTTGCTTGTATCTTTTCCATTCACTCAAAACAGGGAAGATGACTGGCTTCATAACAAGCAGAAAATATGGCTGCAATTTAGAAGAAAAGTAGAAATAAAAAATCAGTATATTTCAACTTGTAATATAAAATTATGAGTGCATCTGAGTTCTTTTTTGTGAAATGCTTGTCGTGCTTGATCAAGCTTTCGAAATTATAATCGTGCTCATTTTCATAATCCAGTGACAGAAGCAGAAGAATTGAGAGTTACATGAACAAAAAGGAAATGACAATGAGCTATACATATCTCTTACAACTTTTATGTGCACACTTCATGATAAAATGTCATCAAACTAAACCAGAGTTATGTTTACATCTTATGTTGACTCGTAATGTGCATCCTAATTATGAAGCCAATAGGAAAAAAAATGAGCCCTAATATGGTCGAATCATTCAATTATCGAGTGTCTCAACCCTCATATGCCTGTTAACTTATAGTATTTAGGACAAAGATGAAGAGTTAAAGAACCAACCGTATAGATGATAAAAGAATGCCAATATGAATAATAACTGATAGACATAATTGAAGGATGAAAAAAGGAATCCTCTGCCAGAGATCTTGCTTGCCTTGATGATGCTGACAAGAAAAGAGATTGATCATGTTTAGCATTAGGCAACAGTATATAAATCTTCATCAAAGTCGCTAACAAGATTTTGAAATCAAACATAGGCTTAAAGAAAGCATACAAGCAGATGCATCATAAATTCCAGCAGATGCATTACTTTGAGCAAATTTTGCAGCTTCCAAAGAAATCATCACCTGGTCAAAGCCAAGTAGGCAACACATAATGTTAAGGAGGGGAGGGATTTAAAGTTAACAAGAGTATGAAATTTTCATTATCAGTTAATCAGTCAAAGGTGAATTAACACAAGCAACCTTTATCATTCTTAATACACTGGAAGATAAACTACAGTTTCCAACCAAAATATCATCCAATAAGCATTTACAATCACCTTTTTTCCAATTTCATCAGTGATAATCATCCTTGGCAATGATTGAACCTGCATGGAATTGAAGTTTAAGAAGCTTACGCTAGATACTAGCCAGCTTGAAGTTAACAGACTCAGTAGATAAGAGTATTCGTACCAATCTGGAAAGAGATCCAAGTGTTGCCGCACAAGAATAGAGATTAAAGCAAACATGATTCCGTGACAAAACATCCAACTCCCTACATATAATCAACATCAATGAGAACTAATTTGACAACATTTTATCTATTAAGGACTATTTTCTTTGAAAAAATGGAAAAAATATTAAAATAACAAATATTACTTTACAGAGATAAATATTTAAGTGAAACAAAGGCACTGCAATTTGTTATGCCTCGGAGAGTTGTAGCATCCCCCTCAAGCGTTGTGAAATATGATTATTACCCAAGCCTATTCTAAAGCAGGAATATTTGTCTTGTTATTTCATTTAGGAACCATTTGTAGAAGACCAAAAGCATACAGAATGGATTATAAAACTTTTTAATAAAAAAATTATTTCCCCCATGAAGATGTACACAGGAACTTGTAAAAGGAAATTGATGTGAAATATAATGCTCGTTCTGTCATTCAGCCCTCCCAAAATCATGTTGAAACATGTAGTCATGATCAAGCTAACAAGCTTTCAAAATTATTTTAACATAACAAAGAAAATTACTTTGTAAACCATGCAATTAATATTTTAACATATCACTCTTACCATTGTGTGAATCCTTTTTCACTCCCTTGGAGAACGTATGTGCCTGATTGACCAACATAGAGGTTATCAGACTTAAGACCAAGGAGTTGCCGCAACTGCCCCATTAGAATTCCAGAAAACTTCTGGATATCCTGTTTCATGACTTGCATGATTCCATGTTCAGCAAATGAATTTATGAAAATTAACAACAGTGGGATACATGAATACCAGCATAAATCAGTTGCATAATATTCATTATCTACACCAAAATAAAATAAAACTTACTGAAATTAAATGGTTTGGAACAAGAATCTATCAAGTATTTGTTTAAAAGTTATAAACATATTACACATAAAATAAAATACTCCAAATATTGCTTTACTTTCATTGTATATAGTGAGAAGTTTTTCCTATATGAGTGTTAACAAACTACTAAACAGCGGCAATTCATGAGTGAAAGGAAAACCTGGGTTGAAATCATATGTTTGACTGAATCCTTACTTTCCAAATCTTTTTTACAGCTTTGGGGATTCCAGACAACAACACCTCCCCACATCTACAATATTCCAAAATAGCCTCTTCATAACAACAATAAATTTGACAATTTTATAATACATGTAACAATACAGAAACATTAAATAATGAGATTTTGAAGATGAGATAAATAACTGGGGATATAAATCCATTAGTATTAGACAGGTCTCCATTTGGAAGCTCCAACCGGAGAGGACATTCCTTTGCTGATGGTATATACCTGGAATTATGAACAAGAAAACTTGCAATGTAAGCTCTGTCTATATGCAGAACACAACTACTACATTGAAATCACACTAGAGAATATGTATACTGGTAGAGAGAATGAGAAAAAGAAGTAATTCAAAAGTCAACTAAGAAAAGAAATTACTAGGTTCTGGAAAGTGTAAGTAAATAAATCTAGGGTTGAGCTAAAACATATACACCACAAGTTGCAACATTTTAGATCTCCCACCGGCTGCAACTGAAGTATCCAAGTGCCACTCATTAGAATTAACCTGTTCAACACAGTCAATTGACCACAACTATATTACTATCATCTCTCAGGTAGACATTAAATGAAATATGAAAAAGGACAAATATGAACACTCAGCAGATATGTTTTAATGCATTAGCAATGATAATGAATTCACTTGATACGACCAGATTTAAACAAGACTTGCATAATTCAAAAGATGAATAAACTTCTAAATAATCAAAGCATCAATTTGGGATTTATCTGATAGGCTGCATTAGAACTAAATAGTAAGTACACTTAAATTCTAAATCATAAGTCAGAGGCACAGATAATGTGCACAAAGAAAGGAAGATCCTTGGTACTAGAAATGTGGCTTCCAAGCACCTCATCCCAGTAAGAAAATGGAGACTTTTGCGTATGATATAAAACCTGACAATATGAATAATTATAAAATCAATCAAATCTAAACCATACAATGTTTTTTAATTGTTACATTACATGAAAACAAGAATTTACCTGGCTTTCAACTGTTATGTTTGCTATAGGTTGCAAAGATTGGATTACAGGTTGCAACAGAATCTCATCAATTTCACGAAAATTCCTACATTAAGATCACAACAGAAACTTCAAAATGATTACAAAGAAGACTAAGGAAATACTTTTAATGACAGGACATCAAATAAATAAATTTCAACAACAATCTACAATGTAACATTTAAAGCCTCATTGCCATTAATCTCTGTGAACTCCACATTTCATTTCAAAGCAAGTTCTCTCTATGCCAAACTTTTTATAGCATATCTAGAAAAATTCCCAGTATAGCAAAACAAAAGCATGTTATCTATAAAACACAACAAGAACACTCCATCGGAATTACAGTTTTCACAATCCATACCAATCAAATATCCAATCCCGCGGCTCTGCATTGAGCAAACTGAAGGAAAGAACAATCCTGCCATCAGCACCAACCGGCATGAACTCGGCGCGAATCGAATCCCCTTCACTCCTACCATTCATGAACACCTTGGCAAAGATTTCAGCCACCCTCGAAAGCGCCTCCTCCTCCAAAACACGGCCGAGTATCCACGCGTGCCGATACTTCCCCACCACAGCCCTCACCTCTGCCTCCTTGTCGCCCCCATTCACCACCACCACACTATACACGTTCCCTCCACCATCCACATTCCCCAAACAACCCCTCAGCAACTCATCAACATCTTCATCACTCAACTTCCCGCCAAAAAAAGCAACTTCTTCACCACACTTAAACGGACACTGAGCTTTCGAATTCTCCGTCCGCATGCAACTTGAGCCCGAATCAATCACCACAGAGACCTCATAGGCACCGCAATTACCGCATTGCGAGGAGTTAGGGTTCAGTAGGGACATCTTGTTGATAATTGCTTCTGCGACGTCGTTTGAGGCGGTGAAGTTGAAACCAAGGAACATGGCTTGGAATTGGCAACGGAAGTGTACGGGTTCGGAGTCCAATTGCGAAGAGAATGCTTCTATTCCACGGAAGGGGAGCGGAGAACGGTAGATTTCGACGGATTTCCATAGCAGCGGGAAACCTGCAAATAAACGGGACAGAAAGAAAGTCAAATAGTTGACCAACACTGGATTGGGTCAAAGTAGTTGACCAACTGCATATTCGGTTACCTAGGATGAATGAGAAGGGGACAATGAGGGTGAGGATGACAGGCTTGAGGCCGGGTTTGGTGGTTCGCATGGTTTTGGGGTCCAACTCCATGATCTTCTTGTTTCTTCTTCAGGGGGTTTTTGAGTTGAGTTGAGTTCAGTTTCAGTTTCAGTTTCAAAGGAGTGGGTTTTAGATATTTTAGTAACCGCTCTGCAAGCTGTTGGTGTGGCGGTTTCATTGTTTTTTATTTTTTCGAGATTCTCTATTTAATTGATATCGTGATCTGATCATGATTGTTTTTTCCTCCAAATCAACTCATTCAGTTCCAATCATGATTATATTTGGACTTGATTTTGAATCACTCAACTTTCTATTCCTGCCTCTCCGTTATGGCCATAGAAGAATTCATCGCATTAGGAGGCATCATATTCAAATTCATGTTTATAATTTTGTTGTATGGTTCCTAATACATAAGTAATTTGTTTTTGCTTAAGGTTTTTCATGGAAATGTTGAAGGTTTTCCAAGATACCTCTTTGCTTTGAGAAACAAACAATGCTGGCGATTAAGGTTATGCTATAAGGACATGATCATGTCATATGAAAGTAATCACGTTTATAAATTTATTTGTAATTGATAAAAAAAGTTTAAAATATTCCTAAAGAAAATGAAGTGCATGGCTTATAAAATATATATTTGGGATACATCTTAAACATAATATGTAACCCCTTATTTTCACATTTGGGAACTCACTTTAACCTTATTCTAAAATTTGATGATTCTCAACAAAATGTTATTCTTTTACTTTCATCTCGTTCTCATTCAGAAGTAGACACCAAGAAATAGCAATTATCCGGCCAGGTTAACAACATACATATTATAATTAATTAACGCAATATATAGTTATAATAATAATAATAATAATTACTGACAATTATGGACTATGGTGATATATAAATAATTAATAGCTTAATGATATATAAATAATTAATAACTTATATTATTCTCTGTCGTATCACTGACAATTATAGGGAATTTAGTAACTACAGATTTGTAGTTATTAATCAACAATCATTCAGAATTTATCTATCAAACTAAGGCTTATCCATTCACTGAGTAATGACATAAGTACACTGCGCCTTCAAAAAAAATACCCTTAGAAGAATCCCAAAAAGAAAAACTAATTAAATTGCAAAACCTTTAATTACACTGCCATTCAATTTCAACCAAAAATCAATATTAATCCATTAAATCTTTGACTAAAACTTCACTAATATCCATTTAATTACGGGAACCTTTGACAACCCAGGTTTTAAATAGCAGAAATCTGTGGCAAAATCTCCATTACATTGAATGAAGTAACCAAGAGGTAAACTTGAGGATTTAAAATAAGCATTTGGTTTATAATTACAAGAGATAAGATTAGATAAGCTACCCAGATACCCTAAGAAGATTTCTTCTAGAACACATAGCCATTTTGTAACTAATTGATATAAGAAAAACTTGGTCGCCACACAGTCGTAAGCTCAGGCATCTTTACTTTAACTAGTCGTTTAAGGTTACAAGAGATCTAACCACGCCTGGTCCTATCTTATCAGCAAGGGCACCTGTCTCTGAAATAAGTAATGATTTTTCCTTCACTATGCTCTGTAGCTTCTTTGCCTCAAAGTCAAGTCGAGGTTGATCTGTAATTACAAGCTCAATATGAGGGATACACCAATTTACAGTTAATATATATCAGTTCTATGCTTGAGGGAACTGAGTCATAGATACGATTTAAATTCTGAACTCAGGAATAACAGTGATCATTAATGAACAGGAATAGATATAATCAGTCTCATCAGAAATTCAGAATTACAAGTTGATGCGTAAAGGCCATAAATCTTTAATATGTTCTAATCATGTGTAGGATTATGCGTGCCAAAATGAAAAAACAAGGAACGTATGTCAAAAATTCCAAACTAGTTCCAGGTAAAAAGGGTACAGTTACATTTGTCTTCAGCATTGCAGGATTTGCAATAACATGAAAAAATTGTTGCCATAATGAATTCAAACCATTAGACTGTAACATAGGTAATTTCAATAAAGATGAATTTTCGCATGCAACTAAAACAAACAGATAAATACAACAAAGACACATGCTTGATAATTCAAATATCAAATTGATAATTCAGTCTAGACTCCAAACAAATGCATGAAATATGGCTTGTATTTCCATCCAGCATTAATATATTAAAGCATATAACAAGGAAATCAATCATCTGTCATAAATATTTATTTTCCTAAAATGCACTCAATCTAAGATTTGTTACCGAACTTTACTGTCAAATAACCACGACATACAAATGATAACTAAGCAAGACTTTTGCACAAGCACATTGGGAGAAAAGAAAAATGGAAAGGTTTTTTATTTTGTGGCACTACTAACAGAGGCATGCATTTATGGTATTTTGATTCATTGTCCCTATATTTTACTTCTTTAGAGGGTAGGGTGGGATGGAATGACCAATTAACCTGTTTCCAAGATAGTGTGGGCAGCATGGAATGGGATGCTGGCAAACATATCAGTTCCTGGAAACATCATCCACGTCTTCTCGAATGAATCATGGTTACCACAGGTGTTACACACTTCTTGCACCAAGGGTCTTGACCTCGACCCTTCGACTCCCTTCATCATCGATTCAAAAGGAGTCGGAACACTAGTCTTGGTTGTCCGAGCCCTCTTCCTTAATGCAGTCAGTGCTTCTCTATTCCCATTTCTCAATTTATCATTCTCAACCATCTGCATTTTTTACCCAAATAGGACAGACAGTTAAGTACCGACTTAATTCCACAGAAAAGCCATTTAAAGGGTCTGATGAGGGTATGGTAATGAATTGATGATTGAGATTCCTCAATGAAGTTGTTACCTGATGCCGGGCCAAAAGAAGAAGCTCGGCTTCCAGTTCCACTTCTGTTAATTTTTGTTGGAATTGTTTCATGGTAGGATCCATATTCCAAGAAAGAAACTCCTGCGAGTTGCAAATAAAAAACATATTTTCAAGCTAATGAAATAATGATGGACACCAATTTCAGAAGAGTTATGAGATTCGGTTGACAATCAAGAAGTTACACTAACAATTTTTGATAATCTTAAAAAAAAAAACTGATAGCTGATATATAAACACACAATTTTTATGGAAATCAGAATTTTATTAACTCATTCATATAAAAAACACAAATAATAGAATTTCTAAAAAACATAAATTGCAGTTAAAAATGGAACATTCATGAACAAACTATTGCAGCAATTTCAGCATTAAAACAGTTGCCAATTACAACAATTGCATCCAAAACAAATTGCGAGTAAACAAAACATAAATCGATACAAGAAGCGAAAAAATAAGTGTTCGATATTGGGTACTTTGGCAAGAAGTGAGAGCAAATTGGAGAGCAAGGTCACCTATACTAATCAAAAATCACTAAAATAGGGACTGGCAACGAATTGAGGACATAAATTAACAAAACCGAACTTCGGATCCATGGTTTACCTACAGGAATGCGGATACGACGACAGTGACGAGCACGGAGGCAGCAGCGACGGTGGAGAGTGAAGCCGATGTGAGATATTGAGACTCAGAGAGCAAGCTAGACTTTGTAATTTACTATGAGTTTGGCAAATTACATATAGTTTAGCAAAAAAAAAAACCACTGCGAGGCCAATAAGCCCCAATTACATCATCAAAAACTAACTGCTTAAGAGAGAGGCGGGTTTGACTAAAAAAAGAGAGGAGGCGAATTCCAGTAATGTATATTAATATCCAAATCCATGATTGATCCGCTCAAAATATTAGATCATTGGGTTATTAATTCAATTGTTGAATCACTGATTGAATCTATAGATCTAATTTAATTAAATAATAAATTTTTTATAATAAATTCCAAATGATTTCAAGAGTTAAATTAATTTGGCACTTGGTGTATGTAATGATGATGATGATGATGATGATGATGATGATGATGATGATGATGATGATGATGATGATGATGATGCGTAAAATCGATTGACTGCTCAACAAGGTTTTGAGAACCAGACCGGTCAATCGCTTTCATCATTGGTTCACTGATTTACTGGTTCAACTGGAAAAAACATTTTGTAGTTATATCTTTGAAGTTTGAAATAACAAAAGCAGCAATCATTCAAGAAATGAATTGTTTTCTCTTCAAACTCTCTACAATTTCAGTAAAATAAACCACTTTTCATGTATTTGCGTACAGTTTTAGTCCAAAGCTTTAAAAAATATGCTTTGAACTAGCTTCTGAGTACAATCAGTTTTTAACATGTAAAATTAGAAATACAAAAGTTGTAAAATCCTTAACCTTATATTTTAATTAAGACTAAGATTAAATAGCCCAGCTAGTATACAAAATATACTGAGTTTCAAGTCCAAATCTAATTGACCAACAACTGCTGTATTATACATGTTTGCGAAGTACTCCAAAAGTGTATGAAATATTGAAATGCACCATTCAATGCAACAAAAACCTATGCAGGATGCAGTGTACAACAAAAGTATAGTTCAGGACTTGTATGTGGGAAAATATGATAGTAAATCAAAAATAAAACTTTTTCACCATATCACCATATTTAAAAACTCATATATCCACCTTAAACTAAGACAAATAAATTAATCTGAGAATTAAGCCAGTCATAATGCAGCATAATTTGTGAAGCTTAATGTCACACACAAGTCAGTCTTAAGACCCAAATAAAAAGGGTGCTTATAGAACATAATTCATATTTCCTAGCACTAGTATAAGCTGATTCCTAATAATTCAAAGGCCAGATTTATTAATGCTATTGTGCTAGAATAAAAGCTCCAATTTCCGCAACCCAGGAAGAAGCAGTCTATTTCCAGCATTCAAGGACAGCAAGGTTGGGAATGTTTTGAACTAAATATTGGAGTTCAATTAATTATTAAGATAGCCACAATCCATGCATGATTAAGTCACAAAACAGTAAAACACAAACCAGCACATCACTACCCAGAAAGATCACAAAACACAAAACAACAAAGAGAACAGCCAAAGCTAATCAATAATCATTAATCAGATAATCAATCAATAAAAACATTCAAATAATTGATCAGATAATCAGATAATTGCTTCTTGATTAATACTATCATTCATAACTGAAATTAATATATCATTCACAAAACTAAAACAGCAGCAGCACAGCCAGAATATTAATAGCAGCACAAAATTAATACTACCAACAGCATTCAGCATTCAGCAACAAAAATTATCATCCAGCAACAAACAGCATTTGATTTGATTTCCATTTTAGCATTCAGCAACAAATATTACAAAACAGCAACAAGTAATCCCTAATCACACTAAACCTGAAATCAATAAAGCTAATAGAGCATAATCCCTAATTACAAAATAGCAACAAGTAATCCCTAATCCATTTTTAGCAGCAGCAAGAAAATTTCAACAAAAATTTCAGGAATTAAAAAAAGAGCAGCAACACAAAATCAATTATTTAATTTTCCATTAATCTATTCACAATTTCACATTCAAATATCAGCAAACAGAGCATAAAAGGAAGAGAAGAACCGAGAAGTGAAAGCAGTGCTAACCTTCGACGGAGACACGGACGGCGACCAGCGAGACGACGGTGACCGGCGAATGGCGGCGACCTACTCCAAGCCTCGAACAGAGAAGCCAGGGAGGACGGGGACAGGGGGAAGGAGGACGCCGAGCTACAAGAGAGGGCCTGGGCTACAAGAGAAGACGTGGAGGCGCCGACAGCACGGACAGCGGCGGCACTGTGGCAGAACCGTTGCAGGGAGAACCTAGGGCTTTGGTCGGGTGATTTTGAAAGTTCAGAGGGATAGTGATTCACGAAAGGGGGGTGTTAGGTGGGAAAAGTATTTTCTGGTGCTTGAAGCACCAAGAAAAAAGATTCTAATTCTTGATAGGGGGTTCAGATTGCTCCAAGCAAGAAATTGTTAGTATTGTTAAGTTTGACCATAATTTAATGTATTTGCGAACCGGTATAGTTGATTGTTTGATCGGATTAGCGTTTTTTATTTTTTATTTTTTGGATAGGGTATATTGATGGATGGTTATTTTTTTTTTGATCTGGCAACATGGCCCGCACCCCTCACATAACCCGTCAAAAAATACTGTAACATAAACCCAAACTCCTCTAAAAGTAGCCCGAATAACTATAAACAACCCACCAAAAAATAAAAAATCAAAATGTATATTTTTAAGACAAAAAATTACTCCGTATGTGTATGGTCATCTTCTACAATGACATGAAATATTTCTGGAAAAGCTTGAAGGAGAAGGAAAATTTTTTATAATAAATTCCAAATGATTTCAAGAGTTAAATTAATTTGGCACTTGGTGTATGTAATGATGATGATGATGATGATGATGATGATGATGATGATGATGATGATCCCTTTAATTACTACTAATAATAAATCCACCTTATTACAACTATCTGACCTCTATAATACTCAACCCTTGAAAGAACAATTTCCTTATTATGAAAAACCCAATCCTATAAAGATATTAACCATTGAAAAAGAGTGGTTCAAAAAAGACAGAAAAACCCTATACAAGACCATTTTCCCAAATACTTTCCATTATATTCCTATTAACCCACAAAAAATCCAAAAAATTTATGAATTCATATTAGTAGACACCGGATCCGTTGAGTTAACACATTATAGAGATTCCAACACCAAGCAGCCTATTTATTCAAAAATAAAAATTATAAAAATATTATCCTTGCAAGATTGAAAAATACCCCATATCAGTCTAAAAGCTTCTCATTAAAATTTGAACCTCAGAACTATACCTACTATGATTACCAAGAAGCCTGGAATCATATTTTATTTCTATCACCAAATTCCCATTCTTGGTTCATTTGGTTCAGAAAGGGAATATCATTACAATTTCCCAAATGGTTTCAAGCATGGTTCCAGAACTTTGGACCAATGGAAGCTTTCTTCCCAAAAGAAGCAAGTATGGCGTATGAATACTTTAAAAGCAAGTCATCATTCCTATAAGAATATAAATTCATTTCATTCATAGCAGCCATGGGAATATGGATAGAATTGTATAATATTGTATAGAATTCCCAATCATTAAGAATTCCTGATAATGTTGAAACTATTAGTCATAGAAATTCTATAGATAACTAATCAATAGGAAATATGGATAATATTGTAGGAATTGATAACAGAAGGCCAAATATAGCCACTGCTGTATATAAATCACCTTCGGAATTTGATCCAATGGAATCACAAGTTTTATCAGTAATTATAAAGGAAGAACCATTTGAGATTGATAAAGAATGGATAAGACAAGATTTTAATGCTGATTATAATAAACCCCTAAGAGATTGGTATTTTACCAATCATTCAGAAAATGAGGTTATTAGACTATGAGAACTATTCTATGATTTTATGAAAGAAAATAGAATTAGTTTATACTTCTTTGATTGGTACGTTAATTATTACTCTAAACCCGATAAAAAATTATGTCCTTTAACAAAACCAACTATCGTTTGGAAAACAAGCTCAGGATCGATAATAGAATCTGAATATCCTCCTAAAGAAACTATTAAAATACCAATTGAAAAAGACCTAGAAGTTGAAGCAACACTTTATAAAGATAGCAATGCAGAAAGAAATATAGAAAAAAGAGATATTAAGAAATTACATCAACAATTAAACTTTACTAATACCATGTTAGATATAATGAAAAATTAATTAGGAAGAATGGAAAATATGGAAAAAGTCATTAAGGTAGAAAAACCCATAGAAAAACCTATATATAAATTACAAAGTTTAGATAATATTAGCTTAAAATCTAAAGTAGAAACAGAAGTTGAAGAACTAAAAGAAAAACTTAGAAGTATTAGTCTAGGAAAATTGACAATTAATACATTACAAAAGGAAGAAGAATTAGAACTAAATAAAATATATTATAAAAGAGATTATCCTAAAACCAAAAATTATTATCCTAGACCATCACCAGTAGATGTAGGCCTAGAAGAGCGAACACAATTAGTACAAAATAGTTTTTCAGGATCAGACTTAGTAGAATGGAATATAGATGGATTAAGTGAACAAGCTATTTTAGATCAAATGTGTAATATGACCATGGCTGCAACTGCCTATAAGATGAGAAAAGCTTCTGATAAAGAAGCAGCAATTATGATAACCCAAGGATTTACAGGACAATTAAAAGGTTGGTGGGATAATTTTCTCAGCATCCAAGAAAAAGAATTAATTATTAATACTATTAAACAAGAAGATCAGTCATCAGACGCTACATCCACATTAATATATACTATTATTAAAAATTTTGTAGGAGATCCCAGTATTTTTAAAGATAGGATACAAACTCAATTAATGAATTTAAGATGTCCAACCATGTCTGATTATAGATGGTATAAAGATGTTTTTATATCAAAAGTCATGATAAGAGATGATGCACATGCACCTTTCTGGAAAGAAAGGTTCGTAGCAGCCTTACCAAAATTATTCTCTGAAAAAGTATTACAAAAACTACAAACACAGTTCGGGACCCAGATTCCCTATAATTCATTAACTTTTGGACAATTGCATAATATAATAGTACAAACAGGTATAGAAGTATACACAGATACCGAGATACAACAGAAAATAAAACAAGAAAGTATCACGGGAAAAATAGAGCTTGGCACTTTCTGCTATCAATATGGAATAACTCCTGAAAAGGCACCTAGTGGACAGCATAAAGTTAAAAAGAAAAAATTTTATAAAAAGCCTAAATATAATATAGACAAACCCCTTTATTATGAACAGAAATATCATAAAAAATTTCATAAAACCCCTAAAGGAAAACCTAAATTTTCTAATAAGAAAAAATAAGTAACATGTTGGAAATGTAAAAAACAAGGACATTATGCTAATAAGTATACCACAGAACAAAAAATAAATAAAATAGAAAATAAAGAAATTAAGCATGCTTTGACAACTATACTAATCAATTCAGAGTCAGAAGAAGAATCAAGTTATGAGGGTTCTTCTGAAACTGAAGACTATTTTATACAACAATTAGACTTTATGTCAGAAGAAGAGAGCTCAGGAGGAAATAGTGGAAATGAGGAACAGGATAATAATAATTGTTTAGGAATAGGATTATGTAACTGTAGAAACTGTGAAAAAACTGAAAATGTTTTAACTAAAGAACAAACTTCTACACTAGTCAAAATAATTGACAAGTTAGAAGATACGCCATTAAGGGATGAGTTTATAAGACAATTAGCTGAATTAGTTAAAAAAGAAGAAGAAAGTAAGCAAGAAATAAGACCAGTAGAAATAAAAGAAATTTATAATCATTTTAAAAACCCACAAGAAGAAGTTTCCCTTAATTCTCTCAAAGAAGAGATAAAAAAGTTAAAAAGAGAAGTTTCAGAATTAAAACAACAAAATATTAATATGGACTACAGATTACTATAAATAGAAAGAGAAAATATAATAAAAATCCAAGAACAACCTTTTGACCAAATAAAAGAACCAAAATTACCTATTACTGTTGTACCAACAAAACAATTATCATTAAGACCTATGACAATGTCACAGGTTGTAAAAGCCGCACCATCATCATCATCACCTTCTAAGAGCCCTTTAATTACTACTAATAATAAATCCACCTTATTACAACCATCTGGCCTCTATAATACTCAACCCTTGAAAGAACAATTTCCTTATTATGAAAAACCCAATCCTATAAAGATATTAACCATTGAAAAAGAGTGGTTCAAAAAAGACAGAAAAACCATATACAAGACCATTTTCACAAATACTTTCCATTATATTCCTATTAACCCACAAAAAATCCAAAAATTTTATGAATTCATATTAGTAGACACCGGATCCGTTGAGTTAACACATTACAGAGATTCCAACACCAAGCAGCCTATTTATTCAAAAATAAAAATTATAAAAATATTATCCTTGCAAGATTGGGAAATACCCCATATCAGTCTAAAAGCTTCTCATTAAAATTTGAATCTCAGAACTATACCTACTATGATTACCAAGAAGCCTGGAATTATATTTTATTTCTATCACCAAATCCCCATTCTTGGTTCATTTGGTTCAGAAAGGGGATATAATTACAATTTCCCAAATGGTTTCAAGCATGGTTCCAGAACTTTGGACCAATGGAAGCTTTCTTCCCAAAAGAAGGCAGTATGGCGTATGAATACTTTAAAAGCAAGTCATCATTCCTACAAGAATATAAATTCATTTCATTCATAGCAGCCATGGGAATAAGCTGGATTATGACATGGGAATATGATTCAGCAGCATATGAAGAATCTCCAAGCATACAATATCTAGTAAGAGTCATAAAAATTAAATGGTGGAACAAATATGATATAAATTTACTAAGAAGAGCAGCTATTGAACAATGGTTAATAACATCACAAAAGCGTCCAGCAATAACAGCCTCAAGCACCACCAATGAACAAATAGCTTATAAAAAAGAGACCCAATTCTTAGCACAAAAGAGACAAATTATGGCAGCCCTAGCTGCAGCAACCTCAGAGGAAGATATCCAAAGCTCTCTACAAGCAATACAGACCGTACCTCTTGGAGAAGACGAAGAGGTCCAGTCCAGTCCAGCTCATTACTATCAAGACTCTCAAGATCCATTTGAGATGTAATAAGTACTGTATATGCAATCAATGTAAAAGCCCAATCATAAAAAAAAGTAAAAAGTAAAAAGTAAAAAAGTAAAAGTAAAAAGTAAAAGCAAACAGTGAATGTCGGCAAACAAAGCAAACAGTACTGTCGGCAAACAATACCCAAATAGTCATCATTTGGGGTCTATAAATACCAAAGGCCTCACTCATTCAAGATCATCAAAAACTTGAAAGCTCAAGAAATCTCTCTACTTTATAAATCTTCTTACTTCATATATTCTCTAAATATTTGTAATCATCTTCACGAAGTGTATCAACTTTGCAAGCAATAAAAGTACAAGTTCATCTTTGTAAGTTTACTATCTTTCTCTTCTTTATTCTCTTAGTTATTATCCCTGTTCTTATATCTTGAAAGAGTTTCATAAGAAGCTTAAATCTTTAAAGTTAGTTAGAAGAAATATGAAAATAAGAGTAATGGCAATAGAAATGAAAGTAAGAGAATTAATAACTGAATCTTTTGAATTGAAAGAAAAAATAAAAAAGGTAAACAAGAAAATAATTAAAACTAAAAGGTTTTTACAACAAATGAAAACCATAAAATCAGTAAAAATTATTAGACAAAACATTAAGAATAAACATATTCATTACGTTAGAAGGATGCATTATTTGCATATACAAAGCATGAGACAACTTTATGAGATAGAATCAAGAATACATGTATATAATGTTCAAAGGATGGATGGCGATCCTCAACCTACTAATCTTGTACAAGAACCTCAACCTTTACAAGATCCTGCTGTACAAAAAACAAATCAACCTATAATAGTGCATACTAATAATAGCGTTTGTTTACTAGCTTTAAAAATTATCATTTTTTATTTTATAAAATTTTTTTTCTATTTTTAATATTGTTCATCTCATTCAACACTCAACAGCCTCTACTGTCAAAGCAGCTATCAGAGCATTCGAAAATTCATTTTCAAAACTAAATGATCCTTTTTTTCTGGGTCATCTTTTTACACTTCCATTGAAAAAATAGGTAATTATATAATGAGTCTTTAAAGTCTATGGTGCATACAAAATTTAGATCTCTAATATGATTGATTGTTGATTGTCGATGCCCAACAAATTAGATACATATCCCTTTTGATAAAGGGCCATCTCCAACGAGGATAATTCTATTTACTGTAGCAGTAATGTGTACAAGGTGAACTCAAAAACATTGATTCTCCCTGACCTATCCTAATTTCTAACTAATTTAACGGAGCTAAATTAAGATTTTTACCACATTGCACTCTAATTTCTGGCCTACTATTGTTTTGATTAGCTCTACAGTATTAGGAATCCTTTTTACAAAATAATGCACACCACAAATCTTTTCTAGAAGTTGCCCTGCCACCAAAAATTTATCCAATATGAAACAGCAAACCATGTTCACAGCAACACTACCTGAAATAATAATGCAATCACAAAATTTTTCCATCATTCCATATGTAGAAAATTGAAGCATTGTAGCGAAAAGGAGATACAAAGAGAATCAAAAGCACACACCTCGTCCATGAATTGAAGCTGCACACTCAAAAAAAGCCGTGAAGCAAATCATTTTCTTCGGCAGAACACCGCACATTAGCCATGCTTCAGAATCACTCCTTGAAGAACTCGCTGAATCTGAATCTGCAAAGAGTAAAATAAGAGTAAATTTTAAGTTTTCCTGCTAATAGATTGTCTCAAGAACAAACCAAATAGCATCACCTTTTGATATTTCACAAGATTTTCAGGGATTGATCTTATCTACGTCCAACAACTAACTCTTAGGTTACGTTACCTTGTCATACAATGTTCTAAAATTTAAGAAATTTTGAAAGAATCTAAACATTTATAGTGGAGGAAAAACAAATTCAAGTTCCTATTTTTTTCAATGGTACAAATTCTTATTTTTGACACACAACACAAGCAAATTGAACTAAATTTTTCTCACTGCTAAGTAAATACTAAATAGAACTCAAAACTTAATTTTTTCCTAATTTTAATTATTTTAGAAGTCCTAAAAAAATAAGTCTCTCATAAAAATACATGTAATTGAATTAGTGAGTAGGACCACAACAGAGACACACTTTCCACAAATGATTTCAAAAGCAGCACAAACAAATGATGTCACATACCGTCACATCGGCGTTGGTCCTCCGATCTGTCACGGTATCTTTAGTTGGTGATTTTCTGGTATCAAGTGTGGTGTCATTAGAATTTTGCGTAATTGTTTATGTGAATGAAGGTGATGCATGAAAAATCCTCTTCATATGAAGATGCTAGAGTGGAATATGCCATTTTTAGAACAAGCAAAATATATGCGTTTTGCTAATTGCTCAGTGAGGTATCTATCATAAACAAAACAAATTGAGCAGTTAACATTACAATTAGGATTGTACCATTATCAGTTAACAAAAAAAATTAGAATGTTCAACGAAATACATAGAGAAAAGTCATAGCAATTTTAGTAAGATAAAACTTTCTATTAGTCATAGCAAATTCATATACATATTGCATCAAGAACAGGAAGAGTATCAACTGCCAGCAACAGGCATTTTTTGTAATGCTGTCCTGACCGATCCTTGAAGTGAATATTGGGTTGAGACTCACCAATTCGGATAACCCAATTGGGCAAGGGGATATTGAGTTTTGTAGATCCATAAAAACAAAGTGTCACATGGAGCTTAAGACCCACCTTCTAAACCATCTCAGCAATAGCAAGATAGCCAGACCAGTCATATTTTCCTGCAGCATCTTTCTCAACAATTCTCCACCAAACAGGGAGCTCAACACCTTCAACTCCTAATAACTTCAAAGCTTTTAGACCAGCTGCAATTACTTTAGCATGGTTTAGTGAATTGTAGTCTTTAGAAACTGCATCTAAAGACAAACTCACAAATAATCTTACACCATCTTGCATCATATTATCTTAGCCATGTCAGTTTCTTTTTAATCCTTAACCTTGAACATCATATAACAATACCTAATACATTTAGTTTGACCCAACATGTAACATGAGATTTGAAATGATGCAAATAAATCATAGCAAGAACTTTAACAATATATTATACAGGAATAGCTCTACTAATTAGCATAAAATCCAGATGAAGAAAGAATATCTTATCCACATTTAGTCCATACAAAACACTCTAGAATTTGATTCTCATGGTTTTCAGTTTTCATTAATAAAAAAATCTAGGTTAATGTAAGAAAACCATACCCATACAAATAAAATAATATAAAATCTTAATTTGTGTTGACTTATTAAGTTATTATTCATCTAGCTGAGTGGCTGACGTTGTTGAATAACTCAACACAAATATTTACATACTCTGAATTTAATTTAAAGTTAACAATATATAAAAAAATCAGGTCAAAACAAAAATAATACAGAACTATTTAATTAATTAAAAGCTTCTTTTTTGGTTAAACTCAAATAAAAATCCCATTTTTTCACACAAGATTCTCACCAACTGAAAACAGAACCCAGCATGCAAATCAAAACAGAAAAAACTTACCGATTTGAATCTTCTATCAACACTAAAATATTTCTCCGCTTGAACAGGTTCAGACTAAAGAGCTCTCAGAGTGAATCTAATCCCAATTTTCTTCCACCTAATATTTTCTTATTTTACACGCTCAATTTATTATCATTGATGGCATACCATCTCTATGCTTTTTATAAGAGTAAATAATCATCTTTTACTATAAAAAATTTAAATGCAATGTGACCAAGCAAATAACATATTATTTTCTTCAAGCAAATGCAATGTGAGAAAATATATATATTGAATAAATATTGGTATATATATATGATGATATTAGTATATATACCTAATTAGTTTGTACGTGACCAAGACAATAATTAAGGGAAATGCAGGGAATGAAGCTTACATGAAGTATTGAATAAATATTGGAGTTATAAAAGAATTAGAACTATTTTAGATACTATTAAATTGTTAGAATAAGGTTTTTTTAATATATTTTACTTTATTTTTTAGTGTAACTAAAAAAATAATAATAAAAATAACAATATTAATTATCTTTTAAAAATTATAATTTTTAATATAATAAATAAATAAATATTTTTATATTATTATACTTAAATATTATTATTAAATAAAAAATATTTTTATATAAAATATTATCGGAACAAATCCTTATATAAGTATGTTGATCCATTGCCGTTTGATATAAGAACATTAATGACTCACTTTGTCAAGTAATTTTCATAGTCAACTTTATGGACTTCCACTATATGTGTTATATCTCCACATGTAAATAGTTTGTTTGAGATTCATAGAGTCAACTTTGTTCATCCATTTGTGTTAGCTAGGAGTCAACACAATTCTAAAAGAAATAAAGAGCTAGTATTGTATATTTTATTTTAACTAGTCTATAACAAATTCCATTTCTCAATAATATATGAGAAACCCGAGATTTGGATCCCTTCACTACGAAAAATAAAAGCTTTTTTTTAATCATTTTCCTTTAGTATATATATAATAAGATATAAGTTTTATGGTATTTTTATAGTTTGGATAATTTTCAATAATAATGAAAGGCAAGGTGTGAATTCACGTCGCCACCAGCATTGTATCATAAACTCACAACAAACTATTTATTTAAATTAAATAAAAAGACATGATAGAAATACAAGTTATTGACTTCAGAAGACTCTTTTTAGTTTTTAATGTAAAAATTAAAAATAATACATATAATTTGAATAATGCATTAGTTCAGTAGTGGTTATTTGAATTTGAAGTCTGTGTTTGATGACTTGATGTCATCTTTCTGTCCTAATTAATTAATATTGATAAATAATAATAGTATTGCGTTATCTCATTCCTTTAGTTAATTGAAATATACGTGAAAAAAAGAGAGAGAGAGAGAAAAGTGAGGCTAATTTTTTTTGATACTGGAGGAGTGTGTGAGTTGTGTTTGGTTATGGTGTATATAGGTGTTAGACACAAGTGTGGAACAGAGAGAAATCGGACCGTCCGAGTTCTTTGTTAAAAAATTCATTGACCACAAATCGGACCGTCCGATTAATTTTTGTTTTTTTCTTTTTTATTTAAAATCAAATCGGACCGTCCGTTTACACCT